>NW_025728458.1:0-356871 GCF_021461385.2 Schistocerca piceifrons | reverse complement strand
TTTGGAATCGAGAAATACCATAGCCATAACTTTTCCAGCAGAAGGAGGCGCTTTGGTGTTCGCTAAACGAACCTGTGACGAAACGCCAATATTACACTTATGCCGCCGGCCGTGGTGGCCGAGCGGTTGTAGGCGGTTCAGTCTGGCACCGCGCGATCGCTACGGTCACAGATTCGAATCATGCCTCGGCCATGTATGTATGTGATGTCCTTAGGTTAGATAGCTTTAAGTAGTTCTAAGTTCTAGGGGACTGATGACCTCAGAAGTTATGTCCCATAGTGCTCAGAGGCATTTGAGCCATTTTTGAACACTTATGCCCCTAAACCGTAGACCTATGCACCAGTGACCCAAGCGTGCATATCCGTAACTACAGGCTGGTTCACGTAGATCTGTTACGCCATCCACGCGGGACATACCTGGCGCGCATGCGCAGTAGACAGTGATAACGCGCGAATTGCAAACACGACTGTCTGATCTGTCGTGGAGTCGTTCGTTCTTCCACGTGAAACACGAGGTGGACCGTGTGACGTATTGGAACGTCATCTGTTCGAATTATTCATCCCACTCAAGGTTCCTCTTTCATAAGAAACTGTGTATCATTATTTATTAAGTAGTTGTTAATTTCTTATGTAGGTTACTATGGTTCTGAATTACAGACTCAACACTTAGTTTTACATTACGACACTTGGTTACACAGCTATATGTGTTCATACAGCATTCTGCACATGGAGGACCCACTTGTTTTTGCAGCTGTTGCCCTGGCAGTGATAGTAAATCTTCGGACTGGGGCAGAACGGCGACGGAAACAGAAAGCCAGATGTTGTTGGTGAGTTCGATCCTGGTTGAAAAGAAGCGACAAATGCATGGGATTAAATTCACTGCTTACGAAAGAACTGAGGCTCGAAGTATACGCATGAATTTCGGACCTTCGTGAGGATGGACACGGCCTGTTTCGAGAAGCTGCTGTCTATGATAGAAGATGGAATTAACAAGTGTGACACAATCATAAGGGAGGCTATCTCACATTCTTGAAACTAAGAATAAAAACATATGTTTATACATTTGATGATTATACCAGCCTACATCACCAATAAAATACCGATAAATGCACTGCTACGATGCATGCTGGATGTAACACTACGTTTCCTGCTGACTGGGGTATCTTTCAAGAGTCTGGCTGTTAACCACATAATAACACAGCCCATCATTTCAAAACTTGTTGTCGATGTATGCTCTGCAATTTGCAGCACAACTTAAAGTTGTACTTGTGTTAATTTTCCAAGTTTGGAATGTATATATACACAGAGGGGTCCAAAAATGTATCCACTGTTTAAAAGTCCATAATCGGCAAACTAATTGACAGAGTTGTCTTATCTTTGGTAGTGTAATAGATTGTAGTTCCGGCAATCGCCACACAAGCGTTGTATTGCGTTGTTTTGTTTTGTCAGATGGCAGTCGACAGATAGTCAGTGTTTTGTTGTTAGCTGCACCTAGTTACTCGAGTAAATATGGCTGGCGCAAGGCTTACATTCGATGAAAGGAAGTCAGTTTTGAAGAGGTATTTCAAGTACCAAAACATTAATGAGGTCCAACAGCAATGGCGAAATGAGTAGCAAACAGACCCACCGACACGTTTAACGATTCGACGCATTCGAGACAAATGTGAAGCCGAGGGCTGCGTTACAGATGTACACAGACAACGATCTGGACGACCCGTAACAGCAACAAGTCCGGCTAACTCCCGCCGCGTGATACAACAGTTCACTCGCCCACCACAGAAGTCTCTGAGGCAGTGTGCCCGTGAAGCTGGAGTGAGTCGCTCGAGTGTTTGGCGACTTTTGAAGACAGCAGAGTGGAAGCTACACGGAATGAAAGAGGACGACCCAGACCGTAGAATGGAGTACTGCGAGTGGTTTACTAACATCGTGTGCAAGGATGAAGAGTTTGCAGAGATGATTGTGTGGTCTGATGAGGCACAGTTCAAACTCAGTGGCACAGTAAATCGACACAATTGCATCTACTGGGCCGCCGAAAATATGAGACGTCCCTGTAGACAAAGCCGTGAATTTGCCAGGAGTAAATGTGCGGTGTGGGTTGTCTCACCAGGGCTCGATAGGGCCGTTCTTCTTTGACGGCGAGGTGTATCTTCAGAAGCTTCAGACATCCATTTTACCTGCCATCCGAGACTTGTATGGAGACAGAAGAGTTTGCTTTCAACAAGATGGTGCCCCAGCCCATTACCAAAATCGTGTTAGGGCGTATCTCGTCGAAAATCTACCAGGAAGATGGATAGGCCGTAGAGGTGCTGTGAAGTACCCACCACATTCCCCAGACCTAACTCCTCTGGACTTTTACCTGTGGGGAACACTTAAAGACGTCGTTTATCGACAAAGGCCTCGCACATTGGATGAACTTGGAGAATCCATCGTACATCCATGTGCAAATATCCAACTGAACACGTTGCAGTCGGTAGTTGGTGCTGCAGTTCGGTGGCATCGTTTGTGTGTGGATGTTAATGGTGACCATTTCGAACACTTACAGTGATATCTTTAAGATGAACTTTACGCTACTCTTTCACCAAAAATGAGAAAACTCCGTCAATTAGTTTGCAAGTTATGGACTTTTAAACAGTGGATACTTTTTCTGGTCCCCTCTATATATATGATCTACTCAGAGTTTTGCAGTCCTCGTGTGTCGCACTGTGCCAAAATGCAACAACTTTCTCCCTTTCACTGCCAGTTCCTCTTTTCTCGCATGCTGAAATAGAGCAAGAGACGCTATCAAATCAAACCGGAACTTTCGTAAACTAGGAAATTACGATACAAATCGTGAATCGCCGTATAACGTTATATGCATATTACTCAGAAGAAAACGACTTACGATGTAGCTTAATATGATAGAGTGGGTCATAAATCGCCGTCCTCGCTGTATGCCTCATTTAAGACGCTCAACGCCTCTTTGCTCCATTTCGTTTCTAGAATACGAAGCTATCAATAGAAAAATCCTTTCTCAAACGGCTAGTATGAAAGAGTCTACTGCATTTATGAAACCTGCTTACTGAAAAATAAAATGTGTAAGATCCCCAACGCGAAAACTTCCCAACACGAAAATCTGAATTTAGCCGCTAGACACCTAGCAGCAACCAAACAACAAGCAGTAAGCACTGCGGATAATCTATCTGCTAATTTTCGTAGTTTCACCCGTTCTACCGCTAGATGGCTGTCGCGCTAGACCAGTACCATTCGCGGCGAATTCTCGTGTAATGGCCGCTTAAGTTACTCTTACGTCCGAAGACTCCTCTCCGTTCAGGATGATACGCTGTGTTCCGTTTGCTGGGCGCTCTTCTGTCCAGTCACACAGCTGGTGTCATATTCCATACGCTTGTTATTTTGTTGATCAGGCGGCCGTGCGAAACTGTGTGGAATGCCTTTCGTAAGACAACGAAAAATTTTGGGTGAAAAGTAGATGCTTTTGTCCCATAGTGGGCAATGATTTTGGAAGAAGGCATAGAGATGCGAATCGCGCCGATTTGTGGAACAACTTTATGATGTCCAGTAGTTAAATAAGGCGGATGGCTAAGTTTAGAAGAGGAGATAAGGATTACAATTTTTTATTCGTTTCACATAGTGATCAAGAAAACTAACAAGGGAATGTTGCAATAAGACAAGTCGAAATCTAGCCCTCAAATTTTTTACACAGGAAGAAGGCAACGACAGAAATGCACTGTCAAAATATTAGCTGCTAAGAGACACTACAAAAAAAAAAAAAAAAAAAAAAAAAAAAAAAAAAAAAAAAAAAAAAGGAAAAAAAGTTGAAAATTGCCAAATGCGTTGCGCGCCAGGCGGCGGTAGATATGTACACCCCTACTGATGCTGTAGCAGCTGCGCATGCGCAACACAGCCGACATCGGTGGTGCCTTTATAAACAGGAAACACGACAACCCCAACTGTAGTTTGTAAAGGACGTCTCAGGTAACCTTTCCTTGATAGTTTCTCGGACACTATAGTACAATGTTACTATTCTATGGAATTAGCCAGTCAAGAAACATGTATTACAAATTATCAGTTGTATTTTGCAGTATTGGGAGCTACTGAGAATAAAGATAGAGCTGAGTTAATATTTAGTGAGGTTCTGTAAGGCACGAACGGAAAATTTTTTTTTTGTTCCTGTTTCACGATAATGTGGATTCGAATTAACGTTCTCAATTTAGCAATGATGAAATATGGACAACGTGGCTTCCAACCGAAATCACCTACTTCTCCTGAGGATGCGCATATTTGTCATTTGTCAGTTGATTTCCTTGACATTCATTCGAATGATGTCGACATTTCGTTTGAAACTGTGGATACGTGAGAAGAAATACGAAATAACGGTGGCGATTCCGTGAACTGTGGTTGGGACGACGTCAGCCGTGCCAGTAACAGTTGTGAAGGAGAATACCTCCCAAGTCTGGAAACAACACACGTACTGGAACAGCTTGCAGCGACAAAGAGAAGGCAGCGAAGTATCGGTCAGACGAAGGACGGGAAAACGCTCGAAGTTACGCAGTGTGCGAAGGCGTTTCCGTTTCGTACAATCGGAGCGTGAACTGTAGAAGTGGAAGAAGGAATTACAGGAAGTGAGGAATGTGTGGCAAACGGAGGTCCGAAACCGGCTGAGTGGAAAACCTGTCGGGTGGAGATGGGGGACTGGCCGGATGGAGAGGCTGTGCGCCGTCAGCGGCGGAGGTGTGCGGGGCTGCAGCCGGCTGGAGGCGGCCACTGCCGGCTCTGGGCCTCTGGCCGGCCGGCTGCGCGGCTTCCAGGAGTCGCACAGAGCAGGAGGCCGCAGAGCCACCGGGATTACGTCACGTGACCCTGTGGAGCAGCTGCCGGTGGCGGGCAGTGCTGCTCGGGAATTCGCGGCTGACTCAGGGGCGAAACCTGCCGCCGTCGCCGCAACTGGTGTTTACAGCGCCGATCAGTCGGGTTTGGTGAGAGAACTGCGTGCGGCCCGCTCTTTATCGTGTCGGGGTGGAAAAGAGGCGGAGTCGGCTGCCCACCCAGTGAATGCAGTGACACATTCTTGTACCGTAATGCCGGTAGGAAGTGTGGGCGGTTTACTGTTTCTGCAGCTGTACATCTGTCTGCGAGAACCGCAACACAAATTAGGGACCAAAACTAGAAAATGGACTGTCTAAGTGCAAAGATTTTGTGATCAGTGTATCAAAATCTGTGACAATGGGAAACAATAATTTCCACCATTTCGTTCGAGAAGTATTCCTACCAGCTGCAGAAACCAATTCATTGCTTTCGTTGCACTCATGTTCTGGACATAACGACGCCTCTGTTTTTGTGGACGGTGACGAAAAATGTGTGGATGTAATGTGGATTCCGCCTGGAATCACTAGTGCGATTCGACCTCTCGATAAAGAATGTTTTGGACAGTGGAAAGCATTTTTTGAGGAAATTACCAGAGAACATCATTTCCGATACCTCTCTCTCGTTTCTGGTTTATCAGCGGAAGAGTAATCTTAAGCTACCGCCATTTGTCCATCGCCAGTTGTCTTGGCCACACTTTACGAATTACGTCAGTCACGCCTGGAATGAAGCGCAATATGCAGAACAATGGCCGGGACCACTTGTGACTCCATCCCAGTCCGGTCTAAATAAAACTAGTGGTGGCTGCATCAACATTTCCTTTGTCCGGTTTCTTTTTCTCATTCAACAGACACTTTGCATTTTTGTGACGACTACACAGAATAAACAAACAACTGCTTCACTGATAGTCAAATGTACAACATTCGATCATCATTGCAAGGAATGGCCTACAGGAAATGTTATAAAATGTGGTACTGCAAGACAGATTTCAGTTCAACAAGTTACAAGTCCTCACTGATGGAAGTCGCCTGCCACATCAGACACGGCCATGATTTTATTCTCTCTGCTAGCCACTGATACACGTGCAAGAGTGCAACAGCCGGTATGAAGTTATTCAGACAGTTGTCTGCACAGTTCAAGGCAGGTTTCCACAGCGGCAGACGGGCTGACGAGCGCGAGCGGCAGAGAACCCGCCCGGCAGGCGTCTTGCAGGTCTCCCTGGCGGCCGCACTGCAGCTGCTGGCGCCTCCCTGGCCCTCCCCTGTCACCTGATCGCAAAGTGGACACCTGCAGTTTGACGTGGAATCCCAACCACGTGTCTTTCGTGGCCACTCCAACGTCTGAGGAAGTGCATGCTCGGTTAAAAATCACAGTGAAAACAGTTGTGCTCTGAACGGGATTTGATCCCGCTCTCTCTGGATCACGAAGCGGGCGCTTTGCCACAACAGCACTCATGTTTTAGAGAAAAAGAAGGAACAAAAAGGAATTTGACCGTTAGACGTTACAAACCTAGTGGAAACGCTAGCTGTGTCGCCCGCTCTTCAGATGATGCTCGAAGTCGGTAACTGGAGGTCTGTTTACAAATTTCCCCTCAGTGGTAGTGAGAGGCCAGGGAAAGACGGCAGCCGACATACGAGGAAAATTTTGGACCAGTGCTAATGAGAGATGGAGATGCAACTCCGTTGCAAAGTGCACGATCTCCGCGCATGTCACGCTTCCGTACAAATTGAGACACCTAAATTCTCGCTTCCCTGCTCCATTTTGGATGCTCCGTCAAGAAGAGTGCGCTTGACACGCAAAATAATCCTCACTGAACACCAAAGTTTCGCGTCGTGGCTGTAGCAGGACGGAGCTGTATCCTGTGTGGCGAGTATTAGCTCCAGAGAGTAGAAACCAGTAAGACAGCGTTCACAGGCAGTTCTCCTCCGTACAGACGGTTCCAGCCGCACACGAGAGAACGGCCTCCCTCCAGGACGACAACGCGCCACCAGCGGCTCCCGCGTGGAGGCGGCGTCGGCGCCGCCCCCGACTGCAGGCGGACCGCGGCTTCGGCGGCGGCTGCCCCTGCGTAGCACAGACTTGCTCGTCTCTTACGATGCAGACTGACTATTCTGTATCCCGCCCGTTGCCTGCGACACGTATCAAAGTTGAGTAATCGTAATTGTGTTTCGCAATGAAACTGATTCGTACGAGTTGTTTGACTGTTTATGTCTAGCGAACCGAGTATGCAGGATTCCTAGACACAACGTAAGCCAGGCTTCAGCTGCTCAGAATTGCTGTCTGTTAACTCCGGACAATCCCGCTGCGCGGCGCTGCGTGTCTGATTCTGCGCTAGCCGGGCAGGGTTGTACAAACCGCTCTCGTAAGCCGCTCTCGGCGCGGCAAAAAAGGGTGCACCGTAACGTCAACATTTTTTTACAAAATACTTGCAGTGCTCCTTAGCAGCTAAAAGTTTGGCAATCCATTTCTTTCGATGTTTTCTTCCTCTGTAAAAAATTTCAGAGTAGATTTCGACATGTCTTACTGGACTGTTCCGTTGTAAGTCATAGTTTGTGTACACGCCCTGAACACGGAGCAGACTGCAGCAGAATTTGGAGACGGAAGACGTTACAGCAGTGGTGACCTGCAGCCAGCACAGGTCACGTGACCGGCATGTAGAGGCAGGAATAAAGCGGGAAACAGGTACTCGTTTGGCGCTTCTAACCCGGAGCGTAAGAAACGGTCTGACAGATGCCCGTCAATTGTGTGTCTTCAAGGTGTAGCGCAACTATATTATAACAAAAGATAGACACAATAGAATCCAAAACTCTTTGTTTCGTCATAAAAGGGTGAATCTTTCAGGGTACTAAATGTATTATATAGGAGAGAAGAACACGAGGACAAGCTCACTAGGGTATACGCCATAGTGCGAAATCGCTCGCGATAAATTCTTCGCGGCTGTCCGTGATCTGACGTCACCAAAGTCTGTCGTGGAGAGAGCACTTCCGCTATCCGTACTTACTGGTACAACGTCGCAAAAAAACCTGTACAAATACTCAGTAAGGCTTTGAAAAGATTCTTCCCTACGTGTTGCACGGCAGCAAAACATTTTCGTATTGCGATGAGAAAGCCGGTGACCGAAATTTCGTATAACATCTCGCCGCATGGAAAAGCGCCACTATTTTAATCTCTGCCACCCCATCTGCGGTATCGTATCCGTGACACTCCCCCCACTAATTTCGCGATAGTGAAGAAGAACTCTGAAAATGAGCAGTTGCTGCTCGATACAGTCTGGAGATGGTTATTACAACGTTTACAATCTCCCTGCCGCACGGCTACACAAGAATATGTCAGCAGGATCGCAAAAGATGGGAGGTAAACTACACAGCGGTCTAAGCCGGCGTGTCGAGATTCCAGAAGCACTACGGCTGGTCCCGTGTAGCGAAATGACGACGACAAGAACGCATCAGAACCGCACAACACAGAAGGCGGGCTCCTTCAAAAATGGCTGTGAGCACTATGGGACTTAACATCTGAGGTCATCAGTCCCCTAGAACTTAGAACTACCTAAACCTAACTAACCTAAGGACATCACACACATCCATGCGCGAGGCAGGATTCGAACCTGCGACCGCAGCGGTCTTGCGGTTCCAGACTGCAGCGCCTTTAACCGCACGGCCACTTCGGCCGGCCGGCGGGCTCCTCAAACAAAACTTATTTTCTGATCTGAGGGGAAAATGAAAAATTTCCGCAACAGGTATCGCGAGCTACGTAAGTGAACAAGGAGGTTGGAATGCACTCTAGCACGCAACCAAACCGACAGCGGAAACTGGTGTAATGAAACGTTTAAAGTTCACCGCCTCAGGCCTAGCTGTTTTGTGCACAAAAAGCCACACACATGCGGCATCTGACTGCCAAGTAGCAAATTTAAGTCGTCTGTAGAAGACGGTAGAAAGGCGAATGAGGTGCGAAAAAGTTGCATTGGTGAGGCATTTGATTTTTTTAAAACAGGTTCCTTCAAACCACGCACTTAGTATAGGACATTTCGTGAACAGAAAGTTGTAGGAAGACAAGGGACGCGTGAAACAGTTTATCTTTTCAGAGCCTAAGCTGTTTTGCGCTTAAAAGGATGCGTCGGTGTGATATTTAGCCGGCCGTTGTGGCCGAGCGGTTCTAGGCGCTCCAGTCCGGAACCGCGCTGCTGCTACGGTCGCAGGTTCGAATCCTGCCTCGGCCATGTATGTATGTGATGTCCTTAGGTTAGTTAGGTTTAAGTATTTCTAAGTTCTACGGGACTGATGACCTCATATGTCAAGTCCCATAGTGCTCACAGCCATTTTTTGAACTTGATGCAAACAGGTGTGACGTCACACTCCTCGGCAGCAGTTTATTGTTATGAGGTACTCCACAGTCTTCGTCCTGAAGCCTTTCACACATTTTGGCGTTTATCAGTTCTTACCAGTCAAACTTACGGAAGTTTGACTGCAGACTAAAACAATGATAAATTCGCGGCATTTTAAATGTACCACGTTTTTCCTACTTTTCTTTCGGATGAAAAAATTCCCGGGTTTCTCGCGGATTTCCCAGTTGTCCCGGATCGCATACACCGTGAAGACGCAATCGATACCTTCACTGCGCGATAGCAATGGTGATCTTTTTGACGACAGCGCCACGAAGGCAGAGTTACCAAACCGTTTTCCGAATTTCTTTCACAGGAGAGGACGAAGTAAACATTCCAGAACTCGAATCGAGGACAACTGCCAATGTGAGTAATTCAGAAGCAGCAATTCTTGGTGCAGCAAAACAGCGTAAACCACAAGGAAGGCAAAGCCTGCGGTCCAGATTGTATACCAGTCTGTTACTCTCACAGTATGCTGATACAACAGCTCCACACTTAGCAACCATATACAACCGCTCGCTGGCAGAAAGCTCCGTACCCAGCAGAATGGAAAGTTGCGCTAGTCACACCAATAGCCAAGGAACGGGATAAGAGTAATCCACTGAATAACAGACCCACATCCCTAACCTCGGTTTGCAGTAGTGTTTTGGAACATATACTGCACTCGAACACTATGAACCACCTCGAAGAATACGATTTATTTAGAAACAGCCAGCAGGCATTTAGAAAATAAAGCTCTTGTGAAACACAACTAGCTCTTTATTACCACGAACTAATGACTGCTATTGACAAGGGACGTCAATTTGATTACGTAGTTTTAAGGTTTCCATATCGCTTTTGACACCGTCCCTTCTGGTTAAATTGCGCACCTGTGGAGTTGTGTGACTGGATTCGTGATTTCACGTTGGAAAAGTCACAGTTCTTAGTAACTGACGGAAAGTCATCGAGTAAAACAGAAGTAACGCCTGGCGTTCTCCAAAGTAAGAGTTAAGAGGCCCTCTGCTGTTGCTGGTCTCCATACACCACTTACGAGACAATCTGAGCAGTGCTCTTAGACAGTGTCTAGCTGGTGCAGCCACTTACCGTCATGCAATGTCATCAGATGACCAAAACAAATTGCAAAATGACTTGGACAAGGTATCAGAATGGTGCAAGGAGTGGTAATTGACTACAAATCATGGAAAGTGTGAAGTCGTCCACATGAGCACGACAAAGAAACCACTAAGACGATAAATCACAAAAATCTGAGGGATATAAATTCAGCTAAATACTTAGAGTTTAAGTTGTTTATACCTTAAACTGCAACGATGACATGGATAATGTTGTGCAGAAAGCAAGCTAGAGACTACCATTTACTGACAGAAGAAGTAGAAAACGTGACAGGTACACTAAAGAGACCGCCTACACTACACTTGCACGCCCCCTTCTCGAGTACTGCTGCGCAGTGTGGGACCCGCCTCAGACAGGATTCACGGGAGAGATCGAAAAAGTTCAAAGAAGGGCAGGTCGTCTTGTATTACCGCGAAATGGGTGAGACAGCGCTACAGATATGATACAGCAATTAACATGGCAGCCGTCAAAGCGAAGCCGTTTCTTGCTACGGCAGGACCTTCCCATGCAATTTCAGTCGCCAGCTTTCTCCTCAGAGTACGATAATACTTTTTTGGCGCCCACCTACACAGGTAGAAATGATCTTCATAATGAAATAAGGCAAGTCAGAGCTCTCATGGGGAGATGTAAGTGTTTGTTTCTCCCGCGACTGTTCGAGAGTGGAACGGTAGGGGAGTAGCTTAAAGGTGGTTCGATCAACCCTCCGCCAGGCACCTAAGTGTGAATTGCAGAGTAATCATGTAGATGTAGATCAGGATCTGCACGGCCCCTCTCACACTGGACATGAGCCACACTCTCAGAAAGAATGTTGCCTCCTGCCTGCTGCTACTTCCGTGGCATCGCGCAACACGCCCTTCAGCTGCCACCTTTCTGTTTAGCAGCGCGCAGTCTGTTTTCCGACTAATCGTCCAGTCACCTACGTTTATTCTTTACGATATTCGCAGTGTGCTCCGAAGTATTTAACGGGTTCGTCTGCCGTCATCTGAGCAGAGTTATCTAAATGAAAGATGTCGCATCCTCCAGCCACGCCACAGCACCCTCTAATGTAACAAATACGAGTCGCAGAGCGGGGACTTCGAGTACATCAATTACCACGTTACGTGTTTTACGGCGAAGCCTTCCAACCTTTGGAGTCTTCTGCAAGTAGCGGAAACCGGTAAATACACCTGTTGCACATGAATAATAGTGGTAAACGAAATGAATGGTACTTATTCTCGGTAATTCCTGTAGTTCCCATCGCTAGTGGAACCAACACGACAATATCAGTCAGCTTTTAGAGTAATTTACCCGAGATTTTAGGGGCAGAGCGCATCGAAGTCAGGTTCCTGATACAGAGAATAATTTTTACCCGACGTCTTACTTACGTCGCGGGATGTTGTATTTGTTGCTTCTTAAAGGTCACGCACTTTCTTTGGCCTCCAGGATTCTCACCTCTTTTTTGGTTGATTCTTTTACTGGTAATTCAGGGTGTAAAAATATGCTTTTCCCCGGGTGAAAATACACTTTTTCCGTGCTAAGTGACGGTAGGTTTCCAGTAAATTTTCCCTCGGAACTGTAAAACTTATCAATCCTTTGAATGGTTTACGGTTTATACACTGGCGTGGAACTTCCTGGAAAAAATGGAACGGGGAGAGAAGTTTTTGAACGGCCTTTCATTTGCAGCAGCATATAGTCCTACGCTGCATACTTTCGTATCGCGAAACTATAAATTTGAATTGCACCAAACACGGCACCCTAGTTTCCGGAGCTTTGAAATCGAGACTGCGATGTCATGGCACGTGACTTGGCCAGCCGATGACAGCAGACATTCAGAGCATAGGACCTGCGCTGTATTAAGCCAATAGCAATCACCTACGTAGCGCGAACACACAACTAGGAAAAGTTACGGGTTTACATTAAAATATGAAGTGTAGCAACAAGAAAAGCCAAGCTTTCGCATACAATATCGACGTTTATTGCGTGTGTTGTACTTTGAGGTACGTCGCACAAATTTGCCAGTAAATTTAAAATACTGACGTAAATGTCTGGTCTTCAGGGCTCGAAACGAGAGTCGAACGCTCTGTTTTATTAAGACATTCATCCCACTTCTTCACACGTAACGTAATTCATCCTGCGTAGAAGCATATTTACTTTGAAAGTAACACTTTTCAAACCACCATTCGCAAAACTATCCCGAGACTGTCTCAAATACCGTCGACTTAGCAGTTGCCAGAGAGCGCCAGAAAACAGGCATTACTGCGCGTGCGCAGCTGCAGTAACGTAGGAAGGCCGCGTGTTTGTGTGTATAAAGCACAAAGAGGTGTTACATTACGCCATAAAAGAAACAGGACGTCAGAGGATACTCCGAGTGCATCGGAATTTCGTAAACTATACTAACGTGAATACTTCGGTCTGAAGTGCACACTGTCCAGATTCACAATTAAGTAGGTCCCACCTGACATTAAGCTTTTCGGTGTGGTTTTTCGGACGTAAGTTTTCTTTGAGTAGCAGTACTGTAGCATCTCATGTTTTTTTCTCTTCATTATGACATAATGACATACATGGAAACGTGCACTTTACATTCAACGAACAGCTGTGGAATGAAACACTTCGTTTCAAATAAATTGACTTCCTCAGCGAGAATAGTAACGCCAAATTTCTTTAGGAAACTAACAACAATAACTTCATCTTTCTGCTGCAAAGCAATTAATGCTTGACTGCCAGAAACTTTGAAATAAAATCCAGAAAAGTGAAACTAATAATATATTTTTGGCTTCAATAAATATGTTAATGTATTTTAATTCGCTTCATAGCTCCCGGCCACAGAAATACGTTTTGTGTTCATTTGACGTGGGAGCTGTATATGAAGAGGAAGCAGTGAATTATATCACTGAACGCAAACACGGGTCACGTGGACACTACCCCCCCCCCCCCTTCACTGCAACTCTGATAACTCTGCGCATGCGCAAATGCGGCAGCCAGGGCGCGCGATACAGCTAACGGCCCTGAGCAGTCCGAGCAGCGGGGGGCGGGGGAAGGTAGTGCTCGCTGGAGAGTCAACTGCGCATGCGCATCAGCCCGCTGGCGACTGCTCAGATGAACCTGACGTAAGCAGCTGTGACGTCACGCTCACAGAAAGGAGTTTCCTGTTACAAAGTATCACATCGTCTTCGCCCCAGGGCCTTTGACATATTTTTAGCTGTGTTTTCTTGTCGTAAATGGCGCATTTCCTTTGCAACTAAAGATTTATTTTTTTCCCTCCCGTTCATGTTTCATTGCTGCAGTGTTATTCTCTAGTAGCGGGATACAATTTGCCAGAGAATCACTTCCTACCAGCCAAAATTACAAAAAATTATCTGAAAACAAACAATGAAAAAATTCACGGGTTCTTCCCAGATTTCCGGTTGTCCTGAGTCGTATACAGTCTGTAATTTTTGAACACCCGTTCTTTGTACAAATATTTACTCCTTACTTTTCTTCCGAACGCTTTTTTACGCGCAAGACCCCCATTTGGTACGAAATCTCCGTACATGTTTCTGAATGTAGCCACGACTCCGATGGAAGCAATAAACACACCCTAACTTCCCACCCGAGACTGCTACACTTAACTATTTCCTGTACGATGTTAGTGAGCCGACGCACCACAATCCCTCCTGCTTGTTCTTCGTACGTCTCTCGCTGATATGGCCACTTGGGCAGTTCTTGCAGCAGAACGGATAGCTATTTAGATGCAAGCAGGCGATCTGTGTGTCCAATTTGGTGGTGAGAGTAGCTAAACCATTTGAAGTTAATTCCAAGACGCCATCACAGTACATTTATTAAAGAGTGCAGTAAAACAGTTTGCATTTGAATAGGTGAAACGGTTCACCACATGAAGTTACAAAAATCGGGACGCGTGTGTGTGTGTCACAGGAGTTTAAAGTCTGACATGTGCCGAGATGAAATCTTGTTCAGAGCCCAAAGGCGACATTGCAGTTGTGAAAATAACTCTTACAGTAAATGGCGAATATCTACATACATTATTGAAAACAGGTTCCCCTTTTATGCAGAGAGAGTAATTTCTCTTGTTACCCAAACATGTTTAGGCACCTCTGTGCCATACCCAGTGGACATCTGATTATTGTAAGCTGTAGAAAGTGAACATATTTTATGTTTTAATTGATCTAACAAAGACAGGCCTAAAGAAAGTTTTTTTTTCTTCTTACCGTGATTTTTACATTACGCAGTTTAGCAGGACTATCTGTATGGTGTCCTGCACTGCACACCTCTTGATTATTCAGCGACGTAATTTTGGCGTCAAAACATTTAGCGTATACATGTTATTGCTCAATTTTTTTGCGACATCATTCTTTTTGCGTTCTGAGGGCACTGCACACACAAACACACGTTGTGTTTGCTAAAGCCGTTAGCGTTCAACTCTTCTCGAGAGTATTTGGCGACGAATTTGAATTTTGGTTACACTATCGGCTCTCTCTCTCTCTCTCTCTCTCTCTCTCTCTCTCTCTCTCTCTGTGTGTGTGTGTGTGTGTGTGTGTGTGTGTGCGCGCGCGCGTGTGTTCCTTTTGTCTCTACTAATTTGTTAGTTTAATTTCTCGATCATATGGGACTTGCCATTAATTTCCTCTGGTATTTTTTATTGTGTCTATCTCCTGTCTGTAATGGTGTTTGCTTACGGATGTTCTGTTCAGTCTGTGGAGTCCGAATCTGAAGCTTGTGCGCCACCGGGTGATTCGGCAGTTTGTGAACGGCGATGCTTCGTGGCTGTCGGTTTCCCGAATATTGTGAAGCCATGGGTGTTGTTCCTTTATTATACTGCGATATTCAGAAAATTTAGTGTGTTTTATGTTTCCGTTTGTAGCCTGGTGTGAATGTGTGGGTCTAAGTTGTTTGTCTCGCCGTGTAGCGGTTACACACGTGACCGCCTGCTGCGCCACAGGTGGGCCCTGGCGGCCGATGCTGAGTGAGGGGAAGTTGCAGGTCCGTCTCGCAGCCGAGTACTGGAGGCTGGCGGGCGCGAGTCTCTGTCGCGGCCCCACGGCTGGCTCGCGAGCCCTCACCCCAGCTACTCACCGTCACGCCGCGCGGCGAATCCGCTGCCGGCGCATGCGCGGGGAACGCCTTCCCGCTCGCCGCCGCCACTGCTGCTGTATTCTGCACTGTTCCCTTAGCTGCAGCGTCACACTGAAACCTGAAACCTGGAAAAATAAGTTGCTGTCGATAGGGAAAGCAACCTCACACGCTGAATCCAGCCAGTTCCCTTTCGACGTCAACATTTTATGAGTCTTTCACATTGCTTGACACTTTATAAGAACCCCCTCTGTGCACACTGGACATGTATCTCTTCCATCTCTGTAACCACCAGGTATTCGCTTCAGTGCAGCACTGCTGTGAGAGGAACCGTGTTTTAAAAGTTAGTTGTCGTAGTGCGTTTCGTTTTTGAAATCCCCGCTGCTCGTTCCGTCATTTTTATTAAACGTCGTAGACTCAGGTGACGAAAGTTAGGAAATAACGACACGCTCATGTACAGATGGCGACAGTATGGGAAAGTGTGTAATTTACATCGAGAGTCAGATCTACATTTGAATTAACGTCACAGCAAGTCGCTCATTAGAATCTCACCAGCAGTTGGAAGCACTTGCTCGAATAGTGGGCCAAACTAGAGAATTTTATTTATTTTAGTTTTCGTCATAGTGTCACCTCTACGAATGTGCCTGATGTGTGACTCGTTCCGTGTGCAGTGTTCCCAAGTATGTGGTGTAACTCTTGCTACCAATGTGAGGCTGCAATTAAAGACGGCAAGTATTTGCGTACTGCAGATACATAAGTGAACTCGGCGTGAGATCGCAACAGAAGACACATTCTGACTGAACGACTTGTGTGCCAGTAATCCGAGTATGGTGGAGTATATGCTGGTGTAACATAGCACCACACGTGCTAGCAGCATATAGTTTCCAGTAATGGGGTAATGTAGCGGTCTGGTCCGAACAACGAACGTTAGTGCAGCTGCGTGATGTGGTAGACAACCAACAATATTGCGCCATTCGTGTCTTCAAAGAGATTGAGTGCTGACGTTACCTTGAGAGAGACAGGTGGTGCTTAGTAATAGTGCAGTGTTTATCAGTTGTTACTCAGCTTTTGCAAAAACTGATTGTGAAGTATTTTACAGACTGACGGGCTCCTCACGTTAGTTTACAGGTATCTCTCGTCGTTGTCCCGGTGTTACCAGAGTTGTCATACGCAGCACAAAATGGTATGTACAAATAAATGAACAAAGGATTGTTTTTTTGTATTCTTTATTTGAAAGGCCAACGCATATGGTGTAACTGCTTGTGCTTCCTGAATGCCGTATGTCAGCGTTGTGTCAGCATATCCACCAGCTCCTGCTTTCCCTCCTGCCTGGCGAGGTCCAGGGGGGTCCTGCCATCCTCATTCCGGGCCCCCCTGTCCGCCCCCGCCAGGAGCAGCTCAGCCGCCGCCTCTGCGTCGCCCCTCATTGCCGCGATGTGCAGCGGCGTCCGCCCCCACCGATCCCTGGCGTTGGGGTCAGCAGAGGCGCCGACCAGCAGCCGCACCACACCAGCGTGGCCACTCCGTGCAGCCCAGTGCAGGGGCGTGCTCTGCTCCAGGCTGGTCCTGGCGTCGACCTCCGCGCCGGCGCCGACGAGGCAGCTGGCCGCCGCCACGTGACCCCTGTCTGCTGCCAGGTGCAGGGCGGTCCAGCTGCCCCCCCCACCACCCCTGCCCCCTCGCCCCCACGTCCGCCCCCGCCGCCAGTAACTCGCGCAGCTGCTCCGCCGCGCCCTGCTTGGCCGCCTCTATCAGCCTCCTCCCTCTCTCCTGTTGAGAGAGGCTCCTGCACAAAACATCGACACTCTCTCACTCTACTACACACACACACACACACACACACACACACACACACACACACACACACACACACCGAATGAAAGAAACCATCACAGACACGAAACTTCCAGCAGCCCTCAATACACTTCTGCCAAGCCATGAGTTACAAATGTAGAAATCTTCCCTCTACGATACACATCAACCAGCGTATGACAGACACATACCAGTATCCCACTATCGAAATCTGCAGCCGCTTCCCGTTAAAAAATTTGTGCACTGCATCTCATTACCAGCTGTTTTAACTTTTTCTCCTAATTCACTCCGAGGAGTCACCTCCTGTGACCTCAGCATCCTGCTGGTAACCGATCTTTGTGCTTCAGAGAAACACACCTCTAACGGTTACTTGTCTGTGGAGCAATCCCTTCCGACACTCGGGAAGAAAACATAGGTAACTAATCAGATATCCAAGTACAGAAATACAACTTCCTCGTCTGTTAACAAAACATAGGTCGCAACACAGGCCACACCACATCGAAGGAAAGGCTTAAATTGTCCAGTACAGCTCCAGTATGTGTTGTTTAAAAACCGTATCGGACGAAATGTATGCGCCAATTGTGGATGAAGTTGTAGACGAACACGCATTCAGACCGACAGGCATCCGCTTTTATACTTCTAAGAGATACGGGAACGCTGACATTTGACTCCTGTTCCCGTGTTAGTGCAATTTACTCCGTAATGTCGTGTTTTTCTGGACAGGGCAGTCGCTGAGGTGGGAGTGAGCGGCGCCAGGCTGTGTGGCCAGACTGGGTCGCCGGGACAGCACTGTGCAGCGGAGAGGGCGCACGACTTGACGGACACACTGTACCGCGTCCAGGGCAGAGGGCGGCCAGGGCAGGCGACCCTCGCAAGCGACGCCCCCTACCGCCTGTCGGCGACTGTCCAACACACTTCAGTATGTGCTCAAAGCATTTAAATAAAGTGTATTCCGTCTACGTACAATTGCGAGTAGTTTGTAATTTCGACCTGAGACCAGGTGTTTCACCGTCAGGAAGCAACCGCGTGCCTTCGAGCAGAGACCGGGTCGAATGTTAGGCTGAGCCGTGCGACAGCCGTGTCTGCAGACGCAGGCGGCTGCGGCGTGGCGCACGCGAGCTGCAGGGAGGGCCGAGCGTCGGCCGGGCTGCCCCCTGTACTCGGCTGACTCGCCTGCAAGGGCTGCCGCCGTCTTCTCTGATGGCCGCACGCCCGCAATCGACAGACTTCGGCTGCGGGAAGGTAGTCGGCGCTACACCAGAATATTTTTAATAATGTGGCATCCAATAGATCGATATTTACTAAAATGTTGATACCGACTCTCGACATCTTGAAAAAAATGTGTGTCGGTGGACAAAATATCGCGACACTCCTGCGTATAAAAATAGCTGCACATTATAAATATACTGCTGGTTGTAGAGTTGTAGAACTATCGACTTATTATTACATGTTCTGTACATCAACAAGCTATACAGCGTGTATACGTGCACAAGGGGAAAAAAGTTCACGCATTTTTCCTCGGCTTCTCGGTTAAAAATAGACTTTCTCCCGGGTCAAAATACACTTTTTCCGTGTTAAGCGACACTATACTCTTCCTCGCCATTGTAGAACTCAACAATTCTCTGACTGTTACACCGACGTACAATTTCCCGCCACATTAGAAAGCGAAACTAAGCGGGGAAAAAAAAAACGTTTTGCAAGACCTCTGATGTCGTCCATATGTTCCTATTATGGAGGTATAAATTCTGATTCCACCAAACACCGCATGTTACTTTCCGATACATTGAAATCGAGATTGCGGTGAGCTTCTGTAAGCCAGCCATAGCTCAAGTCACGTGATCTCGGCAGGTGATGACAGCACACGACACGCGATGTAGTCAGCCAACAGCAACATCACTCGTAAGTAGCGCCAAGACACAAATAATAAAAGCTCATGGTTTCAATTAATATACACAGCGTTCACATACAATATTGGTCTCAAAGATTAATAAGCTGCAAGAGAAGCTAAGGCTGCACATACAATATTGATGATCTGTGCGCGTTTTACACTTTAATACACGTCACACTAACGTGATTGTAAAACTTTTAGTAACGACCCAAATGTCTCATCTTCTGGACTCTAAATTCCTCTAAATAGCTCGTCACCGAAGAGTTGATTTTTAAATGAGAGTCAAACGCTCTTTGATTCAATAAATTCATCGTACATTCTCGCACATAGTTCATCTTGCGTAAAAGGAAATTCACGCTGTACGTTTTTGAAACCACCATTCGCAGTATTTTCCCGCGACCTGCTAGAAATATGAGGTTCGTTTGAGCAGCTGACAGAGAGCGCCAGGTGGAAGGAGTCACCGCGCTTGCGCAGCTACGATGACGCAGGAGGCCCTCATGTTCCTACGTGTAAAAAACTCTGAAAGATCTTACATTATGTCACGAAAGGAACAAGAGCATCGGGATTTCGTGCACCACACTCAAATGCACAATTCGCCTTAAAGCGCACATTCCCAAGTCGAGATTCCGATGTTAATTTCCTTGCAGCACCAGTACTGCATTACATCATGTTTGGTTCTTTATTATGCCATAATGCCATAAGTGCACTTGATGCGCAGCGAACAGTTGAAACTAGGCAATAGTGTGAAATTAAACACTTTGTTTCAAATAAATTGACTGCGTGAGCGGAAAAGATTATTAAAAGCTTAATCTCTTTAGCGAACCTTGAAAAATAACTTGACTCTTCTGCAAAGCGATTACTTCTCGCCTGTCAGAAAGGTGGAAATAGAATCTGAAACTAGTAACATACTTTAGCGAACGTATTTTAATTCATCTGACAGCTCCCTGTCACAAAAATCCGTTTTCCTTTAATTTAACGTGAGCGCAATAAACGAGGAGGAGACAGTAAAACCGCTGAACGTATACACAGGCCACGTGGAGGCGACCCACCCGCCCACCACAGCTCGGGCTGCTCTCTGCACCAGCCCCGGGTCCACCGCATTTCCCAAGGGCGGCTCCCAGCCACACTTCTGTAACCACAACAGGGAGCAGGGACTGCTCACACGCCACTCAACTGCGCATGCGCGAAAGGCAGCCCGCAACTCCTCAAAGCAATCCAATTCAAACAGTCGTCACGTCACGCCCATCGGAAGCAATTTGTTGTTATCGAGCACTGCACAGTCTTCCTAAAGCCTTCGACATACTTTGCTGTTGGCAGACGCTTGTATGAGCACTGTGTGTTGTTGTTGAATGTGGCGCATTTCCTTCGCAACTAAAGTTTTATTTACGTTTCTTTTCTGTCGTTCGTGTTTTGTTGCTGCAGTATTATTCTGCAGTGGCAGGGTACAGTAGTATCCTTTGTTATAGTATTGGTTCTCACCAATCAAAACCACAAAAATTTAACTGAAAACTGAAACAGAAAAAGGCACGTGATGGGTCCATCGTGGTGTTTCGTCACCACAGCGGGTTTGTCCGGAACACTTCATGCCCGCTTCCCTGCTTTTCCATTTCTGCAAAGGCCAGGCACCTACCAGCTGCAGCGTCGAAATTCTGCGGCCAAGTTAAAGCGTGCTTTTTCCGCTGGCAGCGCTGCCCGCCGATTACGTCAGCATTTCCCCTCACACGTCTGCGCCCACGGCTTGTCATTTACATTTTTGTTCTTCATTTTCAGCAACTGTTTTTCAAGAATTTCGATGTGCAGAAATAGCACACTAGTTCCGCTGAAAATTATTTTTTTAGGAAATTGGTGTTTTGTTTGTTGACGTCGTAAATCTTGTCATTCCATTCAATCCCCCCCTCCCTCCCACGCCACGGTGCAATCGGTGTTTTTGTTCTCTGCCACAAATACTTGATTCACACACTCAAAGGGCAAGATTGGACGTGATGAAAACTCAGAAAGTAGTAAGATTATTACACACTTGAAGGTAAGAATCATGTCCCACTACAATTTGAAAATAAGACAGCTTCAAATATTTATCGAAAATATAATATAAAATAAAAATATCACAGTCGATATTGCCGTTTTGATATCGACATATTGATATACCGACAGAAAATGATGTCCGATATACATCAATATTTTTTGGAGAAGATATTGATGTAACTACATTTCATCAACATCCTTAAGCTGAAGGCACGGGACATTCCATTTTGCAAATTCTTACGGATTCGAAAATTACGACATCCACAGTGATGTGAGTACGACAAGAATACCAAATTTCAGGTATTGTCTGTCAGCACAGAGAACACAGCGGCCGACTGCCTTCACTTTACGACCGAGTGCAGCGGCGTTATCACAGTCGATTATTAGGCGCAGACTGAAGCTTGAGTAGAGACTGATGCAGACTAATACAGACTGACTAATCGGAGGTTATAATACCTCGCGCGTTCAGGTATCACTGCGCGAGTGTGATCCGCGAGGAGAAGAGGTTCTGTGTTAGCAGCAATCTCATTGGCTGCGTTACACATTAACACGCGGATCGGCAGAAACAGAATTTGGTCCATCTCTACGGCAGTGCCATCTCGTAGTGCGGAGACGGACGAGCGCTGCGCCTGCGCTGTTGTGCTTAGCGGGGCGCGCTCTAGTGGGAAAGTTGCGTACGCGCTGACTACGCGGAACTATGTACACAACAACACGTCAATCACCGTGCAGGGGAGGATACTGTGATTGAAAGTCATTGTCAGCTGCTGGAGGATGAAGACGATGATTCCTTGCCTGTGTTGTTGATTGTATCTTCTTAACAGCTGTTGTTGTCACTGTGCCTCTTGCTTCGGACATGCGTTCGTGTGCAAAGGACCTGTACATCATTATTCTTAAGAGGTAGGGATACTGCAGCCACAAGAACGACAGAAATCGGCTCTCGGCATATATGCTGTCCAGCGAGCAGTCCGATCCGTGAAGGTGTCAGGGCTTGGTTGCACCATCACTTTCTCCCAGTGGGGCAGCGAGCCAACTCCAGAGACTTACTGGAACGTCAAACAATAGCGGCCAGCAGCAGTGTACCACATTGGTTCAGAACTGTGGTGTCAATTAATGGGGAATACAGTGTTTGCAGTCGCTCACTGGATTTGCTGTCTTGTTTCACTGAAGCCCCAAATATTCTCAACTCCAAACCTGAACACTTTGTCATTGAAACTTGGATGCAGCACCAGTGAGGGGCAGGCAGGACACGGCCTGACGCCGCCGCACTCACAGCTCCGCCCACCAGCCTACAAAATGCAAGTGGCCGCTCACGCCGCGTTAAACCCTGGCCACGCCCTGCCACTGCGACGACACAGTTTGCGGTGGAGCCCCTAATTACTCTCATTAGTTTTACCCTCGACAGTAATAGTAGTGGAAAGTCCAGCAGTAGCTGTGGGTAGCTTTCACTATTAGTGTGTAAGCTGAATTTCACTCCTCTGCAGTCAGTATTGTTATTCCGTGGTGCTGTTTTGCCAGTTGCCCACAGTGATACTGTACAGAGCGTCAAGAGGCTGTTTCCCATGTAAGAAGTTAATGTACCTGAAGTTCTCTCATTTATGGAGCTATGCAGGTGGGAGTGGCACACAGTCAGGCTGTGTTTCCATGAAAGGCAGCTGACAATCGCTATATATCCGAGAAACGTGTCAATGTATGAAAACAAACCGTCGTTATAATATAAGGAGAAAAACCCAAATCAGTTAAGGCAGCCTGGTAGGGTTCTGGGCGGTGCAACACCGAGACGTTATCACAGACGGTTCCGGTGGACAGAACGATGCAACCGTCGCTTCACTAATAGAATAACGAAACTGGATTGTAACAGTAGGAGGCCGGTGGTTCGATGACAAGTAGATCCACACGCTGTACGTGTCTAAAGCTCAGCACGATATGTAACCGAGCCACGAAATCCGTGAGTCTCCGTATAGGGGGAGCAATGTGTTTTCTAAAGTCAGTGCATATATTTAAGTTACAGCATTTATTTTGCACCTACTTTCCCACTTGAAACTTAGGACACTCCTCTATTCTATTGCGTCTTGCTGCATTCTGCTCTGATCAGTTTCAAATGGCATGCTGAATAGTCGCATTGTTGCTACTCCTAGTCCTGTGGAGGTACTATTCTGGTACATCGAGCACCTTCTTCAAGTTCAAAAACAGCTATGTCAGTGGAGTCTCAACGAAGCCATCTTGTAAAACCTTTCAGCTGGCTGTAAGGCATATTTTTTCAGAAAGCCGACTAGTTATGTCCACTAACACCGGTCGCTGATTTCGAACAAGCGAGATGAATATTAGGAAGTTGTTAAGGAAAAAACTGCTCTGCGCTGACTGGAGATGCTGTGCTCGGGACGCCCGGCAGATGCCACCAGCTGCAGGGCGTGGTTTGAGACGGGCGGGGTGTGCAGTGCTGCACACGCCTCCACCCTGCCACGCCCACAGCACAGCTGACCTCGTCTCCCGCCTATCGTCGACGGGCACCGCAGCCGTCACCCCACCTGACTCCAACTTTCATTGTGGCTGATGTTTTCTGAATTTCTTCATTTCTAAACGCTACTACCGGAGCTTTAATTTGCATTAAGATCATCAGTGGCTGCTACGTACGAAAGTTGTGTTGTTGTGGTCTTCAGTCCAGAGACTGGTTTGATGCAGCTCTCCATGCTACTCTATCCCAGTCCCTACTGCAACCTACATCCTCCTCAATCTGCTTAGTGTTCTCATCTCTTGGTCTCCCTCTTCGATATTTACCCTCCGCAGTGCCCTCCAGTACTGAACTGGTGATCACTTGAGGCCTCAGAATATGCCCTACAATACGAAAGTATCCATCCACGAAAGTCATCTCAAGCAAATTCGAATAATATTTGAGGACACGCACGAAACAAGCCATATCAACACCCTCTGCTGTTAACAGCCGGTTTTGAGCCCACTTACTTCTAATTCTGCTTACTCTTACTTTATCACTGTTTTTATGTTTTCTTTTGGGCCTGTGCATACACCTGTATACGCAACGATTCATTAATGCATCCTCTGGGTTACGTGAATGCCGATGCACTGAAACCCTGGCTTCACACCCATTTCCTTCACCAGTAATTTGTAACATGCATAAAGACCATCGAAAGTGGCAATTACACTAAACACACCGTTAAGCAAGGAAATAATTTTTCCTGATAACTGTAACCTGGGCGCCATCTAACATTTGAAAAAGTATATGAAATTCGATTTCTTCGTTAGTATAACGTTTGGTTGACACGGCAGTGAGTGTTGGCGTGAGGGTACAAGTCGCGGACTTGCAGCGGCCACTCACCGCAGGCGGGAGACGGCGGCGCTGTCCGGCGGCGGTGGAGATCGGCGGGCGGCGGGGGCGGCGGGGGCGGCGGGGGCGGCGGGGGCGGCGGGGGCGGCGGGGGCGGCGGTCCGGCTGCTGTCGCTGGGCGGCCGGGCGGCGGGGGCGGCCGGCGCGCTGGAAAACAAGAGGCGCGGCTGGAGGCGGCGGACACCGAACTGGACACGAGAGCCCGGCCGCAGGGGCCAGCAGCTCTGCCTCAGTCACACAACACCTGTCGGGCACAACCTGGCGAGCAGTTCAAGTCGGCTGGCTTGTGGGGTTGGTTGAAACCCAATGTATGGAGGCTCAGTGATGTCACTGAAGACAGAGAGAGAGCGAGAGAGAGAGAAAGGGGGGGGGGGGAGGAGATGGAGAAGATATAATCTGGTAACTCGGGGTACCAACTTACATACAGGAGTTGTTTGATAGGCTGATATTTTGATGAACAGTGGATAACTACCATGCAATACGTTTGACGCCTGAAGGAATGAAGAAGGTGATGGCCAGGAACTACAACAGCTATACTGCAAACGTTACAATGAGTAGTTTCAAAATTTGCTTTTCAGTAAAACAGACAAAATCATACAGGCATGTAATGTCTCTATAATTCGATTTCTTGAAAAGACAGCAAGGGTTATGTGTTTCTGACTTAAACATTATCTTCCGTTTTAGGCTGGACAAGAGACTGACATTGAGAAGATTACACTACAGGCTGCTGTTACAAGAAAAAGTGGGTCAGGCGGTACAGGCAACATTGCCTCACGGGCAATGTTTACAACTTGTCAAGTAATCTGTAGAGTATTGCATACACATTCCAAAAGATTTGAAAAATAAAGGAGACAGCCTTGTATGAAGCATACATATGTGAGAGACAGAGAGTAACAAATAGGAGTGGGACCTAAGCGTCACATCAGTACTGACATTGTACAAGATGCTTCAGACTCAAACAGATCCATAGGCAACGTAATCTGGCGTATCCCAGTAGGAGCAAACTGGTGCATTCCACTGGACGGCCTCCGACGGCGCCAGAGACGATTACAGACGTGACTGGAGGGCAGAGATTTGCCGCCTGCTCCTCCAGCATCCAGTACAGTGAGGTAACCAGTACCTGTGTGTTTCCTAGGAGGAGAGGCATGGCACATATTGCGGGTGATGGCTGAACAGAGGCGAGAAGACAATGTGACTGTAAGGCCCACCACTGTGTGTGACCATGCTGTCGTGCTGACTGGATTGTTCTCTTGTCGTTCAGGCTCAGGAGCCCCTGTGCTCACAGCACCTTCTGTACTGGACGGCTGTAAAAAAATTTGTAAATTTTAGGAAACATGTTATGGGACCCAACTGCTGAGGCCATCCGTCCCTACACTTACGCACTACTTTAACTTAAACTGACTTACGCTAAGGACAACACACACACACCTATGCCCAAGGGAGGACTCGAACCTCCAACAGGAGGGGGGGTGAGGGGGGAGCCCCGCAGACCGTGACGAGGTGGCTCAGACCGCACTGCTACCCCGCGTGGCGCCTGGACGTCTGACTGGGAATCATTACCCTGCTGTTTGGAGCCCGTCGTCTAGAGGTATCGTCGTCCTCGATCCTGGGCTCGAACCCCGCCATCCACATTGTGAATAAAAATAATCAGCATTGGCAGCCGAAGGCTCCTGGCATAAAAGGTCACCCTCATTCAGCCAACAGCCTTGCCAGAGTGGGCGGAGGGGATCACGGAGGCTCAGGGCCCTGCCTTGCCGTTTAGGTTAGTGGAAGATTCAGCAATCATGAGTGGCATGAGAAGGAAATGGAAACCACTTCATTAAAGGTACGCGAAGAGTATCAACACGACATGTGGCCTGTAACTGAACACACATCATGACGATCCTGCCAAGAGCTTCCAGACTACTGGCGATTCAGATACCTGGGAAGAGACTGCCAAGACTGACATGACCTGACAAAAAGATTGAATAACCAACCAAGGGATGACATTATACGAGTCCAGACGTGGAATGTGAGGAGTTAGAATGTGGTAGGAAAGCTGGAAAATAATACACTACTCCCCATTAAAATTGCTACACCAAGAAGAAATGCATATGATAAACGGGTATTCATTGGACAAATATATTATACTAGAACTGACGTGATTACCTTTTCACGCAATTTGGCTGCATAGATCCTGAGAAATCAGTACCCAGAACAACCACCACTGGCCGCAGTGATGGCCTTGATACGCCTGGGCATTGAGTCAAACAGAGCTTGGATGGCGTGTACAGGTACAGCTGCCCATGCAGCTTCTACACGATGCCACAGTTCATCAAGAGTAGTGACTGGTGCATTGTGACGAGCCAATTAGAGATCTGGAGAATGTGCTGGCCAGGGCAGCAGTCGAACATTTTCTGTATCCAGGACCTGCAACATGCGGTTGTTCATTATCCTGCTGAGATATAGGATTTCACAGGGATCGAATGAAGGGTAGAGCCACGGGTCGTAACACATCTGAAACGTAACGTCCACTGTTCAAACTGCCGTCATTGCAAACAACAGGTGACAGAGGCGTGTAACCAATGGCACCCCATACCATCACGCCAGGTGATGGGAATGAGAAATACATGCTTCCAATGTGTGTTCACCGCCATGTCGCCAAACACGGATGCAACCATCACGATGCTGTAAACAAAACCTGGATTCATCCGAAAAAATGTCGTTTTGACATTCGTGTACCCAGGTTCGTCGTCGCGTACACCATTGCATGCGCTCCTGTCTATGATGCAGTGTCAAGGGTAACCGCAGCCATGATCTCCGAGCTGATAGTCCATGCTGCTGCTAATGTCGTCGAACTGTTCGTGCAGATGGTTGTTGTCTTGCAAACTTCCCCATCTGTTGACTCATGGATCGAGACGTGGCTGCACGATCCGTTACAGCCATGCGGATAAGATCCCTGTCATCTCGACTGCTAGTGATATGAGGCCGTTGGGATCCAGCACGGCGTTCCGTATTACCCTCCTGAACCCATCGATTTCATATTCTGCTAACAGTCAGCGGATCTCGACCAACGCGAGCAGCAATATCACGATACGATAAACCGCATTCGCGATAGGCTACAATCCGACCTTTATCAAAGTCGGAAACGTGATGGTACGCATTTCTCTTCCTTACAGGAGGCATCACAACAACATTTCATTAGGCAATGCCAGTCAACTGCTGTTTGTGTATGAGAAATCGGTTGGAAACTTTCCTCATTATCAGCACGTTGTAGGTGTCGCCACAGGCGCAAACCTTGTGTAAATGCTCTGAAAAGCTAATCATTTGCATATCATTGTATCTACTTCGTGTCGGTTATATTTCGCATCTGTAGCACGTCATCTTCGTGGTGTAGCAATTTTAATGGCCAGTAGTGTAAAAGGAAAATGCTAATGCTCAGTCTCCAAATGGTTGTGGTGATTGAAGTGAAATGGAAAGAAGGCAAGGACTTCTGGCCACGTGAGAATAGGGTAATATCCACAGCAGCAGAAAATGGCGGAGCAGGAGTAGGATTCAATATGAGAAGGAGGTTAGGGCAGACAGTGAGCTACTGTGAACATTTCAGTGATAGGGTTCTTCCCAACAGAATCAACAGCGAACTAACACCAGTGCCGACAACGATAGTTCAGGTATACGTGCAGACATCGCAAGTTGATGAAGATATAGAAAAACTATGTGAGGATACTAAACAGGTAATTCAGTATTTAAAGGAAGATGAAAATCTAATAGTCCGCAAAGGAAACTGTAGAAGAAAGGATTACAGGAGAATATAGACTTGGTATCAGGAAAGAGAGAGGAGAAACACTAGTTGAGTTGTACAATAATTTCAGCTAGCAATAGCGAATACTTTGTTTAGGAATCACAAGAAGAGGAGGTACATTTGGGAAAGGAAGTCAGATATGGGGAGATTTCAGTTACATAGCATCATCGTCACGTAGAGACACTGGAATTAGATAATGAACTGTAAGGCATACCCAGAAGCAGATACAGATTCAGATCACAATTTAGTTGTGGTGAAGAGTAGCCTGAAGTTTAGGAGACTAGCTAGGAAGAATCAGTGTGCAAAGAAGTGGGATGTAGTAGTACTAAGGAATGAAGAGTTCTTTCAGTTCTCTGAGGCTATAGATACTGTGATAAGGAACAGATCAGTAGGTACATGGTTGAAGAGGAGTTTATGTCTCTAAAAACAATCACAGAAGCTGGAAAGAAAAACATAGATACAAAGAAGCTAACTGTAAAGAAACCATGGGTAACCGAAGAAATGCTTCAGTTGATGAAAGTAGGAAGTACATAAATGTTCAGGGAAATTCAGGAATAGAGATGTACTACTCACTTAAGAATGAAATAAATAGGAAGTGTGTAGAAGCTAAGGCCATATAGCCACAGAAAAAGATGAAGAAATCGGAAAAGAAATGATTGTTGGAAGTATTGGCTCAGCATAACAGGAAAGTCAGAACAAACTTTGGTGAAATTAAAAGCAAAGGGGGTAACATTAAGAGTGGAATCGGAATTCCACTGTTAAATGCAGAGGAGATAGCAGACAGATGGAAAAAATACACTGAATGCTTCTATGACGTGAAAGACTTGGCTGATGGTGTAATAGAAGAAGAAACATTAGTCGACATGGAAGAGATAGGTGATCCAGTACTAGAGTGAGAATTTAAAAGAACTATGGAAAATTCAATATCAAATAAGGCAGAAGGGATAAATAACATTCCATCAGAATTCCTAATATCATTGGAGAAGTAGTAACAAAATAACTATTCACGTTCGAATGTGGAATGTACGAGTCTGGTGATATACCATCTGACTTTCAGAAAAAGACCAAGACAAGTATGAGAATTATCGCACCATCAGCTTAACAGCACATGCATCCAAGTTACTGACAAGAGTAATATACCAGGTGATCAAAAAGTCAATATAAATTTAAAAACTGAATAAATCACGGAATAATGAAGATAGAGAGGTACAAATTGACACACATGCTTGGAATGACATGGGGTTTTTTTAGGACCAAAAAGATACAAAAGTTCAAAAAATGTCCAACAGATGGCGCTTCACCTGATCAGAATAGCAATAATTAGCATAACAAAGTAAGACAAAGCAAAGATGATGTTCTTTACAGGAAATGCCCAATATGTCCACCATCATTCCTCAGCAATAGCTGTAGGCGAGGAATAATGTTGTGAACAGCATTGTAAAGCATGTCCGGAGTTATGGTGAGGCATTGTCGTCGGATGTTGTCTTTCAGCATCCCTAGAGATGTCGGTCGATCACGATACACTTATGACTTCAGGAAACCCCAAAGCCAATAATCGCACGGTCTGAGGTCTGGGGACCTGGGAGGCCAAGCATGACGAAAGTGGGGGCTGAGCACACGATGATCACCAAACGACATGCGCAAGTGATCTTTGAAGCGTCTTTTTTTTTGTTCTAATAAAACCCCATGTCATTCCAAGCATGGGTATAAATTTTTACCTCCCTATCTACATTATTCCGTGGTTTATTAAGTTTTCAAATTTATACTGACTTTTTGACCACCCGATATATAAGACTGGAACACGATATTGAAGTTCTGTTAGATGTCGGTTCAGGAAAGTTAAAGGCATCAGAGGGACAATTTTGATATGCTGTTGATAATGGAAGGACGACTGAAGAAAAATCAAGCCACGTTCATAGGATTTGCCGACCTGGAAAAAGCATTCGACAGTGTGAAATTGAGCAAGATGTACGAAACTATGAGAAAATTAGGGCTAAGCTTTGGGAAAGACAGGAGAGATGCAATATTTACAACAAGGAAGAGGGAACAATAAGACTGGGAAACGAATAACGAAGTGCTCGGATTAAAATGTGTGTAAAAGAGGGATGTAGTGTTTCTCTCGTACTGTTTAGTCTACACATCGAAGAAGCAATCAGGATGAAACGACATTAATGATAAGAACTGCTGATGAGATTGCTTTCCTCAATGAGAGTGGGGAAGAATTACAGGGAATGGAATGAAGAAGCTAATGAATGCGGAATATGGTTTGAGATGAAATTGAATAAAAACGAAAGTAATGGGAAGTAGCAGAAATGAGAACAGCGAGAAACTTATCATCAGGGTTGATAGTCACAAAGTAATTGAAGTTAACGAGTTCTGCTTACTAGGCAGCAAAATAACAGATGGAGGAAGGACAACATCAAAAGCAGAGTTGCACAGGTAAAAATGGCATTTCTGGCCGAGAGAAGTCTACTAGTATCAAACACGGGCGTTAATGTGAGGAAGAAATTTGCGAGAATGTCCGTTTGAGCACAGCACTGTATGGTAGTGAACATGGGACTGTGGGGAAACTGGAGCAGGAGAGAATGGAAGTATCTGAGATGTTACACTGGGTGTCTCTGATTTCTTTACTTGACGTAACTGCTGACAAAAAGAGTTCAACGTGGAGCTTTAAGAAACCAGTCGTGACAAGACAATTACGCCATCGTGAGCTGTCAGCGAATGGCATTCCGTGCACGGGTACTGTACAGTACTGGTACATCAGATGTGAGATGCTGACAAATATTTTAGTCTCAGAAATACTCACACACACGCACACACACACGTATGTTACTGGTAGACACAGAACAACATCCTGCCCCGTGCTCACCTGGGTTCTGCTGGTGGCTCACTGAGCAGCCGACTGACTTCGACGATGTCTTTCGGGTACTGCAGCACGGCGTCTGCCCAGCCCTGCGTCGCCATTACTTTGTATGTTTGAGACCTTATGAAGTGGATGGCGGCCGCAGTTAGGCTGGGGCACGAGTGCCTCACCGCCAGCACAGCTGCAGCCGCCGCCGTCTCCACCTCCAGCTGCGCCGCCACCTGCTGTTCGCAGGCGGCCTTCAGGGCTGACAGGCCGTATTTGTCGGCTGCCGTCAACAGCTCCGGGGCCGTGTCGGTCAGCTGGGGGGCCTGCAGGGTGTACACGTAAGACAATAGCTGCCTCATCACCGGGCCCCCCACGTCCGCGATTCTGACCTCGCCGCAGCTGGCCTCCAGCGTGTCGTGCTGGAACATGGCTCGGAACACGGGGCTCCTGGCGGCCAGGACCGCGCGGTGCGCCGCCAGCCGCGTCTCTCCCGCCACCAGCGTGACGACCGCGCCGTCGCCCGCGTCCAGCAGGGCGCCCAGGTCCACGGCCGCCGTCCTCTGAACCTCAGCAGCTGCCGACATGGCGGAAGGTCCTGAAACACGGCGCCACCGAGCCCACCTTACACGGCACCCTCCACACTCGTACGGCGCACGAGCCTACTCGCGCCACACGTGACGAGCTGCACATCTCCGACAACACAGCTTTCCGGACTTACCGTCTCGCCGCAGCACCCTGATTTTGGACGCGCCCTCAGGAGCCTTGCAGGCCTCATTTGCCTAACTTCTTTCTGCAGAAATGGAGACAGTAACCGTCCCAGTCTCTCCAGTTATTTACGAAAAGAATTGTATTTGACTCCAGAAATCTGCATTCTTCCGCGGCTAGCAGCTAGTTGCGCACGTCTCGTAGCAGCTCCCTCGCACAGTGCACCGAACTTCTGCTACTAAAGTCGGGGGTGACTTAACGGCGAACACTGCCATGGGGTAACTGTCGGACTCGGACTGCGAATCCTTCCCGACCTTTCGGACGCATTCCGACAAGACGACACCTAACCGAGAATTGGTCAGCTCTGCAGCGGCTCACAGAGAATGTGTCTGTCAGTTGGCTGAGACATGAGCTATCGTTTTGTAACTGATGTCACACACTCACAATGTAAATGATGGTATTCGTAACAGCATCGTTTTCATTTATCTTATTTCTCAGCTACACTTTCTGATTCTAGGAGACCAAATATTTAATTGCATTTCAAATTCGGTGTTTATAACCTCTACTTTAGATACTGACACAACTCACCTAAACCAGGGGACAAATAGCTGCCCATTATTTATTGCAGTTACCTTAACACCACGAGTTCTTCCTCTTCCCCACTCAAATTCGATCGAGTCACAATGTCGACCCATACTCTCATACAGTAAACTAAGCAACTCATGTCTCACTATTCCCCTTACTAACATCACAGATCAAATCTCGGTAAGCTATACGTTGTCACTGATGTATTTAACACTGACTGTCTGCGACTTAAGAGCCTCACTGTCCTATATTGTGAGCCACACATCTTGTGGTTACGCTTTTCCCCTCATGCTACATCAATACTAGCGATCATTATTTCTCAACACCTCCTCCTCCTCCTCTTCTTCTTTTTCTTCTTCTTCTTCTTTTTACAGTTAATCTCACTACAATGGTCAGTTACCTAATGGAGGAGAGACACTTGTGGATCCTGTCTATTGACTGTGTACACTTTGTTCTGTGTTCGCACTCTCGCTGCTTCTGTACCGCATTTTGTGCAGTGGAAATCGTGAACCGACCCAGCATTAGCGTAAACGAGTGTGGGAAACCGCCTGAAAACCTCACTGAGGCGGGCGGCTGCACCACCCACGGTCGGTAATCCGCTGTGCGGAATTTCCACTTCACCTGCCTGCCGCCAAGCGAGCGCGCTATACGTCACGCTACAGGGGTGGGCGATCCTACTTCCTCCACATATGTACTCATCATCTTTCACAGCCTGTACGGTGTCCTCTGCAGACTCTCTCCCACTTGACAAGTCACACTCCCTACATCACTCACTGCTGTCTGTTCTGAGCATTCACCAGTGACCGGTGTGAAGTAGCGCGTATTCGCTTATTGGAAACGGCTATCACAGAGTTCAAGACGAAAATAGGTCACTGCACAGTGTCAAAATGTGCCATACTGCTAGAATGACCACTGCATTACAACTGTACTTGCTCAAGAGCCATAAACATATTTCCTCTTTTATATTCGTGTCTATTTCTGTTATGACTTTACACACACACACACACACACACACACACACACACACACACGCACACAGACACTGTGAGTACTTTTTTTTTCCTTTTCCACAGTAATGCCCAAATCTCTGCACTCAACACAGACTGCCATAATTCGCTAGAGGGTATAATTTCATACCTCTATGACATAACGAAGTGAAAAACAATAATGAAGCTGTAGCGATGTAATACAGCCTTGGAACTACCACATGTTCCTCCCCCGTCCATTTGCCACGAAACGAGTGAAGCTACCAGTCCTGAAAACTCGTTACCAGGGTTGCGTGACACACACGCTTCAGGAGTCCCTTCGAAACTGCTTTCATCTGCTAAAAATTTTATCATTCCAAGTCCAAAGATTATTCACTTGTGTCGTGGTAAAAACTGGTAAACCAACAAACTTCTTTTACTCGTAACGTGACATCATTTATATTTAAATCCAGACTGAGGATGATTTTCTTCCTCCTTATCTGTGACACACATCCATCACTGGATGTCTCAGAGCATACATGACTGAACTGTAAAGGAAGACGCCTCTCCCATTGCACGAAACCTTCACATTTAATCGACTACTCTACAGAGTTCCAGATATTTTCGCCACAAAAACTTCTCTACATCCACATCTACATGGATACTCTGCAACAAGTGCCTGGCAGGTGGTTCAATGTCCTTCAGAATTCTCTATTATTCCAATCTCGTATAGCGTATGAGCTCTGATTTCCCTTATTTTTTCGTTGTAATCGTTTCTCCCTATGTAGGTCGATGTCAACAAAATATTTCCGCATTCGGAAGAGAAAGCTGGTGATTGGAATTTCGTGACAACATTCCGTCGCAACGACAAACGCCTTTCTTTTAATTATGTCCAGCCCAAATCCTGTATCATTTCTGTGACACTCTCTCCCGTATTTCGCGATAATACAAAACGTGCTGCCCTTCTTTGAACATGTTCGATATACTCCGACAGTCCTATCTGGTAAGGACCCCACACCGCGCAGCAGTATTCTAAAAGAGGACGGTTAGAACACGAAAGACGTGTAACGCTACAGGTGCAGAACACGAAGGCCCAGGGCATCGGGGAGACACGGCCACGACGACTGTGACGGTGGCGGCCGCGTGGCCCGTACTACGGCCCCACCCTGTGTCCCTTTGCAAATTACAGAGCTGCCGCGCACAGACTCGGCAGAGCGGGGAGGCGCTACCGGCTGTCCGAGCAGTGCGCCGCCTGCTGGCAGCGTGGAGCCACTGTGCCGGCAGGCGGGCCTCAGCCTCTACTCACCTCAGACTCGGGGAGAAGTGACGTCACAAAGTCAGCGCAGCACGCAGAACGCTCCGTCGGTCGCCGGTGCAGCGGTGTCGGCGCGGACAGCCCGCTCCCCGCTTATATGGCTGGCGGCGGGGGCAGAGTCCGCGTGACGTCACTCTGTCCACCTGTTGCCGCGTGCGCGACCGTCAGGTGGCGGCCCCTATCAGGTTATCTCCGATCTAGAGCGCGCCGACCGACCGGGGTTAGGTAACCTGTCTGTCGTTGCCGGCTGACACGTCTCACTTTCAGAAATTTTAAAATTTCGACACTAGTTCTGTGTCTGACCGAAATTTGGTACTTCTCGAGTGATAAGTTTGTACACAATCTGTATTCGAATGGGCTGAAACAGTTTGTTTTCCATTGTCTGCGGAACAGGTGGAGTTGTACTGCTGATGGTCATAAGACAGTTCTGTTTCATTTGAGCGAATAGTCTGACGTGAAACAGACAAATAGTATGTATAATTTTTTTTGGACCTTCAGAATATTGGCCACTGCAATCGATAGTTCAGAAACTGCTCTGTCGCAGCCCGGCACCGAATCAGAGTGAGCTCGGTCAGCCACTGCGTGCAGACCCCACCGGTGGTAGCGGCCGGCCAGCAGCGTCTGCGACAGGCTGTCGGCGGCCCGTCACCGAAAGTGTCCGGCGGCTGAGAGACTCGGAGAGTGCGCCAGCCGGGGGAGTCGCCCAGTGCCTTCCGTACTGAGGCAGGCCGGGTGTCGCGTTATCTTGTCGAAGGACTACTCTCGTGGACACCTCGAGGATGGGGTACGACACCGGCCTTGAAGCATCAGAAACGTAACACTCGTTCTCGAAGTTACCTTATTGACGTTTATTCTGTGCTGTGGTCACAAAACTGAAATTTAAACTTGCAGCAGTTGTAAATTTATTGCTGCATCACTACATCTGGTGAATGATTTTCGAAGAAAGGTAATCTGTTGTCGATTCAGGGCAAAGAAAGACAGTTTGCTCCTCGAAATTATCACGAACCAGTAGAAAAGAGAATGTCAAATACGAGTCCACTCGCTCCCTGTAGTGGTAATTTTATAGAAATTCGTGATATTTTATAGCAATTCGTGATATTAATGGCTCGAGATGTTATCCCAAACGTAACTGCCGACTTCCTTCTCTTATTTGTAGTTGCTATTATTGTGTTGATAAGAGTCACTCTGATGGGAGCTACCGTATTTTCTTAGCAGTTTCGCTAACGGGAATCACTGTTTGAAAAACTTAACTCTCCCCAGAGCACACAGCGCGGTACATCTGTCAGCCGACTTCACAATTGTTAAATTGCGATAAGGGTCACTTGGTAACCAGCTTATCTCTCCGAGCGCTTACTCCAAAGTGCGATAACGTCAACACAGCCGACGTCTGCGGATAAATCGAGCTTAACTTGAAAGGAGAGTCTGAAAGTGTCGGACACGCTATCTCACCCTTTAACAAAAGAATGTACATTTCTTCTTTCATTAAGTTTGATGTTACAAAATTTCTTTTGCTGTCCTCTCTGTATCTACACAGCCACAGAAGATCAGGGACACCTTCCGTTTTCCAGAATGAGAATCACCGTTTGTGTGTGTGTGTGTGTGTGTGTGTGTGTGTATACAGGGTGTATTAAAAAAGGATGGAGCAAACCTACCGAGCTGAAAGTACACGATAATAGGAGCACAAGTGTCAAGTAAACAAGGGTTCTAAAACGCATACCTTAAGAGCTATGAGGTATTCTTGGTTTTCAATATTGTGAAATAAATCTCTTCTACTGCAAGCTCTTTCCTTCCCATATTTTGGCAAGTGGTAGTACGGATCAAAACAAGAAAAACATGTCCAGTAAACATGTGCTCTAAAATGCATACCTTAACAGCTTCTGAACTGCTACCTCTGAAGAAACGTTATTACCGGCCAGTGTTCAACAGAAGATCCCAAAGAGGATGGCAATAGATAATCACTTCAAAGTACAACATCAGTTCTGAGGAAAACAGCACACCACTTCTGAGCTGTGGTTGCCTGGCTGACGTATCTGAAGATTCCGGTAAAGATATCAAGAGAAGATACTGACAGGGTATAACACCATAAATTGACGACACCACCCGACTAGCGTATCAAACAGATTTTCAAGGAATAGTGTCAATAGGCAATCACAACATAATACAATCTACCTTCTCAGTTGTGGAATCAGTAGAAACGATTAGCGGTGTTAAAATATATTGATGTACAGTTGTAATCTCTCACGATCAATATCGTAAATCAATCCACAATATATAAGAAAACTTCTGAGTACACTACAGAGAATCCTTAGAGATGGATTCTCTACACTAATGTATGTTCGTTGGGCCTATACTTTGGTAACAACTTAGTTCAGTAATATAACACCACAACGTTGTAATTCCAAGTCGGCAAATCACAAATTCACAAATTACTGCCCTACTTATAGCTTCCGCCCAAATAAATGCCAATAGAGATACTAGTGGGACTCTCAGTGCAGAGACGCACAAAATATTACGTACCCGAGTATTGCAATCTGTAAGTCATGTTTGCTTACGATAAAACAATCCTATGCCTGTGCCATGTATTTGAAGAGGATTAATATAAAAAGGTATTTCTTTAGATGATAAAAGAAATCGTTATTTCCATCAGATTGATAAAACAACGTTAAAGAAAATTAACGACACAAAAACGACTATTTGCGTTCAGCTGATCTGATAGACAAATGACTGCTGTTTGCGTACTGTTTGGATGTGATAAAATATATCTTTTCTACCAGAGGCAGGTAACCTCTCTGACAGTTTAAACTTTATATCGTAACTGTCAAAATTCAATCTTATGCTTTTCACTTTAGAGAAAAACGTTACTAAATATTTCTCTTCAGAAGTATTTGTATTATTATTTCTGCATTTAAAATGATCAGAGACATTGACACAAGAATATAAGTAGTATTAACTAACTACGCAATGAGTTCGGACACCAGTGGAATTTTGATTTTAATTTAACGATGAACATTAACTTATTGTCCTTGAGGAACGTTACACAATATTTCAGTCTTTTATGTTTCAACAATTTCAGTTGTTATATAATATTTTGCTGGAAAAGATTTGAAAAAAAAGTCCCTACTTTCAGTATTGAATAATAAATCAAAAATAAAGAAAAACAAATGAGTAAGCTCCACCGCCACTTTTGTCCCTGCATGAAATAATGTACAAGACTCAACCTCTTCAGGCGTTGGACATTTGCGGTTACTAACCCTTTTTAAATGTAGAATAAGAACTTTTTTTTTAGTTTGTCTGGCAATTGTTCACTTTACTTACTATCAAATAGTAATGTCATCAGCGTAAGTGCTCACAGTAATTAAACTCGCAATTGCTTATTTCAGTATGAAATGGGAAGAACAACTATTACAATAGCATAAATTCCTCAGGTGAAATGGCCAGGATTTAATCACACAATCGTTTACACTCTCCACAGGGGTTAGTAGTCACAACCGCCAACAAATGGGTACATTTGTGATTTGTGATTTGCCGACTTGGAATTACAACATTATGAGTTTTTATTTGGGTGCTGAATTGAGGTGGCGCTGGACGTATTCTGAAAAGAGAAGAAAACTATTGATCCAATGAGTCGGTGTCAGATTAATTTTGTTGCATATAACGTACGCGTACAGGTTGCCTACACTTTTCGACACTAACGGCCTAAATAAAACTGTGGTGTTATATTACTGAAGGAAGTTGTTGTTACCAAAGTATAGGCCCAACTAACACACATTAGTGTAGAGAATCCATCCCTAAAGATTCTCTGTAGTGTACTCAGAAGTTTTCTTATATATTGTGGATTGATTTACGATATTGATCGTGAGAGATTACAACTGTACATCAATATATTTTAACACCGCTAATCGTTTCTACTGATTCCACAACTGAGAAGGTAGATTGTATTATGTTGTGATTGCCTATTGACACTATTCCTTGAAAATCTGTTTGATACGCTAGTCGGGTGGTGTCGTCAATTTATGGTGTTATACCCTGTCAGTATCTTCTCTTGATATCTTCACCGGAATCTTCAGATACGTCAGCCAGGCAACCACAGCTCAGAAGTGGTGTGCTGTTTTCCTCAGAACTCACATTGTAGTCTAAAGCGATTATCTATTTCCATCCTCTTTGGGATCTTCTGTTGAACACTGGCCGGTAATAACGTTTCTTCAGGGGTAGCAGTTCAGAAGCTGTTAAGGTATGCATTTTAGGGCACATGTTTACTGGACATGTTTTTCTTGTTTTGGTCCATACTACCATTACCACTACATATACCGACACCTATCGTCAAAATAAATCAATATACAACAGAGGCTTCACTTACGCTTGTCGTCACTTTCTCATCAATTGATAGCTTCGCGTATTTTACAATGTTGTTGTTGTTGTTGTCTTCAGTCCTGTGACTGGTTCGATGCAGCTCTCCATGCTACTCTATCCTGTGCAAGCTTCTTCATCTCCCAGTACTTACTGCTACCTACATCCTTCTGAATCTGTTTAGTGTATTCACCTCTTGGTCTCCCTCTACGATTTTTACCCTCCACGCTGCCCTCCAATGCTAAATTTGTGATCCCTTGATGCATCAGAACATGTCCTACCAACCGGTCCCTTCTTCTTGTCAAGTTGTGCCACAAACTTCTCTTCTCCCCAATCCTGTTCAATACCTCCCCATTAGTTATGTGATCTACCCATCTAATCTTCAGCATTCTTCTGTAGCACCACATTTCGAAAGCTTCTATTCTCCTCTTGTCCAAGCTATTTATCATCCATGTTTCACTTCCATACATGGCTACACTCCATACAAATACTTTCAGAAATGACTTCCTCACACTTAAATCTATATTCGATGTTAACAAATTTCTCTTCTTCAGAAACGCTTTCCTTGCCATTGCCAGTCTACATTTTATATCCTCTCTACTCCGACCATCATCAGTTATTTTGCTCCCCAAATAGCAAAACTCCTTTACTACTTTAAGTGTCTCATTTCTTAATCTAACTCCCTCAGCATCACCCGACTTAATTCGACTACATTCCATTATACTCGTTTTGCTTTTGTTGGCGTTCCTCTTATATCCTCCTTTCAAGACACTGTCCATTCCGTTCAACTGCTCTTCCAAGTCCATTGCTGTCTCTAACAAAAATGCAATGTCATCGGCGAACCTCAAAGTTTTTATTTCTTCGCCATGGATTTTAATACCTAGTCTGAATTTTCCTTTTGTTTCCTTTACTGCTTGCTCAATATACAGATTGAATAACATCGGGGAGGGGCTGCAACCCTGTCTCACTCCCTTCCCAACCACTGCTTCCTTTTCATGCCCCTCAACTCTTATAACTGCTATCTGGTTTCCGTACAAATTGTGTGCTCCCTGTATTTTGCCCCTGCCACCTTTAGAATTTGAAAGAGAGTATTCCAGTCAACATTGTCAAAAGGTTTCTCTAAGTCTACAAATGTTAGAAACGTAGGTTTTCCTTTCCTTAATCTTTCTTCTAAGATAAGTCGTAAGGTCAGTATTGCCTCATGTGTTCCAACATTTCTACGGAATCCAAACTGATCTTCCCCGAGGTCGGCTTCTACCAGTTTTTCCATTCATCTGTAAAGAATTCGCGTTAGTATTTTGCAGCTGTGACTTATTAAACTGATTGTTCGGTAATTTTCACATCTGTCAACACCTGCTTTCTTTGGGATTGGAATTATTATATTCTTCTTGAAGTCTGAGGGAATTTCGCCTGTCTCATACATCTTGCTCACCAGATGGTAGAGTTTTGTCAGGACTGGTTCTCCCAAGGCCGCCAGTAGTTTTAATGGAATGTTGTCCACTCCTGGGGCCTTGTTTCGACTCAGGTCTTACAGTGCTCTGTCAAACTCTTCACGCAGTATCGTATCTCCCATTTCATATTCATCTACATCCTCTTCCATTTCCATAACATTGCAATCAAGTACATCACCCTTGTATAGACCCTCTATATACTCCTTCCACCTTTCTGCTTTCCCTTCATTGCTTAGAACTGGGTTTCCATCTGAGCTCTTGATATTGATACAAGTGGCTCGCTTTTCTCCAAAGGTCTCTTTAATTTTCCTGTAGGCAGTATCTATCTTACCCCTAGTGAGATAAGCCTCTACGGCCTTACATTTGTTCTCTAGCCATCCCTGCTTAGCCATTTTGCACTTCCTGTCCATCTCATTTTTGAGACGTTTGTATTCCTTTTTGTCTGTTTCATTTACTGCATTTTTATATTTTCTCCTTTCATCAATTAGATTCAGTATCTCTTCTGTTACCAAAGGATTTCTACTAGCTCTCGTCTTTTTACCTACTTGATTCTGTGCTGCCTTCACTACTTCATCCCTCAGAGCTACTTATTCTTCTTCTATTGTATTTCTTTCCCCATTCCTGTCTATTGTTCCCTTATGCTCTCCCTGAAAGTCTGTACAGCCTCTGGTTTAGTCAATTTATCCAGGTCCCATCTCCTTAAGTTCCCACCTTTTTGCAGTTTCTTCAGTTTTAATCTACAGTTCATAACCAATAGATTGTGGCCAGAATCCACATCTGCCCCTGGAAATGTCTTACAATTTAAAACCTGGTTCCTAAATCTCTGTCTTACCATTATATAATCTATCTGATACCTTTTAGTATCTCCAGGATTCTTCCATGTATACAACCTCCTTTTATGATTCTCGAACCAAGTGTTAGCTATGATTAAGTTATGCTCTGTGCAAAATTCTACCAGACGGCTTCCGCTTTCATTTCTTACTCCCAATCCATATTCACCTACTATGTTTCCTTCTCTCCCTTTTCCTACTCTTGAATTCCAGTCACCCATGACTATTAAATTTTGGCCGGTCTTTGTGGCCGAGCGGTTCTAGGCACTTCAGTCCGGAACCGCGCTGCTGCTACGGTCGCAGGTTCGAATTCTACCTCGGGCATGGATGTGTGTGGTGTCCATAGGTTAGTTAGGTTTAAGTAGTTCTAAGTCTAGGGGACTGAGGACCTTAGATGTTAAGTCCCATAGTGCTCAGAGCCACTTTTTTTATTAAATTTTCGCCTCCCTTCACTTCCTGAATAATTTCTTTTATCTCATCATACATTTCATCAATTTCTTCATGATCTGCAGAGCCAGTAGTCATATAAACTTGTACTACTGTACTAGGCATTTTACAATATAGAACTACTACTCTGAAGACAACGAAAGTTCAACCAAAGTTGAAACGTCCCCTTTGAACAATTTTACATGACTGTGCTTAAACTGACACACAATATTTTGTTAGCGCAACGCAATCTGACTTTCAAAATTCCCTACAAAAGAATGGCCCTGACTAACATTAAACTATACCTTTCACAAATCACTTACCTCACAAAAATCTTCGCTGCTCAAGCTACTGCAATACAGCGAGCGCCACTACTGCCAGCTAAATAAAAGATTCAAACTATGGAAGGCACTAACTACTGATAGGGATAGTTAGCAAATGAAAGATATTAATAGAGAACAAACAATATATTTACCTTGATATCATCATATATAAATATAGCAGTTCATGACAAATTACAAATCTCCGCCATCTCTCTCCCCACATCCACCACTGCTGGCGGCTCACCTCCAACTGCGCAACGCTACGCGCTGTTAACATCCAGCTGCCCCTCTACAATGGCAGACAACAATGCAAAACTAGCCACAGACTGCACACAGCACAGCCAGTGATTTCATTTTGAGCGCTACGTAACGTTGCCAATAAGAAAACATAAACAGCCTACTTACATAGAGAAAACATAAACAGCCTACTTACATAGAGAAAACATAAACAGCCTACTTACATAGCCCCCATGCTCCCCACAAAAAATTTTTACAAATGGTGTTGGGCACTGGCCAATACAGATTTGACAAAAATTTTTCACAATTACAGTAACAAAGATATAGAATGCACACACTTATTGATACAATGTTGGTCAAAAGCTAAAATTTTCTCACAGTCCATAAAGATAGTCCTGATCATTCATCATAATAGTAATTACACTTTCTCATTAGTAAAAGAAATTGCACATAGAAGTAGTGGATTTCCATACAGTCTTGAAGAAGTAGTGTTGTCCTTCCAACGGAAAGACAGTGCTGACTCTTGACATGCTGACAGGTAATGGGCCACAACAGAGCAAACCCACTGCAGAGTCAGTCGAAGTTTTGATGAATATTGGTAGGTAGGTCATCACAGAGCAGACCCACCGTAGTCCTGGTAGAGATTACGATATTGGTGGGCCACCAGAGGTGCAGACCCACTGCAGTCCTTGTAGAAATAATGGTATTGATGGATCATCAAAGATGTAGACCCACTGTAGTCCTTGTAGAGATAATGGTACTGGTGAGTCATCAAAGATGCAGACCCACTGTAGTCGTTGTAGAGATAGCCAGCAGCCATCTGTTGTGACTGTGCAGGTGCACAATCACCATTGAAGAGTCTTGCGGATAATATAGCAAGTCCATAACCACCATTTGTGCACTCACAAAGTTTTTGGAATTGTCCTTAGAACCAGCAATGCTGTTATCCAGTCCCTTGCTGAGTTATTAACACACGTGCAAACACTAACAGTCCCAACGTCTCACATATTGTCCATATACTATGACCAACAGAAACGTGTGCAGTGAAATGTAACTAACAAGTTAATAATATCATGAACTGGTGACAATTACAATTTTATAACATAAGAATACAATAAAGGTACAAAATACATCATTAAAAACATAACAATATAGATAACATTTGTAGTACAGGCTTTACAAAAGAATAGAAATAGACATATACATCAGTGGAATTATGACATGAGTACATACATAAAAGATCAGAATAACTTTCGAAAGATCAACTTCACACATGAGCATTAAAACAAAACAGAATTAATAATGTCTAAGCATATTTACAAGGTAAATAACATATTATTAATGCAAATTATATTTGAGGATAACAGTATTCCTCATCATAGTGAATGTAGCTTAATATTAAAAGAAGAAAAAATTCTATGAAACTACACAGAGACAGGAAGAAAACAAATACTCAAGGGTACACAAACACATAGTGGGATAACACCAATAGGAAAGGACAGGGTTCGTTTTCAGTGTAACATTTGGTACTGCAGTCCAACCCAAAACTTCATATATCTTTCCTCTTATTTCATCCTTTGTTTCCACCAAAAAAATTCTATCTAAGCATGCTTTCTGTATTTATATGTTCACACATTTCTTACCTCAACATTTATTTCCAAGAAAATCCTACCTAAACTTGTTTTCTCAATGCATTTCTTCCAATTCATCGCAACTCATTCTCTTAGAGGCTACCCCCTCTTAAGCTAACTTAAATCTACTGAGCTCAGATGCTAAACTAAGGAACAAGGCAATACAGCAGCACATAAAACAATTAATATAAACAGCAATAAAAAAATGGAAAATCGCAAAGCAAGCTACAGTAAATCTAAATTAACAAAAAAAATGCAAAATTACAACTAATATGAGCCAATGTGCAGCAACAAAAAAATAAATCTAGCTTAGCAGAGTAACACAAATTAAAGTTCAGTAGCACTATGCCTGGCAAACAGCAGCTTATATCTAAACATGACATAGCTCAAGCAGAAAAAATAGTACACTAAAGATAACAATGCAGATAAGGGAAATGTATAATCACATATTAATGTCTAAGTAATTAAAGTGGTGCACCACAAATTATTCTACAAAAGAAATTACCAAGTACTTGAAAAGAAAATTATAGATGCAGTTACTGGTACTAGTTCCTTCTTATTGTTCTTTCCTTTCCAAGAGCTCCTTTATCGAAGAATGTGGGTCATAAAATAATTATTTAATAGATCTGTTGACAGAAAGTGTTCACATTAGCAAATGCATTTTATTTTATAAAAGCAATGCTGCAACACAGCTGGAAACCAGATGTCAAATGAAATAAGCAATTATGTACAAAGCATAAAAATATCGTTCAATAGCTATGTGGCATTTCGTAAGTCAGTAGCTCTCAATTCTCATAGAAAGACGCTTGTCATAATCAGGTGTGCCGATGTAAAAATATTTCTTGTCATTTTATTAGGCATTTCAGTAAATATCATAAATTACGAGCTCCACAGTATGCTTTCAACAAGGAAATGTCAGTAGCGCGGACAATGGCCTTCCCTTTTTTTTTCTACCTGTGCTTCTGATGAGGCACTCACTAATGACTTGTTCTCCCGGCGTCTGACACAGCTGCGTGCTCACGACGCATTACGTGCAGGTGGTCACTTAACTTTCTTACGGAAATATTTACAACGACAGCAGTTTTCGCTACAGTGACAGTCTCATATAAAAATTTCACACGTCGAAAATTTGCGTTACAAATGTGTAGAAACAAAACCCTATAAATATAAGTGTCCAAATAAAATATTCGTCAGCATTGTGATACAGTCACGCATTTACGCACATTTCATAACTCTTAAAGTACGATTCTTGGTTTCCAACAACCTTTTCCACAAATCAGAGTCCCTAATCACTATTCATTACTCCTTACCTTATTACACATATACGTATCCATCGACACTCGTCAATATTTCGTCATTATAAATATGAAGCATAATCAAATAACTCATATAGCCTCAGCCTATTAATCATAAACATACCTCAGCAGCAGAATACACATCGTCGTCGTAAAAATAACATCATAACACCTCAGTCAAATCTCAAAATCGTCGTAGCTTCCTCCAATAATTAAAAAAATTCTCTGCTCATGTCAAAAGTGTCATCTGCCTCAAAAGTACTTTAAAAATCATGAATCCATACCAAATACATCATTCAAAGCTCTCATAGTATCACAATGGTTCCAAAAAAAATATGAACAGTTTACGAAGTACAGACAAAATACAATTTCATAAGTGTGAAGTAATCCAACTCTGTAATTGCGTAAACATCTGTCACTGACGTAGTAAAAAGAATGTTTGTTTCTCTGTCAAATAATCAGATAGCTGTGTAATTCTGTGTTAGAGAAATATGGTACCGATGTGTAAAGTTGTATAAGCAAATACCATATTAGCTAGGGCTCCTTGTGCTTGCCAAACACATGGTACACAGAGTAAGCGTGTACCCCCCTGAGGATTAATGTAATTATACCCTCAGGTGTTACAGATTACAGCAATGAAATGAAATGTATCACTGAAAACCTTTGTATCATTGTACTCCAAATATCTTTAAAAATAAATATTTTAAGTACATAATCAATCACTCAAATACGTGTCCTGTAGCGCTAAATGTGCGTCTTGTTGCAACATAATCTCTGTGGAAGTGTCGTAGTTATCGTCCTCCGAAAGCTAAGTTCTGCAGAAGTCAATGTACTTACCTCATGATAAACGAAAGTGAAATGCTTTGTGTATAGATATCGTAGTTATTACGTACATTACTGTGATCAAAAAACTACTATACTGTAAAGTATTGTTGTGCTACGAAAAAGGCTCTCACATTATAGCTTACTACTAAAACATGTTTTGCTTTCCAGAAGAATTCAGAAAAACTGTGCGGATATAAAACAGATACACCGCAAAAACAACATTGTAAATTGTCACTCATTAGTAGCGTCGTGATATAATCGTGTAGCTGTCAAAGAAACCAAATGCTAAGTCATCATTAATTCCACAGAAAGTACTTTAAATCCAGAATGTATTTTCAAGTAAACCAAAATGTTGCATTAAAATCTCATTAGCAGTACTGGTAAATGTTCTAAGTATGTGAGCCTTATAGTCATTACGTAAACGTGCAACTAACAAGCAAGAATGTACACACACAATAACACTGTGTCGTCTGTTCACAATAACAATGCATTCGTAATTTCTGTTTAAATAAGTTCTCTTGGTTCTTGACTGGATATTTGTTATATATATATTGTTGCATATTAACAGATTCTAAGTCTGACAAAGCATACTAGTAATGTAAAGTGAAAAATTTTATGGCAAAGACAAAGTTAAAAAGCAGATTATCTTTCGATAAACGGTTTTACATGTGAAATGTGGTGTAAACCTTTACTCTTCATAGTTCTCAGAGTTTGAACTTGAATGCAATTGTCAGGCGGTATACGTCGGATTCTGTAAGGTCCATTGTAAACTAGAAAGAATTTGTGACTCAAGTGTTTCTTCTTATGTGACAATGAATGAGCTTTAATGAGAACTTTCTGACCAATATATAATTTCTTTGCATTTGCTTTACCGTGTAGTTCTCTCCTTTTGTCTGCTGCAGATTTTATATTTTTAAGAGCCAAATCAATTATGTCTTTGTGTCGAAGTTTACGTGTATTCGGGAAAGGTACAAGCTCTCTGATTCTGTTCGGTGGTTCTTCATTCTTCAGTACAGGAGTAGGTGGTAAAGCAGTGGAATCATGAGGCATTTCATTCAGCACATTTTGAAATAATTGTAGATATCTGTCCCAATGCTGATGCTTTCTGTGACAATAAAGTCTGCAAAGCTTATTGATTTCTTTCATAATCCGTTCAGACGGGTTGCAATGTGGTGAGTACAATGAAATAAAAACAGGTTTGATTTTATGATTCCGAAGCGTGCGTGACCAAACAGCAGATCTAAATTGCGGTCCGTTATCTGAAATGACTTTAGCAACGTGGCCAACTTCACGTAAGAAATTTTTAACAAAGGCGTTGGATACAGATCGTCCAGTGGCTTTACGTAACGGAGTGAATGAAACAAATTTTGAAGTAAGTTCAACAGCGACTAGAACGTACGAAAATCCATGGGATGTTCTGACAAGGGGTCCCAAGAGATCAACAGCAGCAAATTCTTTTAATTTAGAAGGAATAATAGGAAACAACGGAACATGATGTGAGATAGTAGATGGTTTCGCCTTTTGACAAAGTTTACAAATAGACAAGACTCTTCGAATTCTTTTTTCCATATTGTTAAAATAACAAGTCGTTCGAAGAATATGATAACATTTTCGTGGACCAAAATGTGCGTAGCTGAAATGAATGTACCAAATGAGCTTATTAACAAAATCGTCAGGAATGCAAAGTACCCATAGCTTGTCATCAACAGTGCAGCGTTTGAACAGTATGTTGTTTCTAACCAGGTAATAATGCCGAATCTGTGTGTGTGTCTTTTCATGCCATTTGCTCTTAATGTCTTTCCAAATCGGATCTTTATCTTGTTCATGAGCAATGTCCTTTAAAGATGTGGTGATGAAGGTTTCAAAGGCGACTTTCTGAATGTAAAGAATACTGAAATTTTTCTCGAGGTTGCCTTCTGTGGTACTTTTCTCAAGCCCAGCCGGTGCGCGTGACAGTGCGTCCGCAACAATGTTCTCCTTGCCGGGAATGTAGACTATTGTGAAGCGGAATTCTTGCAGAAACAATGCCCAACGTTTTAACCTGTCATGATTTAATTTTGAAGACATAAGAAATTGTAATGCACGATGATCACTGTGTACTTTTACGTGCTTACCAGAAAGAAAGAAACGGAATTTGTTAAATGCCCAAACGATAGCTAAAGCTTCTAATTCAGTAACGGAATAATTTTTTTTCAGATTTTGTTAGCACTCGGCTAGCAAAAGCAATGGTTTTCTGAATGGTAGTGTCATTTTCTATGGCTTCTTGAAATAAATGGGCACCAAGACCGACTTTAGAAGAATCCGTGCTAAGGCAGAAATCTTGTGACAGATCTGGATGAGCTAAGATTGGCGCGTGAAAAACGCTTCTTTCAAAGAATTGAATTCCAATTGTGCTTGTTCGTCCCAGTTCCAAATAGTATTTTTTCGAGTGAGAGAACAAAGTTTTGGTGTAACAAGAATTTGCATATTCAGAAAACGACGGTAAAAATTTACGAGACCTAGAAAACTGCGGACTTGTCTTTTTGTGGATGGAACTGGAATGGCTCTGATTGCTTCTAACTTTTCAGGATCCGGCTGAATGCCTTCAGAAGAAATAATATGTCCCAAAAACTTCACCTTTGTCCTACCGAATTCAGACTTTTCCAAGTTAACTGTAATTCCAGATTCTGCAAAAATGCGTAACAAACTGTTGAGGATGCGATTATATAGTTCCCATGAAGCTTCTGCTATTAGAATATCGTCCACATATAAGGTGATGTGCCGTTTTAAGAACTCAGGTAATATGAAATTTAGCCCGCGAATGAATGCTGCTGAAGAAATGTTCAAACCAAAGGGAAGTTTTCGAAACTGATAACAAACGCCGAAACAAAGGAAAGCTGTGTATTTTCTGAATTCTGGATGAAGTTCGATCTGATAAAAGCTGGATCTGAGATCAATGGAAGACAACACTTTTACACCATTAAAATTTTGAAGAAGTTCTTCCAACGTTTGCGGCCTGTCTGTTTCAGGAATAATGATCGTATTGATTTGTCTCGAATCTAAGACAAGCCTGATCGATCCATTTTTCTTCTCAACAACATGTAATGGATTGTTGTATGAGCTTACTGCAGGCTCAATAATGCCCTCGTCAAGCATAGATTGTATTTCTGTTCTAACACGGTCCCTATAATGTGCTGGAATTACATATGGTCTAACACAAAATTTAGTATGCTCACGAACACGAAATTGGTATTGAAATCCCTTGATTGTTCCTGTTTTATGAGTAAAAACTGTGGAATGTTCTTGTAAAATCTCAAAAAGGTCCTGCCTATTAGTGTCATTACTATTCTCAATTGTTTGAATTTTATTCTGAATTAACTCATTAATTTCAAATATGCCGTCGATATCATCCCTGTCAGTACTTGCAGAGTGATTGTTAGTGCCTAGTTCCGTAGAAAATTCCGAACTGTTGTCCAACAGAAGGTAAAGCCGATTAATTTCCTCGTCATGGTTTGAGAGCCAATCTGCAAATTTCAAAGCTATTGACTTACCTTCCTTCTCTAAACTTATTTCAGCATCGTGAAAGTTTAAGATTGCTTTGAATTCATTCAAAAAGTCTACTCCCAATATAATTTCCGTCGACAATAATGGAACAATAAGAAAGTTCGTAGAGAAGCTGTGGCTTTGACAAAAGAATTCTAAGTTGGTTTGTTGGCGTACATCCACACTTTTCCCAAAGATTGCACCTTGTAATTTAATCTTACGTAACGGAAGTGTGGGGCAATCGTTCGATTTGTTGCATTTGCTAAAGGCTGTTTCACTAATTACTGAGATGGGACTGCCAGAGTCAAGTACTGCCGTAAATTTTACGTCATTTACAGTAATGTGAATCACAGGATATGCAATGTTGTTAAGTTTTACGTCGTGTTCCTGGAGTAAGATGTCCCTAATGTCTTCCATTTTTACGTAATTACTAGCTACGGCAGCTGCGTCATCGGTTTCATAAGTACGTTTTGTTGCTGCCAGCGGTGTGAGTCATTGCCTATTGTCTCTTTGTTGGCGCGCGTCGTTATTGGGATTTGGAGACCTAACTTCTACAAATTCACCGTGACGAGAGGGCCCTGCTCTGTTTGAATCCCGCCAGTTCTGATGCAATTCAGGTCTGTCGTTACGATCATATCGTCTGTCGTCATGTCGGTAGATTCCATAGTTTCTTTCTTGTCGGTCACATGGTGGAGAGTTTCTCCCTGAATCATAACTGCGCGCTGGTCCGTTGCGTCTGAAGTTATTCTGTCTCCCTTGATAGTATTTATTTTGGTTCCCATATTGTCTGTTTCTCTTATTGTCTCTGTGATAGTCATTACCACGGAGAGGTGATCTTTCCCTGTAGTTATTACTACTCTGCCAACGGTTGTCATACGGGTGGTGTCTGTTTTGGTCATGATTTGTGTTGTGAGAATAGCCTTGTCGTGTCAAGTTATTACTTCTTTCATCGCGGAATTGCGACGGATGTGACCTGTAATTGTTGTGTTCCTGGTTTCGCGTTCCGCAATTGTCAGTGTCAATTTCTAATTCTTGTAAGAGTCCCTGAAATGCTTCAATGTCGTCTTTGCAACGTCCTGCCAAAATAATATGTCGTAAATGTTCAGGCAGTTTGATTAAGCAAATGTGGATGAGTTCTGAGGGGCTGTATGGGTTTGAAAGATACTGATTCTTATGCAACATGTCTTCAAAATATTTCATAAGACTGGAAAATTCAGATTGTTCGAAACGTTTCATCATTATGAAGCTATGTTTTACTCGGTCTTGTGTGGCTTGAGACCAATATGCTGAGAGGAAGGCATGGTAAAACTCTCCTTCACTGTGGCAATCGTGAATTACCGATCGCATTCTTACAGCTGGTTCATTCTCCAAGTAGCCACACATAAATTCTAATCTGTGTTCTAACGACCAGTTGGGAGGAAAACAATGCGAGAATTGATGGAGCCATGCTTGTGGATGAATGTCGTTGCCAGAATTCTTAAATGTTTTGAATTTACGTGTAGTAATGAACAGCTTATAGTCAAAATCATCATGTCGGCGAGTCGCATATCGGTCATTGTTAGGTCGTGTCGGCCGTTCCATCTCAAAATTCGGTGCACATTGCCAATTTCTTTCATAACTTCCGAAATGCCCTGTGTTATTATTTTGTGGCTGTTCCGTATTTCTGTGTCCCTCTTCCCGTATTGGGGCGCGAGTATCCTCTGAAATACGTAATTCTTGTATTACCTGTGTCAGCTGATCTTGTACTTCCCGGATTTCTCTTTTGTACTGTGTATTGATTTGATTTTGATTCTGTTTGAATTTTCTAATTTGTTCATACTCTTCTGTGTCAGTGAAGGCTACAGGTGTTGTGTCATTCAGATCATCATCTACCTTTGTAGATAAGTTAGTGAACTGATCTGAAAGTTCGGCTACTTTATCCGATAGTGAAATTATTTCCTCTGTATGTTTTTCTGAACCAAGTTTCAGAGTATCTACTGTGTCCTTTAAGTTTTCCTGAGTTTTTGCAAGTTGTGTAACCGAATCGGTAGATGCAACTGAGTCAAATTTAGCTTGCAAGGTCTCATGATTTTCATGAACAATAATTTGCAGTTCTTTTATGGCTGCTTCGTGATTCTGTAATGCATTTTCATGCCGCGAAAAAATAGGTTGAAAATGCTCACAAATTTGTGTTTTTACGTCATTACAGACTTTTTGACATTTCGATTCAATGTTATGTAACTCAGTAGTTAAATCTCCACGTGTTTGTTCAAGTGTTTGTTCCAATGAGTCTAACTTTTTAAGATTTTGTTCCACTGTGTCTAACTTTTGAAGCTTTTGCTGTGTTTGTCTCTGATTTTGTTCCATTGTGTCTAACTGTTGCTGTGTTTGTCTCTGATTTTGTTCCATTGTGTCTAACTGTTGCTGTGTTTGTCTCTGATGTTGTTCCATTGTGTCTAACTTTTCAAGCTTTTGTCCCATTTGTTGCATTAATTGTAATAACAATGCACTGGTGTCTGAAACATGTTCCTCAGTGCTTTTCGGCAGTGAAGTTGCACCGGCAACATTCACATTTTGACAAGTGGAAAATGTGTCTTGACTCATTTGAGAAAACGGTGGGAACCCAAAACCTGAGTCTGCAGTATTTGCAATATTGTGTTCTGTCATTCCCGATTCCTGAGGCGAGCTGTTGCCGACCAATCGATCGATAACGCTTCCCTGTTCACTACCTGTTTCACTGTCTACACCATTGTTTGCCGCCCGCTCCATTTCCCTATGCGCAATTACCAAATTACTACTTTGAACATTAGTTAATTCATTACTCTGCGGTGCTAACACACTGCTTTCGTCTTCACTGTCATTTCTCAGTTTACTTTGGAGCCTAGTATTACGTTTTTCACACGCCATTATTGTCACAGTATTTCACACAATAACACAGAAAAGCGCAATTTGAAGAGCAAAATAAAATAACATAGCAATGGAAATAATGTCTACTTAATTGCCAGCGCAGCTGCGAAATACTTGGTGCAAATCTACATGCATGCCACAACTGTTTTACTGTACAACAATGAAAAACTACAACTACAAAGGAAATTCTCTCTATAATTACGCGCTAGCAATAAACAATAGCTACACTAATTACACAAACTACAAGAAAAAAAATCAGAAGATTCCAGTGAGGTATCCTAGGCTAAGGGTCGCCATATGAAACGTCCCCTTTGTACAATTTTACATGACTGTGCTTAAACTGACACACAATATTTTGTTAGCGCAATGCAATCTGACTTTCAAAATTCCCTACAAAAGAATGGCCCTGACTAACATTAAACTATACCTTTCATAAATCACTTACCTCACAAAAATCTTCGCTGCTCAAGCTACTGCAATACAGCGAGCGCCACTACTGCCAGCTAAATAAAAGATTCAAACTATGGAAGGCACTAACTACTGATAGGGCTAGTTAGCAAATGAAAGATATTAATAGAGAACAAACAATATATTTACCTTGATATCATCATATATAAATATAGCAGTTCATGACAAATTACAAATCTCCGCCATCTCTCTCCCCACATCCACCACTGCTGGCGGCTCACCTCCAACTGCGCAACGCTACGCGCTGTTAACATCCAGCTGCCCCTCTACAATGGCAGACAACAATGCAAAACTAGCCACAGACTGCACACAGCACAGCCAGTGATTTCATTTTGAGCGCTACGTAACGTTGCCAATAAGAAAACATAAACAGCCTACTTACATAGAGAAAACATAAACAGCCTACTTACATAGAGAAAACATAAACAGCCTACTTACAAAGTCAGCTATGTCACTTTTCAACTCAAACAAAATTTATTCTGAAACTAACTTCAGATACTACATTGAACCTCTGTTCAACTTTCTAGAACAGCTCAGTCCTTGTTTTATAAACCATTTGGTAGCATCTATCTTTAAAACTTCCCATTTCAATTAACATAGGAACAATCTCCGACCGAGAATTATTCGCTTTTATACAACGAATTTTATATGGTTGTTCACTCATCTTAAGTGAAAACAGACTTATCTTCTTCAGAATTATACGAAAACATGAGCCTTACGTAAGTGATGACAAATTTCAAATTTTCCAATCAGGATAGAATCCAATATTATCTTGCTAATTTTCCTTTCTTTACGTATCGATGTAAATACGTAAGTCAGATCATAAATTCTCCCACTGCCAGATATAATATTAATTAAGCGTCAAACGCTGAACTAGTGTCCTAACCAAGAACAAACGACGAACTCTGTGTCTGCTTCAGACCTACTTCTCACATACTACTAAAATTCTTATTCTTTTACATCATTGTTGTTTTAAATTATTAACTCTTTTTTGGCCTTCTGTATTCTTTTTTTCTTTAGACGCCAGGTCGCTGTTGTACCGCGATCGGCAGCCACGCCCACCACTTTGTCTTGCGGTCTATAACATATAACAGAATTCCTTTTAACAAATAAAATTTATGTATTCATTATCCTACCACTTTGCGTATTTTGAGGCTATGTACATCTTGTGCTGATAAAATATGAGCGAATTTTTACTCAGGGGCAGCACACTTTGAGCACCTGTTCACCTTCGGTACTTTGGAACACAACTCTTCCAGTGAACAAGTGCTCATAACTTTTGAGGTGTGCGTCTCGGGGCCCATGTCTACTCGACATTTGCGCTTCTACTGTCGTGTACTTTCAGCCGTGTAACTCTGCGCCGTCCTTTTTGGTACGCCCTGTGCACTCGCGTACAAAACAGCCCGTCTGACCACGAGAGGCATTTGGACGACCACCTGTTCGAGGGGTGAGGGAGGATCATTTCCAGTGTCCGTACAACAGCACCGAAAGCACAGCGAGGGAAACGAAAACACTGCGTAAGCTCTGCGTGAGAAGGGTCGTCGATTTTGTAAGAGCGCAGAGTGGAAAACGACGCGTAAAGCTACACGATCGTAGGTTCATCGTTAGACTTCACTCTGTGCCATACAGTAGACTTTTTGCATCGAAATGCAAGCTTACGTTACAACACTTTTACCAAAAGGCAGGTCACGAACTCACGTATAAATAACGGCGTCTGAAAATGTAATTAGTGTGTACCCAACTCCTGTACACCCAAGTTTCAATGGCTGTGCAACACTTTATTTTGAGCAGAAAAAGTTCGCTGTAATTATTTTAAGCAGAGCGGAATGTAGCGACAAGCACGGCGATGATACACGCGTGCTTTTGGCGCTAGTATGTCGACATTTTGTTTCTTCGCGTTCCCAAAGTTCTTCTCTTGGACCTCCGAAAGGTGATCATTCGAATGTGTCTCGTGCTAAGACGTGCTGTTTGGCATGCGAGTGCTTCGTAGCGTAATTTCTGGGATGAGCGACTTATATTCTAAGCTCATTTTCGTCGAGTTCTAAGCGTTTGAGTTCTCGCGCTTACCTTTAAAGATCGCGGGACACTTTTTCAAACATCCTGTAGCATCCTCGACACAGAGGTGGGTGTTTGGCGGATGGAGGTGTGAGGTCTGTAGCGATGTTATCCGCATACTGTCTTATTGTGATCGTGTGGCAATCGAGGGACGATGTCTGCCTGCACACCTCGGTCTGTGCCGTAAGGAGGTGAGAATAGTGTCGACTACTTCGAGGTGTGTGGCTGGCGGATACTTTTACCAGCAGCACCTAACGCGTCTAACTTGGCACCTCCACAGCCTCTGGCTTCCATTACCACTGCAAGTCTAAATAGATTGACATACCAACACTCGTTTGAACAGACTGATATTTACCTCTTGTTTCCTGAAGAAGAAGATGCAGGGCCCATCTCTGTGGTAAAGAATGCAGTATAAAACGGTCATAAACAGCGTCGGCGTTTTATCCAGTGACTGCAAGCCACCGTGTATCCAGCCATCATTTTCAGGATGAGCAGTTCAGAGATGAGAGAGTCTGCCTCCCTTTCCAGAAGATATATTCTGGAGCTTTCAGACAAACACACACACACACATTCATATTGTCTGACAACAAGCGGTACATACATCCAGACTCGTGGATTTATAAGCATTCCAGCGTGTACGAGTTACAGTGAACTTGTTTTCAATGTTCACATAATTTCCAATGGTTGTCACGATTCCTTCTTCACTGCAATTTCCGTACAGAGGTGACACAGGTCAGAAATGATTTTAAGCTGGCATCAGTTTGATTCTTTACAGTAGTCTCATCAGTCTAAAATTCTCAATTCTCTCCTAATTCGAAATTAATGGGTCAAACTTGTGGTCAAAGGACACTGTACCAGGCTTTTCAGTAATGAGTAAACATTTGGTCGAAGTTTTGGTATTAACATGTCTATCGCCTGGTTCCATCCTTCAGAGGCGTTGATAGTGTGATGGGGCCTTCCACCGTAACTCCACATCTCTCTTGTCTTGGCACATCCTCGTTATCAACCAGCTGGTCCAAAAATAGTCGAATAAGTTATGAAACTCTTGTTTTTCTTCTGAATAGACAGCCCACCATCATGCAGTATTTATAAGGCAGCATAGGCTAGAGCTCCATACGTTCTTACGCGTGTATTTCTTCGTTGTGCTAAGGACAGGTAAGAAAATCAGCGAAACTGAACCTGTTTCCACAAGGGTTGATTAAAAGGAAAATTGCAAACTGTAATCTATGGCTCAGGAAAGAAATTTCCACCTGATTCGACAATAACGACTTCCAAAGCCATCACGAGAGAACCAGGATTCCATCCAAGCCCGTTACATTAGATAAACAAAAAACCGTATGTAACACGCTTTTTATTGCGTAGAGAAACATACACCAATGAAATTGTGCTTGTTTCCTCCCAAGAACTCGTAATACTGGTATGTATTATAAACAAATGTCCAAACTACTTGTTCGAATTTTTCAGCGTTCCATCCATAAAGAATGATTCACAGCTTGATGAACACGACTATTCTTTTCCGCCAACAGACACCAGTGCTGTCATTCAGTCCCCCAAGATCGTCTGTAGATAAAAGTTTGCTGCCATCTTTCGGCAGTAAATTATTTTGTTGAAAGAATATTCGTGCAGAATCGGTCGGATGCAGTTTTTCCTAACGCAACACAGTTACTGTTTTGCACTTGTACGTGACGGTAACGTAGTTAGAAAAGTCTTAGCCTCGATTGAAGCACTACTTCTTCAACGTAAACTGACGAAATTGTAGTATCTGTTTCTTTTTCATGTTTTTTTTTATTGAAAAATATTTTCACACATCATTTGCTGCTTCATCTGGAATACAAGCGTGGGCACCATCTCCCAAAACTGCATTATTTTTAATGGTTGGTCTTCAGTTGATTCTTTATGACGTTTACACAACGGCAGTGAGTTACATCCCTTTTTGATGATATAGTCCACCATATACTGATGCCCATTCTTAATCATCCTTGACGTCCACAACACTTGGAATACGAAACACTACTTGCCAGTCAGATGTCGCCTGCAGTACTGAATCCTGGGACAGAAGCCACACATCACTGCCGTCTGTCAACAGTCTGGACTGTGGACAGGGTTCTCAGTGCAGCGAGTGACCCTTCCCCACAGTGCGTCACATGCAGCGGGGTTAGGCTACGTCCGAGCACCCCGTTCCAAAGTCAAGTTCCGTACGGATGTCGACACATTCCGCCTCCAGACTCCTGGAGCGCGCACTGGCGGCTGACCCTGCTGCCAGCTCTGACCCCTCAACTACGCAGTCGCTCGGGCTGTTCGGAGTGACCTTCGCCTGCCTCGAAACGTGCGCGCCGGCACGCCGCCGGTCTGGTGTCCACGAGTGTGGGGAATTCCGATAAGGTGGTCTCGCCTTTCAGCTTATCACGTGTTGTCAGCTCACTGACATTTCCAGGTAAATGCATTTTAACCCGGCAGCAGTGTCTGATATCAACCCAAGACAATAGGTCAACTCTTTCCCTAAGCAATTTATAATTTTTCCACTGCCAAGTCCTGTGGTGTACAAGTTTACATAGGTGTTAGTGCAGCAGTGACAAAGATCACAGCTGACAAACGGCCAAAGTTCACTTCAGTCTAGCGCACCGTACCTTCTGAGGAGGCTGTACCCTCCCCCTTACTAAAAGGCCTACCCTGCTTGTGATATAAAATAAGACCGTGGATCGCGTGTATGCCTAATGGATTTTTACTAACTGGATAAGGCTATCAACAAGTAGGAGGAAAATGTACAACCGATCCTTCTGATGGAGATATGTACTACAAGTAAAAAGTAGTTAACCGAATAGGGCTATAATTTGGAAAAATGAAAGTTATTTTGTACATTCACTCAGGAACAACACTGGTCAGAAAATGGGTACCACTGATCACGAATCCAAAAGTTACAATAATGAACGAAAAGGAAATAATTAACGGTCGCCAGCACACTAGGGCAATTTACATCCAAAATCCTCTACAAGATGATGGGAGAGAAAAACATGTATTATTTATTAAACACTGACATGGTAACTGTAGGTTGTCACGTTTCTTGACACTAATTTTAAGTGAGTATGTAATGATAAAGAAAACTGAGAAGTCACTCTTACATTGTGTTTGGCATTAAAGTTTGAGTAAGGCAATCGAGTAATCATTTGAAAATATACAATTAAACTGTATGTTAGTACTGAACTTCGTTACGTGAACAATGACCTTCAGTGACGTCAACATAACGTCATCAAAGAAATTTAGAGAAAAGGCAACCACTTTTTACTTTGAAGTTAGTTATTTTGCAAACTGGATTTCATATTATTATCTGAACAACTGTGCCTTTTTCTTAATGAATTGAACAGAATTAAATACTAGAATACGTATCACACTAAAAAGCCAAGTGCTCCAAGCTATATGTAAAATAAATAAAACTTCTGCACTCTTAATCTGCGCATTTTCTTTAGATTTGGATTTTTTCCAGTGATAGATTCTCAAACTTGAAAATTGAAATTGCTTTACTTTACTCAATACCGTTGTACTGTTGTACAAGCTCTCCTGCAGACCTTGCAGAACTAGCACTCCTGAAAGAAAGGATATTGCTTCTGTAAAGTTTGGAAGGTGGGGAACGAGGTACGGGCAGAAGTAAAGCTGTGAGGACGGGGCGTGAGTCGTGCTAGGGTAGCTCAGGTGGTAGAGCACTTGCCCGTGAAAAGCAAAGGTTCCGAGTTCGAGTCTCTGTCGGGCACACAGTTTTAATCTGCCAGGAAGTTTCAAATCTCTTATAAACCGCTCTAGCTGTAGCCTTTCTTATCGGATGAAACTTGACACACTTAGGAAATGTTTCCAGCACCACTAACGTGTACGCGAAATTCACTGAAGTCTTGAGCAGTAGACCGTAGAGGTCCGTACAGGCCAAATCCAGAACATCGTTACGTCTTATGCTCTGCCTAGGGCCACGGTTCGTGCAGTTCGTTACCTTCACCCTCTGGCACTTGTCACATGTCCTTATTCGTTGAGCAACTCTTTTCTGCATATTACTAATATTTACAACTTCCGCCAGCTTCTCAGCGCACTTCTTTAGTCCGCAGTGACCATACGCTAAGTGATAGTAGTTTATTGACTGTAAATGATAGTAGTCAATCATGTCCGTGACGTACTTGCCTGGCCAACACACTCGCCATTTATAGCTTTCTTCACCTTTACGTATGTACAAGATATGGTTATATATTTTGTAATACTTTCTCAGTTTCTCCCCTTGTCTACTCTTTTCGTCATACTCGTTTTTAACAATTATTAGAGAGTCATCCGCGTTTTGCTGACGACGCATGTTTTTACAGACGGTCTCTACTCTTTTACGACCTTCTACATCTTGAAAGCAGTACAATTTCAGTGCGGCTTCAGACTCGTCCTCCACAAGCCGGTGACCGGTTTCAGGCAGACGTGGCAGCGCGTCCGCTATACAGTTGGCCGATCCTCTCACGTGACAAATGTCAGAGTAAAACTGCTGCAAGAAGAGAGAGACCACCGTGTCGATCTTTCACGCGGGAAACGACGATCCTTTGGATAAGTGAGCGCCTTGTGGTCAGTGTGAATTATCACCTTTCGGTCCCACAAATAACCTTTAAATTTTCTGAAAACCCATACGGTAGCGAGACATTCTTTCTCAGAAATCGTATAGTTTCCGTCACATTTCGTCAACGTTCGGCTTGCGAACGCGACTGTTCTGAGTTCTTTATTTTCTCCTTCTCCTACTTCTTGAAACAATTCCACTCCTAAGCCATAATTAGACGAGTCCGTTCCCATAAGAAATGGCAACGCAAGATCAGCATGGTACAATATGTTATTCTGCAGTAATTCATTTTTCAGTCTTTTAGATACGGCCTCACACTCGTCACTCCACACAAAGGGCGTATCTTTTCGCAACAAGCTGTTCAGGTTTGGATCGTTTAACGCATGGCCCTGCGCCGACTTGCGATAGAATCCTGAGAGGCCTAGGAAACTCTTTAACTGCTTCCTACTCTTCGGCGAAGGACAGTTATTTATTGCCTCATCGATTAATGAACTTTGCTTATGCAATAGTTCCCTAATTGTCACGTCAGGTAGGTGTTCTTCGCAAAGATGGCTGTCATCTTCCGAGATTTTTGGAGCAAAGTGCTCTGTTTTGTGTTCTGTTTCATCTCGCGAGCTCACGCTACCGCCATCAGTCTCGACTGCTCGTGTAACGTCAGGTCTGGCCCCGTGGATACTGCAGTCTACGTGGCTTTCAATTACTCGTACCTGGTCATTATGGCCAAATTCATCTTGCCCCTCCTCGCAACATCCGCCTCTGTTTTCAACAGGACTAGCGTCGCTGGGCTTGGCTACTTCAAAAACTTGATTTGGACAAGCCTGCCGTTCAGGTACAGTGCTTTCCGTTTCAGAAACGTTAATTTCTTGAGCGCTGAGAAGCGTCGGTTTCTGTCCGCTCTCCCCATTAACACACCTCCCATACAATCCTCTCTAACTTTTCAGCTCGTAGTACATCCGACCGAACAGACCGACCACGCCTCCTCGCATTTCCCTGCTCGATTCCGGAAACTTTATTCGAGGTCGGCTCTATTTCTTCCGCTGGCGACTCGTACTCTGCTGAAACTTGGGTAACCGTTGTTGGGGCCGCTTCCTTCTCCCCTACCGGTACGCTAATATCGTTGTTACTTTTACGAGTAGTGACAGCTGCGTCGCCTGCCGTCTCCAGCTCAGTTACCATTACTCTAGGTGCGCCGCCCTCTTTACTCTCTCGCACATTCCCCCATCGCTGAGTTATCCTTCCGGATTTGTCATAGCGGCATTGTCTAGGTTCTCGTTTGGGCCGCCGAGGTCTCCCCACCCCCTAACGGGCGCGGCTGGTTGCTTCCCTCACCAATTCCCACAGACCTGTGGCTGCCACACCGGCGTGAAGTGTCATTCCGCTCCTCTCTACTACCATTCCTCCAAGGACCACGTACCGTACTTACTTGATACTGGCCTCTATCATTTCTACAGTTGTTGTTACTGTTACTATAACCATTATTGTTATACTGCTGTGGATTGTTATTACCATGGTGGTTGATACCATTATTGCCACGGTGACTATGGTGGTAATTGTTACCATTGCCACGACTTTTAACATTTTCGCCGTTATTCCTCTATTTGTATTCGTTTTCTGTTTTCTCTACAAACGCATCAATCGTTCTCGAACTACTGCCCAAGTATCTGTTGGAGTCATCTGGAAGCTTCTGCCACAGCTCTCACACAAATCTCCGATTCACTTTTCCGATCGCGCAGATATTCCAATTTGCGGATCCAGTTTCCACAAAATTCTTTCATGGAGCCTCGCGTGTTTACATCGTAGGGCCTGGACATTACGAAATAGTGCCATACACACTCTTGTATCAGCTCTGACCACAACTCTTTCAAGAATACATTTTGAACTCTTGAAACGTCATGTTTGTTATGTCGAGGTTTAAACCCCATCGCTTAGCCTAGCCAGCTAACACGTCGATTACTGCATATATTTTTCCCCTGTCTGGCCATGATTCCGGAAATCCCCTTTCACAATTTTTAATCAAGTCGGCAGCGTGCAGTCCACCCAGCCTTTTGAGGGGATCTAAACGCTTTTCCTCCGCTAATATTTCGGCGCTATGTGCGTGGTATGACACACAGTGCTGATTTTCTCCTAATCGTCTCTCTAACTCATTTGTAACCAGTTGGCAAGTTGTAACTGATAACGCTTCCACCTCCTGCTTCTTTTCATTACACACAACCAATTGTCTATTTACTTTAGCACCTACGTCGGGTACTAAAGTCTGTAAACTCATTATTTTTCCTAGATCTTCTTCTCGAGCTACTTTCAATTTTTCAGCTCTCTATTGTGGGGCCAACAGTCCCTACCAGCTTCTGTTTGATCCTCCCTACTTCAGTTTCGAAACGACTATTTATGTCTCCCATCTTTATTTGGGATTCCTCCACATCACTCTCCAGATTACCGATTTCTGTACTCAGCTCCACTACCTCTGCTCCAATTCTATCTACCTTTGAGTTAATAATCCCAACATTACCGTTAACAGTTCCAACTGCTTTATTCTGGTTATCTATTGTTGGTGATTGGGCATCCATTTTACTCATTAACGAACTGAACAAACCTTTTATATTTCCGGAAATCACACGTTGCAACACCGGTTTGTCTTAATACATTCCTCGTATGCGTCATCAGTAGGTTCCATTTTACTTTTTATTCTGTATTCCGTAGCACTTGCGAGTGCGTGGAATTCCATTTCCGCCATTGTTCTGTTTTCTGCAGCAGCGTCTGTGATGCTAGCCGCCGAACTCTGAACAATGCCTCGCGCTTCATGATCGTGCATTGTTCGACCGATTGTTCCGCCTTTGGTACAATCAAATTACTTGTTTCGCCTAATTTATTCATGTTGGCCAGTTTGCTGATTACTGTGAAATTTAAATGTGCTGCTTATCTGCCACTTACTGTTATAATAATTCCAATCTCAAAGAAAGCAGGTGTTGACGGATGTGAAAATTACCGAACTATCAGTTTAATAAGTCACACCTGCAAAATAGTAACGCGAATTATTTACAGACGAATGGAAAAACTGGTAGAATCCGACCTCGGGGAAGATCAGTTTGGATTCCGTAGAAATGTTGGAACACGCGAGGCAATACTGACCTTACAACTTATCTTAGAAGAAAGATTAAGGAAAGGCAAATCTACGTTTCTAGCATTTGTAGACTTAGAGAAAGCTTTTGACAATGTTGACTGGAATACACTCTTTCAAATTCTGAAGGCGGCAGGGGTAAAATACAGGGAGCGAAAGGCTATTTACAATATGTAGAGAAACCAGATGGCAGTTATAAGAGTCGAGGGGCATGGAAGCAGTGGTTGGGAAGGGAGTGAGACAGGGCTGTAGCCTCTCCCCGATGTTATTCAATCTGTATATTGAGCAAGCAGTGAAGGAAACAAACGAAAAGTTCGGAGTAGGTATTAAATTCCATGGAGAAGAAATAAAAACTTTGAGGTTCGTCGATGACATTGTAATTCTGTCAGAGACAGTAACGGACTTGGAAGAGCAGTTGGACGGAATGGACAGTGTCTTGAAAGAAGGATATAAGAGAACATCAACAAAAGCAAAACGAGGATAATGGAATGTAGTCGAATTAAGTCTGGTGATTCTGAGGGAATTAGATTAGGAAATGAGACACTTAAAGTTGTAAAGGAGTTTTGCTATTTGGGGAGCAAACTAACTGATGATGGTCGAAGTAGAGAGGATATAAAACGTAGACTGGCAACATCGAGTATAAATTTATGCGTCAGGAAGTCGTTTCTGAAAGTATTTGCATGGAGTGTAGCCATGTATGGAAGTGAAACATGGACGTTAAATAGTTTAGACAAGAAGAGAATAGAAGCTTTCGAAATGTGGTGCTACAGAAGAATGCTGAAGATTAGGTGGGTAGATCACATAACTAATGAGGAGGTCTTGAATAGAATTGGGGAGAAGAGAAGTTTGTGACACAACTGGACAAGAAGAAGGGATCGTCTGGTAGGACATGTTCTGAGGCATCAGGGGATCACAAATTTAGCATTGGAGGGCAGCGTGGAGGGTAAAAATCGTAGAGGGAGACCAAGGAATGAATACACTAAGCAGATTCAGAAGGATGTAGGTTGCAGTAGGTACTGGGAGATGAAGAAGCTTGCACAGGATAGAGTAGCATGGAGAGCTGCATCAAACCAGTCGCAGGACTGAAGACCACAACAACAAATGGTTCAAATGGCTCTGAGCACTATGGGTCGCCACGTGTAACCTCCCCCTTACTAACCTGCCTATCCTGCCTGCGATATGAAATATGACCGTGGATCGCGTGTATGCCTGCTGGATTTTTACTAACTGGATAAGGCTATCTTTTCCGAAGAAGTAATATCAACAAGTAGGAGGAAAGTGTACAACCGACCCTTCTGATGGAAAAGTCTACTACAAATAAAAAGTAGGTAACCGAACAGGGCTATAATTCGGAAAAATGAAAGTTGTTTTGTGCTTTCACTCACGAACAACACTGGTCAGAAAAGGGGTACCACCGATCATGAATGCAAAAATTACACTAATGAACAAAAAGGAAATAATTAACGGCCGCCAGCCCACTAGGGCAATTTTTATCCAAAATTCTCTACAAGATGATGGGAAACAAAAACACGTATTATTAAGCACTGACGTGGCAACTGAAGGTTGTCACGTTTTTTGTCACTAATTGTGAGTATGTAATGATAAAGAAAACTGAGAAGTCGCTCTTACGTTATGTTTGGCATTAAATTTTGAAAAAGGCAATCGAGTAATGATTTGAAAGTACATAATTAAACTATATGTTGGTACTGAACTTTGTTACGTGAACAGTGACTTTCAGTGACCCCAACATAACGTCATGAAAGAAATTTAGAAAAAAGGCAAGCACTTTTTACTTTGATAGTTATTTTGCAAACTGGATTTCATATTTGTCTGAACAACTGAGCCTTTTTCTTACCGACTTGAACAGAATTAAATACTAGAATACGTACCAAACCAAACAGCCATGTGTTCGAAGCTATATGTAAAATAAATAAAACTTCTGCAGTCTTAATTTGTGCATTTTGTTTAGATTTGGATTTTTTCGAGTGATAGATTGTGAAACTTGAAAACTGGAATTGCTTTACTTTACTCAAATACTGAAGACTCTGTTGTACGACACTTAGTTGAAAGTAGACTGAGGCTGAAGTTCTTAAAAGTGAAATTATTCATTAATAAACTGGCTGTAAATATTCAATTTGTTTCTTTTGGTACTCGGTTAGCATATAAGGGGAAAAAAATGGAACAAGGATCCTGCTTGGTAACGATGTCTGGGGACAAAGAAACACAATCGCCCTGAATTTAACTGATTATTATTGAAATAAATTTTACGAATCAGATCACATTCAGTTGCGGTGCTGGGTTAGCCGTTAGTACTTGAGTGCTGTGCGTGCGACGAAACTCGGAGCCGGCGGCGAATCCGAGTTGCCGGAACTGCTGTTGTTGTTGTTGTTGTTGAGGGCGGCAGGATGTCGTGGAGGCACGGCTAATCACAGGAGCGGGCAGTCGTAGTCGACACAGCCTGTCCGGCCCGTCCACTGCCCTCCCTGCTGCTGCTGGACATGCGGCCGGCGCGCCGACACGATGCAGCCGGAACTGGTGCCCTCTGCTGCGAGAGCGTCGACGCCGCACTGCCGCACCCTGCAAGCGCCGCAACCTCTCTGCCTCTCTCCACGCCCACTCCGCGCAACACCTGCCTACCCGAAGGTTTTCCAACGCACGACCACTGCTATTATCGTTGCTAGTCGACGCAAATAATAATTCCTTTGGCTTTTTCCCAGAGCTTGTAAGTATCACTGTAAGACACAGGTAAGTGCAATGAAATGCCAACAGACTTGTACCTAAATGCAGTGAAGCAATGTCCTTACTTGTTAAAAGAAACCATTCCAATGAGAAAAATATTGAGACACCGTTCAGGAGGAAATCAGTGGCCGGCAGCGGTCGTCACGCCCCCGCACTTGGGGCTGGCGCCGCCGCGGCACGCACGTCCCGCCGCCAGGGGGCGGCCCGGCTCTGCCCCTCGCCGCCCACCGCGGTCCACCCAACACGCTGCGCACCGAGGCAGACTGTGCTGAGGCGTGGCCGGCACGCAGGCCGCCCTGCCAAAATCCTCGCAACACTGCCGAGTCGCAGCAGTCGCGAAAATGGCCGTAGAATAGCCGATCAGCTGCAAGAAGCTGGTATAAACCTTTGGCACATCAAATACTGACGTCTGGGAATTTGTAAATGCCTGATAAAACTTCTTACTTTGGATCTCTCTGTCCTTTTTTTCGGTAGTCAGTCCTGTGGCTGGTTTGATGCGGGTCCCCACGAAATCCCCTCCTGTGTCAGGTTCTTCATCTCGGAGTAGCACTTGCGATCAACGTCCTCAGGTATTTTTGTCGGATGTATTCCAATCTCTGCCTTTCCCAAAAAGTTTTTTCCTTCTACAGCCCCCTCAACTATCGCGGACGGTATTCCTTCACGTCTTTATTTCTCCACATCTTTATACGTGTCCCATCACCCTTTCCCTTCTTTCTGTCAATGTTTTCCACTTGTTGCACTCATCGCCATTCCTGCGGAGAACCTCCCCGTCTCTTGTGAGTCCCCTCAGTTTTCGGAATCCTTTGACGGCACGAAATCAGAAACGCTCAGATTCTCTTCCTTTCCAGTTGTCTCCACAGTCCGTGAATCACTTCCCCAGACATTTCTTTCTACAAATGAAGGTCTATGTTTGGCTTCCCACGTAGCAAAATTCCTTCACTTTGCCTGCTCTGTTGCCGCTCCCCACAATTCTGATATTAAATTTATCACCGCTACACGTTATTTCTTTTGTACGTCTTCAGTTTTCTTTCAACCCACAACGTGTGCTCAGCACCCCCTTCATTCCATTCAACACAGCAACGTTTCAATTCCGTCATTTGCGAATCTTGTCGTCGGCACCCTTTCACCCGGAATTTTAATCCAACTCCTGAATCTCTCTCTCATTTCTGCCATTACTTCAGTCATGCATACCTTGAACAATATGACTAGACAATACATCCATGTCTTGTAACCTCTCTAATCTGAGCACTTCATACCTGGTCCCCTTCTCTGCCTCTTTGTCTTTATACGTACCGTACGTCACGCACCTCTTCCCACAGTTTAGACCCAGTATTCAGTGGTTTTGGCAGACTCCCTGTAGACGGCCGTCGCTCATTTCCTGTTGGTCGTGTTTGTCTCTGACCTCACTCCCTCTTACTGTGCTGCCATTATCTCAGACACAGCACCTGCAAGTGCCTTGTACGTCAGCCATTACCCACGTATCATTTTGAGGTGGTGCTGGCATCAGGGAAGGGCTAATCGCACAGTGGAGTGCGACCAGTTTAAACAGCGGAATTGTACTCCACTATTCCACACGGGAAATGACAGACATGGTGCTCGCTGTGGTGTTAACCGAGAGGTACAGATCGAGTATGCTGAGCGACATCTTCAACACTGCAGAGCATCAATCAGGTCGTTCTGGCGACTTTCAGACATTGGGTACCTGCAGCAAGGACAAGACATGACATGCCGGGGAGGGGACAGGGGGGGGGGCAGAGGGCAGAGGGGGGGAGAGGGAGGGAGGGGATAGAGGGGGGAGTGTTGCCACGACTAGGAGATGGTCCTGTAAAAAGTGTGTGGATAACTGTAGTTGTTGAGGCATTACGCACGCTCTCGGCTGGTCAGTTCTGCACAGACACTCACTTTGTCCACACCACTTGAAGCCTGTGCGAGCCCTCAAGTCATGGGAGATTACAGTTCTACCAGTGCATACTAAGACGGGGCACTGAAGATTCAAAGTTCACAACTTGCCTTTTATTCCCAGGTGAGGAGAGATAGACAATGAATTACCACAACAACCAAGTTTGGGCAGATGTAAATCCTCGAGTGCATATGGAAGCAAAACACAAGGTCCACTTTAGTACAACTGCGGGGTGACAAGTTCATCAGGCGCTACACCTGCACACGATCAAATCTGAGAGCAGCCAGGTTGTGGCCCTCACACTAAGGCTCCATTAATTTCGACAATGATTATGGGTATATAATAATACGGTAAGGTATCAGTTCCAAATTATTGGGAACAAAACGATACGAGAAAGCGTACAACTAATCACCAACATGGCCATTTACTGTACTGTCTCAGTCAACACTTAATTAAAATAACTGCAATCAATAAAGTTCATTTTTGATTGCTTACCTGGGAGAATGTTTAACTGCTATTCATAAGCTAAAAGTATGCTTTATTGTAATTTATATTACAAATGGAAAATCAGGTAAAAATACAATACAGTCGGCACTCCTAGGGCAGATAATTTACTACTGAATCAATTAATTATGATGAGAATAACTTACACATAAGAATGGGTTCTACTCGCTCTGAAGACGTCATTCAGTAGTCGTGCTGACAAAAAGATTTGTCTTTTTTGGAAGAGTGAAATTTAATTAGGAGCAAATATTGTACCATTAAGTTAGTTTTATTTTACACAGAGATTGATAGACTCATAATCGACTGAATAGTGGATGCACACAACATGATGATAATGAATGGTGTGACCTCACTCCTGCTGTAACTGCCAAAAACTGAAATATATTGTTCTGTTCAGCTACCTGAATATCATTAATAACATTCCTTTAGCGTAATAATAAAGCGCCTAAGTGAACGACAAAACACTTTTTCGATGCTGCAATGCAGTAGGCAAGAAATCCACAAAAAACAGGTGAAAAATATTCCTTTATTTAGGTATATGAATGAATAAGTTAATGAATTTGACTAGATCATGTTCTTTTAAATAGTTCTTGCAAACATTAAATTTCAAATATTAGTGCTTTTAAGCATCTTTGAAAAGATTAGTTACTTATAAACAATCTCAACTTTAAACCTTACTAAGGTTTTAGACTCATTTTTGGACGGTATTAATGATTTTCGTCAACGATTAAATGTATGATTGGACTGCTAATGCAGGACTATATGCCTTGGACCGGGATGCAGGTAATAATGAGTTGGGAAAATGCGAAGTCCCTACATCCGCATTTCACACAAAATTTGTGTGGTTGAGACGGTTGTGTGGGCGCGGGCAGTCGCTACTTGCCAGCCGCCACCACCTGATGACGCCTGGGGGACACACAGAGCCGGCTGTCAGCCAGCGGCGGCCGGCCTTCCAGCTGCTCCGGGCTTCCCTCATTGCCCTCGCCAGCCCTCGCGACTCTTCCTCAACTCCTCTGCTGCGACATACTGGAGCAACTCCGGGTACCGTGCTGCAGCGAACAGTGACCTCGAATAGACTCTTGTGTTCTCTCAGGGGACGACGACGTGTGCAGGGTGAGCGTACTCTGCTTCCGCTCCTCCGCCATCAGCGACACTCCAGGATCCGACTGGACAGTTTGCTTACTGTGTAGCTGTTCTCACTCTTCGACGTGTTCCTCAGGTCCGTTACTCCAATGTACGTCACCCGTGAATGCTGATCTAAAATGACTTTCCGAATTTTTGGAGTGAATACTGAAGTAAACCATATAAATACAGCCAAGTCCTCTTCAGTTACTACAGCCGCATATAATGAAGCATTTACAAAGTTACTGTTCTCCAACCGTCACGTATGTTCCTCAGCTCCCTTGCTGTCACAAACTGTAGGTGCCAGGCAGGAGGGGACAGTAACCTAGAGTAACCTCTGCTGTTTGTTAACGATTCATTGGAGTGTGTTGCGTTACAAAGCAAACCCTCCTTTTGTTTCTGCGACAGTATTTGGACATGATATTCCAGGACGACAACGCATCATTTCTTGCTTACGCTGTTATTCAGCTCAACCATCCCATGTGACCCTTACCTGCCTTGCAGTTACATACAGCACCATCTCCTGCTTTTGTTGATGACACATTGAAGTAGGCAGAAGGAAAGATGTGCTACAAAACGGCTGCACAGGGCCCGTTCCTTGTGACTTTGTTCAGCTCCTCCTTTCGTCATGTTTCTCAGCTTCCTTACAGTAACAAAAGCCATCAGCTTTGGACATTATTTTACGAGGTACCATTATTTGAAGCTATCTACGGTTTCTGAACCTTCCTGAAAAATTATCAGATCAGGTCTCGTGTCCAGACACTCTGCCTCTCATGCGCCGTCGTTCCACCAGCTTAGCTGTCCACTGTATACCTGTATACCTGGCTTCCTTCAGCCAGCAAGTCTTTACCGCTGTCCAGACTTCGAGGAGTTTCTGCTCCAATTCTTGCGGGACCAGCACCCCAGGTAGTAAGATTTTAGGGAGGACAGCGAGTCAAGATCCAGTAGTTTACTAAGTTGGGCAGATCTCCCTGAGTCACACAGGTTTAGGGTTCGAGAACCGCTCCAGCACACAGTTTTAATCTGCCGCCAGTTTTCAAACTGAGTACCTCTGTGCTGTAAATTGAAAATTCATTCTGCAACCCGTGTCTGGTGTTTCTTAAGGAAAAACTGACGTTAACTGCGAGAATAATCAATCAGTCACCACCTGTTTCTGTAGCTGTCGTGTCACGTGATTCTGCAGCTCGACAATATTGCATTTCTTACTTGTCCAAATTTCCAGCTCAAACATTTCACATCTTCCTCGGGTTCACTGGTATCTTCTTATGAGGAACTTGGTCTACAATGACCTGTGGGTGTGTTGTGGCAATACTGAAGTGGGTACCACCAGTAATTCCCAGTGTGAACTGATCTCCCAGTTGCCTTTAGGTATCAAGATGTGAGGATGTCTAAAATAATTTTTAGCCTTGTTGATCAAATGTGAACCCTTTCAAACGTCAATTTTTTCTCAAGGAAGGAAAATTTTTCTTTGTGTGGTAATGCTGATATGTGATTTACTAATGACTTTAGACGCAAGATTTGTACAAAAATATACACTCATTTTCAAAACATACATTGTACACTTGGCTTAAGTTTATGTACTAAAATGACTAGTTACGAAATACTCTTCGTTATAACAAATAGTAAAACGATCATTCAATAATTATCACGCAAAATAACAATAACAGTATTTAATTATGCAGCGGAATATAGGGAACCAACGACATCCGTGTATTCTGGCTGTCACGAGATGCTGTCCACTGCTGCACCGATCTGCTGGTACTTTCACAGTGATGCCCAACAGTTGGCAGCACTTGTGAATGATGAGAAGGTTGGACGTTCACAAGTGCGTAGCTCAAGTTCCGATTGGGAAAAATTATTTCCGTCGCAGCTGAGACACGGTAAAAGTTGGTGTGCACAATTGTAGCCAGAGGGTCTGAAAGGGTTAACGTGAGCAAGACGAATGAGGCCTGTTCAGATACAGAACCGTCTTGTCGTTCTCTTCCAACTGAACGAATCGCCGTTCCTTGCTTCTGCTGTTACTCAGCTCAGTAATTTCTTATCTCTCTCAGCTGTCCCTGGCAGTCTGATGTTACGTTGTAAGGAATGTGGCCTAATAAAAAAGAGCTCTGGTTGCGCCGAGGAGAAACTGTAGTGGACTTGAAGAAAAATGCCAGCCCAGCTTGCGTTTTCAGAACATTGACCGGAACTGGTCTGCCAGCTGGCCATTTTTCCTCAGTTCTGGGCAAGTTACGGGCGAGTGACGCCCTTCCAGACTGTGCTCCTGCATCGTTACCGAGGTGTGACGCTCCAGTGACTCAGCGCCACACCACTCGCTGGAGTCCAGACGGCTCGCTCTCTCCCTCCTTCTCCTCACTTTTCCTCCCAATGGACGAAATTAACAACCGGCACAAAGGTCGTCAGTTACGAATGGGGAGTGAATAGGAAAATGGCAGAGACGGTTTACTTGGAAGTGTCAGCGCTCTGTGCGTTCTTCGGCACAGTTAGCGAGTGCAGCCAGCCTCAGACGGCAGTGACGACACTGACAGAGACGGCGTCCCTCGCGCTCCTCGGCTGACCGCTCTCCAGCACGCTGCCGCAAGTTTTGTCTGTCTGGAAGGCCTGGAGCGGAATGTAGAGCGACTGAGTCAGCTACTGTTCCATTACACTGTTGGCGATACATCGACGGGGAGAATAAATGGCGTAAAACAGCCAGGAATAACCACCCAGGGAGGAGGGGGAAAGCAGGCGCCTGGCTGCGGTTCAGTGGATAAAATATCGAGGAAACTTAATTCAGCCGCGAAAGAAGTGTTTACTCGTTAGGCACAAATTTTCCGTTAACTGTTTCAAGTCTACAAGCAGCAGGTAACAACGAAAAAAACCGTATAACTACTACGACACACATCAGCTGCGAATGCTGGCCAAAACAAGAAAGTTGTCCGCCATGTTTTTGGCAGACGGTGCGTGGGACTTACAATTAAGTGACTTCGCAAGGTGCAAAGCAGTAGCCTATTATGTGGAACGAAAAATGGATTTCACAAGTCCCGTTAAAGGAACACTTACATTGTGTTTTAATAGCCTAAAGCGAACGCCATACCTATATGGCTGCGTATTTAAATAGTGTAGTACGAAACAGTCTTCTCCAAAGCCATGTCTATGAACTACTATCGGCAGAACTAATGAAAGATATTTCGCGTACTTCGATATCCTGGGTGCAACGAAGCTAGGACAGAAAAAAAGTGTCTTTTGTTTCATTTCGGAGATACGAGAACGATTTTAGTGTTTCTCCATGCATATTCACCATTGGAGTTAATCGCAACAAACGTTTTAATATTTTTTTGTTGTACTGGAGGACACCGCGTGGGTTGCGACCCACATGTAAAATAGACAAAAATGAGAGAGAAAAATTTGAAAAACAGTTCACCACGTGGCCATCTATGAATTTTCCCGCTATTTTCGAGCTCAAAACGATCATAAATACGTCTTGTCATAGTTATTGAGCTCTTTGAGCTCTAGAACTGGACTTTATTATTTTTAAAGCACAAGGAGGTCGAAATTTAACAAAAATGGCCGTTTTTATGATTTTGAAAGACAATATTTACCGAGAGATTAACTAAATTGTGGCACTCCATGCTGTTTTTCAGTACAAGAAATAATGTCTCTTCAAAATTGTTGTTCCATCAAGATATCTGAAAGTTAGTTCAAAAAGGTACTTTTCCGTAAACTTTTTGTAATATCTCCCAAATGAATTAAACGATTTTGACGGCATTCGACGTGCTGTTGTAAGTTCTTGCAGTTGCCTCCTCACAAAAATGTCTCTTGGTTAAGAAATCGAAAAGTTATTCTGAAAAAAACATTTTTTTTTTTGAAATTTTTGAAAGAGATAACTTTTGGCCGAATCTACCGTTTTTTTTATACGCGTTATTTGACGTTGTTTGTTGAGACAAAGTGTTGATTAGATTCTGCAGTCAGTCAGTAGAGCCGTTTAAAAGAGATTAGAAATAAATTTTGAGAAAATACTAAAATGAAAGTTTTAAAAAAATATTTCAAATTTTCAAGATATCTATGGTTAGAATGTCCGTGGTCTTGGGGCAGCGTCTTTGATTAGTAACTAAAACGTCCTCGGGCCGAAACCCGCCACCGCTTACACTTTGATTAATAATCAGCATTCTCAGCCGAAGACTTCTGGCATAAGAAGCCACCCTCACTCTGCCAACGGCCTTGTCAAAGAGGGCTGAGGAACGGACAGAAGTTCAGGACACTTCCCTGTACTTGGGTTGGGAACTGACCCCAATGGAGCGTCGTCATCAAGCGCATGAGGATGCAGAAGGCAATGGAAACCACTGCATTAAAGATACGTAAAGCGTATTCACAGGACATGTGGCCTGTAATTGAAAAACTGTCATGATGATCCCTGCATTAGCATAGATTCCGGAATAGTCCCCCATTCGGGTGTGGAGGAGAAGAAAAGCTTACAGGAGAATATGTTCCGTGATAAATTTCAGCTAGTAATAGCGAATACTCTGTTCAAGAATCGCAAAAGTAGGAGGTACACTTGGAAAAGACCGGATGATACAGGAAGTTTTCCAATTAGATTACATCATAGTCAGACAGAGATTCCGAAATTAGATATCAGATTATAAGGCATACCCGGGAGCAGATACAGACTCAGATCTAAATGTAGTAGTGATGAAGAGTACGCAGAAGTTTAAGAGATTAGTCAGCAAGAATAAAAATGCAAAGAACTGGAATACGGAAGTACTAAGGAATGACGAGATACGCTTGAAGTTCTCTAAGTCTATAGATGCTGCAGTAAGGAATAGCTCAGTAGGCAGTACAGTTGAAGAGGAATGGACATCTCTAAAAATGGCAAAGTTGGGAAGCAAAATATAGCTACAAAGTACGTAACAACAAAGAAACCATGTGTAACAGAAGAAATACCTCAGTTGATCGATGAAAAAAAAAGTACAAAAATGTTCAGGGAATTTCCGGAATACAGAAATACGAGCCGCTGAGGAACGAAATAAGTAAGAAGCGTAGGAAAGCTACGACGAAACTGCTGCCTCAAAAATGTAAAGAAATCAAAAAAGATCGTCGGAAGGACTGTCTCAGCACATAGAAAAGACAAAACATTCGGTGAATTTAAAAGCAAGGATGGTAACATTAAGAGTGCAATGGGAATTCCACGGTTATAGTAGATAGTGGATAGGTGGAAAGAGAAAACGGAAGGCCACTCTGACGGTGAAGACTTGTCCGATGGCGTGATAAAAGAAGAAACAGGGGATATGTGACCTAGTGCTAGAATCAGAATTTGAAACAGCTTTGGAAAATTTAAGATCAAGTACGGCAGATGGGGTTGGTAGTATTCCATCGGCGTTCCTAAAATCAATGGGGGAAGTGGCAACAAAACGTCGGTGTGTGGAACGTAAGAGTCTGGCGACGCACCACCTGGCCTTCGGAAAAACACCATCCACACAAATCCGAAGGCTGCAAGAGCCGACAAGTGCGAGAATTACAGGACAATCAGCTTAAAAGCTCACGCATCCAAGTTGCTTACAAGAATAATATACAGAAGAATGGGAAAGGAAACTGAGGATGTGTTAGTTGACGGTCAGGTAAAGGCACCGTAGAGGCAATTCTGACGTTGCGGTTAATAATGGAAGCAGGACTAAAGAAAAATCAAGACACATAGGATCTGTCGACCTGGAAAAACAGCTCGACATTGTAAAATGGTGAAATATTTTAGAAATTCTGAGAAAAGTAGGGGTAAGCTATAGGGAGAGACAGATAACACACAACATGTACAAGAGCCAAGAGGGAATAATAAGAGTGAAAGACAAAGAAGGAAGTTCTCGGATTAAAAAGGGTGTAAGAAAGGGCCTTTCGCCCCTACTGTTCAATCTGAATATCGAAGAAGCAAGGATGGAAATAAAAGAAAGGTTCAGAAGTGGAATTAAATTCAAGCTGACAAGATATCAGTGATACGATTTCCTAACCTGAGTGAAAGTGAAGGAGAATAACATGATCTGGCGAAAGGAATGAACGGTCTAATGAGTACAGAGTATGGATTGAGAGTAAATCGAAGAAAGAGGAAAGTAATGAAATGTAGCAGGAACGAGAACAGAGAGAAACTTGACATCAGGACTGATGGCCACGGAGTAGATGAAGTTAAGGAATTCTGCTACCTAGCCAGGAAAATAACCCGTGACGGACGGAGTGAGGGGGACATCAAAAGCAGAGTAGCAATGGCTAAAAGGACAGTCCTAGCCAAGAGAAGTGTACCAGTATCGAACACAGGCCTTCTTAATTTGAGGAATAAATTTCCAAGCCTGTACGTTTGGAGAACAGCATTCTGGGGTAGTGAAGCATGGACTGTGGGAAAACCGGAACAGAAGAGAACCGAAGCATCTGAGGTGTGTTGCTGAAGACGAATGTTGAATATTAGGTGGACTGATCAGTTTACGAATGAGGAGGTACTACTCACAGTCGGAGAGAATGGGAATATTTAGAACCATACAACGTCGAGATCTACCGGAAACTAGATTTTCTAAACTCGGATTAAATTCAATAATTATCCCACATTTAAAAATTTTCGTACCATTCTACATTAATTATAATTAAACTCTTACTGGTTTGCTATTTTTTATTAAAAATAGATAACAGGAAATTGTCAATGACATTTATAAATTAACAGATATAGAACGTAACTAATTTATTGAGTTTTATAATAGTGGAGAAACGGAACGCAACTTTAAAGGGCCTTAGCAACGCACTTGGGGAAATTACCTCATTTTGAAGGCGTAGCCTGCTATCTCTCGCTCCCGGCATCGTATTTCATTGTTTATTCCCGCCCGGACGTCAGTTCGTGCAAGTTTATAGTACTACGGGTTCTTGTCATTTACTGATGTTGTTAAAAGTTCCGGTGTCGTGTAGATGGTTTTGATTCTCGTTACATTTGTTAAGTACAGAGAATACCTACATCGTCCATTACAATGAACAGATAATTTACATTTCATTTAATTGACTTCCGAAGAAAAAGTTATTAATTTGCAACCTTCGTGTCTAATAATTACTTGAATTAGTATGTTTTAGACACATTCAGGCGCATATAAACACACATCTGGTTCCGAAAAAGGCAAAAATAAAACAATGTTCGAATTACATAGAGCGATTTTGAATCCAAAGCAATCCAAGCTTTCATTTACGTTTACATCTCACGAGCCTGAAGATTCTCAAAATCAGAACGAAACGCAACCTCGTTAATAAATTAGTTTTTTAATGCAGTTCCCTTTTTCGGATTTAACAAGTCCAATTTATAGTTTGCTAGCAACAAAATTTACCCTCGATTTCAGTTTTTTATTCCTTTTTATCTTCAAAATTAAAGCGACTGAAATCTGTTAAAATTACGTTTTAGACTAGATTTAGGTCATGTTTTACAAATCAGTCATGACACACCACAGGAAGGAAATGCCTGCACTTCTGATCCTACAGACACAGTTCTCTCGGTCTCTGGCGATACCGGAGCTGGCGCAGACTTGCACTCACAGACGACGATTACAGTGGAATTCGCAAACTTTCAGATTTTGCTCCACCACGAAAGAAATGCCACCCAAGCACTGAAATTGCGTTTTTTGTATGTCCACCGTATCCAGTGCTCGGCTGATAAAAACAGCTTGCCTTCTGATGTAAATCGAGTTTGCTACCGAAAGTGACTAACCAGAGAATATGTCTCTAATTCTCTCGAATTAAATGAGCTATTCTGGACTACCTGCATGTGTTTTGCGTGTGACGGTACAAGAAAAATGAAGGAGGGAAGAAGTACATTTATTGATGGTGTTGCAACGTGACCTCCCAGTACTGGTGGTGGTAAAATTCCACCTAAGCAGGTGGATTACCGTCGCTTTGGCATGTCCTAGTGCTCCTGCAAAGCTACCGTCTGTAGTAAATGGTTTCTTAAATTCGTGTGGTCCACGAAATTACTGGCCCCTGTGAGTTATTGCTGGGTAGTGATAATTTCTAGCGGAAGGTCTTAACGAACCGGTAGAAATTTGAACGCAACGGATAACGTATTTATTTTGAACCACTACAGAAGGCACCTATACGGGGCTTAATAGGCATTATATAGCTTTGCTTTTGCTTTCATGACCCAGGATTCGACTGTGGTACTGACTGCCACCTATTCTTTATGATGGAAGGAGTAAATAATCAGTCGGGGGTAGAGATTAATTGACATTTATTCAGTACCGATGGTATTCCAACAACTAACCTTGTTTCTCTTGCAATGTACATCATCAAAACCGGTCTCTACTTAACATGGTTCAGTTTCGCCACGTAATTATGGAATGGGACAGAGGAGCGCAGACCTGGCTTCAATGTAATTCTATACAACCGCACAATTATACCTAAACCCTCGGTTATTACATTCAGTTGCTATACATTATACAGAACAAGTTCCGCAAAGACAATACAAGCAGAACTAGGTCAGGGTGGAAGAGTATTTCGCAAACCTTTATCAAATCAGTGGGCATTAAAATCCGATACTTTTCCTAGTGGTACGAGTATTTTACTTAACGCACAACATCGCCAACAAATCAAATCAATATAGGGGGTGCACAAGAAACATCACATCAATGCTGTTCAACCCACATGGCCAAGTTTCAGCAGCCAACAGAAACCCAGAAAAATATGGACCCACACGATTATTCCTTCCCCATTTTACACTCGCTCACTATCGTATGATTATTCATCGTGTACAATATATTTTCAGACCGAAACTACAATTTATCAATGCGGCGGTTGCTCCAACCGACCACGTGGCGCGGAAGCAAGTTCACAAAGAAAACATATGGAAAATAAATGAAAATCCCCAAAATATTACTGCAAATGGAAGAGCAGATTAAAATACATTGGATGAGTGAATTTCCGTTAAGCTCAGAGCAATAACGTGACCGTGAGCTTAAGGCACATGGTGCGTTGCCCGAACAAGGCACTAACGCAAGGTCTACTGAAATTCGAGTAAATTAAGAAAATCAATTCCCTTCATTTCGCGCCTGATTTCAACATCTGGACATGATTACAGAGCAGATTTCAGACAATGTAATACCTACGTTAACATTACCGAAACAAGAGCTGCGTCTCCACGTCTGTCCAGCACCACGACCCAGGAACAAGAGCTCCTCTAACAGAATTCGCCTAACCGTTCCGCTTACAAACGTGGCGGGTTGTGGCGCGCCAACCTGACAGAGCCAATGCGCGCGCCTCCGTGTCGTCTTTGCCCTGACCTGCAAACTCGGTCTCTGCTAAACTTGTTCACGCTTGGGGGGTTGGTACTACCCTACCCCAGAAAGACCATTCATGCAGTGTTACAATCTGTGCCTAAAGCTTTCTGCTAGTTCACACACTCACTCATTTATACCGTCCAGGCCGCACAAAGAAAACGAAAATGAGAAACGTGGTACACAACAGAAAAAAAATTTAATAACTAACACTGTTTAGTCCATTCTCTCCTTTTGGACACCAGCTGAGGTATTACCTACAAGAGAAGAAACTCTTGCTAATAATTTCTGCGTGCTAGCAATTTAATAAAACAGTGGAACGGTACAACAAGTTCCGTTTCAGTGTCACTCCACTAAATAAATATTTTTGAACAACTCGTCAAACACGAAGGAAGACACAGTCATCTGTTAGCCGTCGTCGCCTTGCAAACACCAAAAATACGAGGAAATGTTCAACCAAGTCTAAGGCGGAAAAATATGCAAGAGATTTCCAATAGCCTTCTTGTTCTGAAAATGAATCATCGATATGATAATATTTATATCCAAACAATGTATGACTTATCGTGGAAAAAGTGATGCCATGTACTCACTGACATATATCGCCGACGGCTGAAACCAGAATATAAATTCTATGTACGCTGTAGCAGCTCTTTCCGACATGTCCGAAAGACCAGCCACCATTTTGTTCCAGCAGCCACTATGAATTAAATCACAGGGGTATTACGTACATCGGCTGCGAGTCGGCACTGATGCAGTAAGTTGAAAACATGCGCCAGACTGGGATTCGAACCCAGGTCTCCCGCTGAGCAGGCAGGTGCGCCACTGCCGCCTCTGCCCGGACCACCCCAGCAAACTCTCAACCCACCCACACACTGCCGACGGAGTGAACCTCGGCCGTCATCACCACTACTCGCGCCATTTCAAGTCGATCCCGCCTTGCGGCTTGTCTTGTCTTTCGTACTCGGCAGTAAGTCTTGTAACTCATTCCTTGGGAACTTTGCGGCTCTCTTCGTAGCAGCTGTGATCTCGATGCGTCGCCATGGCAGAGAAGATTGTTTCACATTGTAACGACGATGCTATTTTATAAATATTCTTACTCGGGTCATATTTAGACATTGAGAATATACACAACCTGGCTCCAAGCAACACAGTTCCATATTATATAGTGTTTGAATAGTTTTTATTACGTACTGTGTGGGATTCGTTACTAACGCACTGTTTATTCACTCGCTATATAACGGACTGCGACGGTTATTTAAGATGGCCTGCGTTAACATTCAGTTAAATAATTTTATGATATTAAACTTTCTAGTCTCTACTAATATGCAAGGCCCAGAAATATGATTTAATTACTCAGCAGTAATAGTTCCCGCCAGTTCACGTAAAATTTGACCAGAGATTTTGTTATTTGCACCTTATTGAGGTTTAAAGCTGATATACGACTGTCACTGTTAATATCTTTGTGGTTCGTAGTAAACTATTTACTCTAAAAATTCGGGTTAAAATCACTTTTTAAACTCTCGTAGCGTATTTAGTTAAAAGTCACTTCTTAATGAGTTCTCATCTAATAAACAGTTAATTAATATTTCTCTCTTTTTCTCCGTAGTTTCAAATTTGAAAAGTAACTCTTTCGTAGGATGAAATTAGCGCCGAGTTGGTGCAAGGATATCTTTGGTTAACGGACGTACACTGTTTAAAATAAACTTTGTTGCATTTTCAGTACCTTCTCTGCACAGCACAAATAAAGAAACTTTCACTGCAGTGTCAATATAGACGTCAGAAATCGTATCAAAAACCGTATATTAGCAACAAGAGCGACGAATAAGTGCAGCAAGCGACAAACAGAAGAGAGCTAACAATGTCGTGCAGTAGCTTGCATAGACCATAACAGTGTACGACGTAACATGCTTCTATTCCTTCACTTGGTACTCTTAGAGACCACTTTAAATAGTACTGAACTGAAATATTTCATTTTATTACTAAAAAAATAGTAAAGGCAGATTGAAGTACGTCGCCGGCAGCTGACGAAAATGCGAGAGTGTCTCCACATGTCGCCGATTCCCGTAAGATTTGGAGCCTGTTGTGCATCCGCCCTGAAGGGGCCACTGGCCGCCTTCGCCCTAATTATGTGGACGTGTGGCGTCTGCTCTTTCCGACGATACGCCCTAGTAAGCAGCTACGGCACAAATTTTCGTCTTTCCCCATTGCTTTAAATCAATGCCCACTCGTAGCCAATGTCCGTAATTCCTCTGTGACTCTGTAATTTTAGTCGCCCTGTTATCGAAGTATGATTCAGTTCTTAAAACTCACATATTATTGAAAGTAAAAAAAAAGAGTCAATAAAAGGTAAGGGTAGAGACAGTCTTATTACAGGGAATGACAATATTAATGTGCTAATAGTAAATTGCAGGAGCGTCTATGGAAAGGTCCCAGAATTGCTCTAATCAATAAACGACCACAATGCCCACACAGTACTAGGGATGGAAAGTTGGCTGAAACCAGATGTAAACAGTAACGAAAGATTGGAATGTATACCGCAGAGACAGGCTGGACAGTGAAGGGGGAGGCGTGTGTATAGCGATAAGAAGTGCAATAGTATCGAAGGAAATTGACGGAGATCCGAAATGTGAAATAATTTGGGTGAAGGTCACGGTTAAAGCAGGCTCAGACATCGTAACTGGATGTCGCTATAGACCCCCTGGCTCAACAGCTGTTGTGGCTGAGCACCTGGAGGAAAATTTGTAAAATATTTCGAGTAGATTTCTCGACCATTTTATAGTTCTGGGTGTAGATTTTAATTTACCAGATATAGACTGAGAGACTCAAACGTTTATAACGGGTTGGGTTGGGTTGTTTGGGGAAGGAGACCAGACAGCGAGGTCATCGGTCTCATCGGATTAGGGAAGGACGGGGAAGGAAGTCGGCCGTACCCTTTCAAAGGAACCATCCCGGCATTTGCCTGGAGCGATTTAGGGAAATCACGGAAAACCTAAATCAGGATGGCCGGACGCTGGATTGAACCGTCGTCCTCCCAAATGCTTATAACGGGTGGCAGGGACAAAGAATCCAGTGAAATTTTTTTGAGTGCATTATCTGAAACCTGCGTTGAGCTGTTAAACAGAGAACCCACTCGTGGCGATAACATATTAGACGTTCTGGTGACAAACAGACCCAGATTATTTGAAACAGTTAATGCAGAACAGGGGAACCGGTTACAGCATCGGCGATTTCAGTTGTAAATAAAAATATTAAAAAATGTAGGACGATTTTTCTATTTAGCAAAAGTGACGAAAAGCAGATTTCAGAGTACTTGACGGTTCAACACAAAAGTTTTATCTCAAATACTGATAGTGTTGAGGATCAGTGGACAAAGTTCAAAACCATCGTACAATATGCATTAGATGAGTATGTGCCAAGAAAGATCGTAAGAGATGGAAAATAGCTACAGTGGTACAACAACCGTGTTAGAAAACTGCTGCGGAATCAAAGGGAACTTCACACCAAACATAAACATAGCCAAAGCCTTGCAGACAAACAAAAATTACGCGAAGCGAAATGTAGTGAGAGTAGAGCTATGCGAGAGGCGTTCAACGAATTCAAAAGTAAAGTTCTGTGTATTGACTTGTCAGAAAATCCTAAGAAATTCTGGTCTTTTGCCAAAGCGGTAGGTGGATCAAAACAAAATGTCCAGACACTCTGTGACCAAAATGGTACTGAAACAGAGGATGACAGACTAAAGGCCGAAATAGTAGATGTCTTTTTCCAAAGCTGTTTCACAGAGGAAGACTGCACTGTAGTTCCTTCTCTAGATTGTCACACAGATGACAAATTGGTAGATATGGAAATAGGCGACAGAGCGACAGAGAAACAATTAAAATCGCTGAAAAAGAGGAAAGGCCGCTGGACCTGATGGGATACCAGTTCGATTTTACACAGAGTACGCGAAGGAACTTGCCCCCCTTCTTGCAGCGGTGTACCGTAGGTCTCTAGAAGAGCGTAGCGTTCCAAAGGATTGGAAAAGGGCACAGGTCATCCCTGTTTTCAAGAAGGGACGTCGAACAGATGTGCAGAACTATAGACCTATATCTCTAACGTCTATCAGTTGTAGAATTTTGGAACACGTATTATGTTCGAGTATAATGACTTTTCTGGAGACTAGAAATCTACTCTGTAGGAATCAGCATGGGTTTCGAAAAAGACGATCGTGTGTAACCCAGCTCGCGTTTTGGTCCACGAGACTCAGAGGGCCATAGACACGGGTTCCCAGGTAGATGCCGTGTTTCTTGACTTCCGCAAGGTGCTCGATACAGTTCCCCACAGTCGTTTAATGAACGAAGTAAGAGCATATGGACTATCAGACCAAGTGTGTGATTTGACTGAAGAGTCCCTAGATAACAGAACGCAGCATGTTATTCTCAATGGAGAGAAGTCTTCGAAGTAAGATTTCAGGTGTGCCGCAGGGGAGTGTCGTAGGACCGTTGCTATTCACAATACATATAAATGACCTTTTGGATAACATCGGAAGTTCACTGAGGCTTTTTGCGGATGATGCACTAGTATATCGAGAGGTTGTAACAATGGAAAATTGCACTGAAATGCAGGAGGATCTGCAACGAATTGACGCATGGTGCAGGGAATGGCAATTGAATCTCAATGTAGACAAGTGTTATGTGCTGCGAATACATAGAAAGAAAGATCCTTTATCATTTAGCTATAATATAGCAGATCAGCAACTGGAAGCAGTTAATTCCATAAATTATCTGGGAGTACGCATTAGGAGTGATTTAAAATGGAATGATCATATAAAATTTATCGTCGGTAAAGCAGATGCCAGACTGAGATTCATTGGAAGAATCCTAAGAAAATGCAATCCGAAAACAAAGGAAGTAGGTTACAGTACGCTTGCTCGCCCACTGCTTGAATACTGCTCAGAAGTGTGGGATCCGTGCCAGATAGGGTTGACAGAAGAGATAGAGAAGATCCAACGGAGAGTAGCGCGCTTCGTTACAGGATCATTTAGTAACCGCGACAGCGTTACGGAGATGACAGATAAACTCCAGTGGAAGACTGCAGGAGAGACGCTCAGTAGCTCGGTACGGGCTTTGGTCGAAGTTTCGAGAACATACCTTCAGCGAGGAGTCAAGCAGTATATTGTTCCCTCCTACGTATATCTCGCGAAGAGACCATGAGGATAAAATCAGAGAGATTAGAGCCCACACAGAGGAATACCGACAATCTTTCTTTCCGCGAACAATACGGGACTGGAATAGAAGGGAGAACCGATAGAGGTACTCAAGGTACCCTCCGCCACACACCGTCAGGTGGCTTGCGGAGTATGGGTGTAGATGTAGATGTCGATTACCTTTTTGTTAAAAACCGTTATAAATAAGTTAATAAATGTATGTGCACGTCAAGTTAAACAAGAGATCGTCAAAGAAATGCAGGCTGCGACATCCTTCAGCTTCAATCCGGATTCTTGACCAGACTGCGTGGTTGATCAGGCTGTAATTTGCGTACGCTGTTTTAAGAATAAAACCCCACAAGAACGGGCGAGCAGTACGCTTCCTTTACGGAAATCGACAAGAGAAGGTTATCCAGGTCTTGTAACTCATGAATTTGCCCAGTTAGGCTTAAATTTGAAAGGTCTTATTGGCTTATCTGTTGATGGTTCAGAAGTATGCCAGCAAGTATACTGGTCTTCAAGCGACACAGAAGGAAGAAGTAAAAGAAGTTGAGTTTCACGCGTTGTTACGCTCATGTTTTAAATTTAGTGCTAGGAGGTGCGGCGTAAAAGCAAGGAATTCGTTTGGGCTCTTGGAGTCTGCCAGTGTATTTATTCAAGAATCATTTAAGCACACATCCTTATGGGTGGGCAAAATATCGGTAATAACAGCTGGTCAAGACAAATTGCGATGATTGTATCACATCGGAATAACGAGGTAATGGGCTAAAGACAGAGCCTCGACCACTATAATGGAGAAAAATTTAAGTGACATATCTTCGAGCATGGAGTTCGAGCCAAAGGTTTCGTTTCAAGCGAAGTTATTGATGGATTCCTGTTTGAAGTTCGGAACTATGCAGACAACCTTCGCATTCAAGAAAGATGTTTGACCTATCAACCCTGGTAAGTCAATATCCCCAATGTCTTGCATCAGAGTACCTTAGGCCTTGGGGACTTGTCAAAAGTTTGGAAATACGTTTCGCGAAAGCAGTTAGATTATTCTGACAACGTTTTCAGAGCGGCAACTTTGTTTATATCCCAAGTTCAAGGATTTATGCACGCCGGAACAATTGTTACGGACATGCGGCCCACGCTGACATTACGAAGAATATCCAAAAAACCGAAGAAACTCTGTGACTTGTGGCAAGACGAGGCGGCACTTCTGTCTGCGGACCCAAAGAGAGTCTATTCTGTTTCCGTCTACAAAGCCATTATTAACGCAGCTTTAGTTAAAACAGATGCAAAATTCAGTCGCAACGAGCATTTAATGAAGCATATCGCTTGTTTGGACCCGGAAAACTTTGATGAAATTAACAGAAATGGTCTTGTAACAGAAATGGGATCCCTAGTGACGCATTAAAGTCTCTCGCTACAGCTGCAAATATCGATTTAGAACTGTCTAAAAATATTTGGGATGAAGACGTTCCAACCAGGCAACAAGACGTGAATGGCTCATATTCTCAGAGTGAGGAAGAAGGTGTCGGAGATACCGAAGATGCCTTAGATCAATGTGCAAAGGACGCCATTTGTTTTTCCCGAAGCGGTTCAGACGACTGCCAAAGTCGCATACGGTGCGCATGTAAACTTCTGTCACAATATATCATGCACTCGGTACGTTCTCCAACTTATGCGTTGCTTAATGTGTAATCCTCAGTGACCTGTGAGAGGCGATTTTCTGTGTGCTAAAGCGCGTTAAGACGAGGTTTCGGTCTTTACTAGGGCGATTACCTCAAACAGAGAATCGGATCCAATCAGGGTTGGCGGGACCAGAAGCTTTCACGGTCAAGTTATTGACAGCTTAGCTGAAACTTCTCCTGTTTTTAAAAATTTTTGATTGAGTAGCTTATATGCAGGGTGAGTCACCTAACGTTACCGCTGGATATATTTGGTAAACCACATCAAATACTGACGAATCGATTCCACAGACCGAACGTGAGGAGAGGGGCTAGTGTAATTGGTTAATACAAACCATAAAAAATGCACGAAAGTATGTTTTTTAACACGAACCACCGTTTTTTTTAAATGGAACCCCGTTAATTTTGTTAGCACATCTGAACATATAAGCAAATAGGTAATCAGTGCCGTTTGTTGCATTGTAAAATGTTAATTACATCCGGAGAAATTGTAACCTAAAGTTGACGCTTGAGTACCACTCCTCCGCTGTTCGATCGTGTGTATCGGAGAGCACCGAATTGCGTAGGGATCCAAAGGGAACGGTGATGGACCTTAGGTACAGAAGAGACTGGAACAGCACATTACGTCCACATGCTAACAGCTTTTTATTGGTCTTTTTCACTGACGCACATGTACATTACCGTGAGGGGTGAGGTACACGTACATATGTGGTTTCCGTTTTCAATTACGGAGTGGAATAGAGTGTGTCCCGACATGTCAGGCCAATAGATGTTCAATGTGGTGGCCATCATTTGCTGCACACAACTGCAATCTCTGGCGTAAGGAATGTCGTACACGCCGCAGTACATCTGGTGTAATGTCGCCGCAGGCTGCCACAATATGTTGTTTCATATCCTCTGGGGTTGTAGGCACATCACGGTACACATTCTCCTTTAACGTACCCCACAGGAAGAAGTCCAGAGGTGTAAGATCAGGAGAACGGGCTGGCCAATTTATGCGTCCTCCAATTCCTATGAAACGCCCGTCGAACGTGTACCTCACCCCTCATGGTAATGTACATGTGCGTCAGTGAAAAAGACCAATAAAAAGCTGTTAGCATGTGGACGTAATGTGCTGTTCCAGTCTCTTCTGAACCTAAGGTCCATCACCGTTCCCCTTGGATCCCTACGTAATTCGGTGCTCTCCGATACACACGATCCAACAGCAGAGGAGTGATACTCAAGTGGCAACTTTAGGTTACAATATCTCCGGATGTAATTAACATTTTACAATGCAACAAACGGCACTGATTAGCTATTTGCTTATATGTTCAGATGTGCTAACAAAATTAACGGGGTTCCATTTAAAAAAACGTAGGTTTGTGTTAAAAAACATACTTCCGTGCATTTTTTTATGGTTTGTATTAACCAATTACACTAGCCCCTCTCCTCACGTTCGGTCTGTGGAATCGATTCGTCAGTATTTGATGTGGTTTACCAAATATATCCAGCGGTAATGTTACGTGATTCACCCTGTATATACACAGGGTGTTACAAAAAGGTACGGCCAAACTTTCAGGAAACATTCCTCACACACAAATAAAGAAAAGATGTTATGTGGACATGTGTCCGGAAACGCTTAATTTCCATGTTAGAGCTCATATTAGTTTCGTCCACCTACGCTCAATGGAGCACGTTATCATGATTTCATACGGGACACTCTACCTGTGCTGCTAGAACATGTGCCTTTACAAGTACGACACAACATGTGGTTCATGCACGATGGAGCTCCTGCACATTTCAGTCGAAGTGTTCGTACGCTTCTTGACAACAGATTCGGTGACCGATGGATTGGTAGAGGCGGACCAATTCCGTGGCCTCCACGCTCTCCTGACCTCAACCCTCTTGACTTTCATTTATGGGAGCATTTGAAAGCTCTTGTCTACGCAACCCCGGTACCAAATGTAGAGACTCTTCGTGCTCGTATTGTGGACGGCTGTGATACAATACGCCATTCTCCAGGGCTGCATCAGCGCATCAGGGATTCCATGCGACGGAGGGTGGATGCATGTATCCTCGCTAACGGAGGACATTTTGAACATTTCCTGTAACAAAGTGTTTGCAGTCACTCTGGTACGTTCTGTTGCTGTGTGTTTCCATTCCATGATTAATGTGATTTGAAGATAAGTAATAAAATGAGCTCTAACATGGAAAGTAAGCGTCTCCGGACACATGTCCACATAACATATTTTTATTTCTTTGTGTGTGAGGAATGTTCCCTGAAAGTTTGGACGTACCTTTTTGTAACACCCTGTATATACTAGACTGCCGTTAATCCGGCCCTCAATAGTCCGCCGTCTCAGTAATCCGGCGCACATCCAGAAACACGTGCGCAATGAATTATCGTGCGCAACAATGCTTAATTGAATAATGTTTTATATACTGTATTTGAAATTGTAGCTTTTTTTACAGTTCTGAATCATGTCTTCTAAAAAGGAAACACGTTACGCACGACCCCAAGTAGAAATTCGACATTTTAGATAAGCTAAATCGAAGTTCTTCGCAGAAAGCCATTGCTGCTGAGTTCAATGTTGGACGAGCAACTATCAAACAGAAAGAAGATGTTACTCGACAGTAATCAAGACAAATGGATGGTGAACTGGAAAAACGGAAGGTTATGCGAAAGAGTGAGAATGAAGAACTGGACGTAGCTGTTTATAGACGGTTCATACAACAACGCAGTAAAGGAATTCCAGTCAGTGGCCCGATTATAAAGGAAAAAGCTGCTGCATTTAATCAAACAACTTGGCGGTAGTAACTTGTTTGCGACGAGCGAAGGTTGGTTGTCAAACTGGAAAAAACGACATGGCATTCGGCAGCTGACAGTTCCCGGAGAAAGTCACTCAGCTGATGAGTTTGTGAGCCAGATACGGAAGATATTAGAGGAAGAGGATTTAACTGCTGAGGCCTTGTATAATGCTGATGAAACAGGACTCTCTTACAAGATGCTCGCTTCAAAAACATTAGCTGACAAGAACTAGAAGCAACAGAGACAGCGTGTAACATTAATGGCGTGTTGTAACGCATGCGGGAGTCATAAACTACCGCTTGTGGTGACTGGAAAATCCCAACATCCACGTTGTTTACAACACACTGACATAAATACCTGCACTCTACCAGTGCAGTATTGCGCTCACAAGGAAGCGTGGATGGACAGACAAATATTCTCTCGGTGGTTCCATGAAACGTTTCTACCAGCGGTGAGAAAAGAGCCGAAGAAGAAAAAGCTTCCACTGACAGCTGTCCTTATATATCTGACAGTGCTCCCAGTCATCCTTCAGATGTTTCTCTGAAGTCCAATGGCACGAAAGCACTGTTTCTCCCTCCCAGTGTGACAGCCCTAATCCAGCCCACGGACCAGGGAATTTCAGAATCAATTAAACGTCATTGTCGACATTCACTTCTCGTCTCCTCGCTCAACGAAAGTGAAGAAGACTTTATCGAGACTATGGTGAAGGCGTGGAAAGCGATTAACATACGTGATGATGTTTTGCAAGCAGCAGAAGCGTGGGATAAAGCGGAGAGCGCTACCACAATGAAGAGCTGGAGAAAACTGTGGCCATCCACTGATGCCGAGTTGGCTCCAGTAGCGAGTGACAGCGATGAGCCAGTCAATTCGGAATTATCAATTACCTTGTGCGCTGACATGTTCCACAACCCTCGAGGAGGAGAAGAAATTGGTGGAGATGTTACTAAGTGGCCGAATGAGGAAACCTGGGATACGGACCGAACTTTGACAGATGAAGGAATAATCTAAGGTGTGAGAGAGAGTAATGATGAAAATAATGAAGAAGAGGACACAGAGGGAGAGAGCATGAAGATCTGTCGCACTGCTGCCGAGGTCTTCCTGGAGTACGTTACGCAACAGCCAGACACTCGCAGTAGCGACGTAGCTTGAGAAGCGGTTGCGTGATGAAGCATGCCACCGCCGCGTATCGTCTCGTCATTGCGACAGCTAAAAATTAGGGACATGCTTCACAGTGAGTGATACTGCTGTGTGATTGCGTACTGAATATACTCAAGGACTAAGTTTTCAAATTGTATCCTTCCCTTTAATGAAGTACAGTACACTATATCCCCTATATTCCCAAAATAAATACAGAACAAAATAAATAAATAAAATAGATTTCAGACACTTAATAATCCGACACTCTTGCTAATCCGGCACCCATTTGTGCCAGGAATGGCCAGATTAGCGAGAGTCTAGTGTGTACATGTGAGAAGCTAGTCAGCTTTATACACACACACGCATCATTGTTGTTGAAAATTGCATGTGTTCACTGTGGTGTAGTGGTTATGAATGTGAGTTGTGGAGTCTAAAGGAGTAGGTTCACATTTGCAACACACGGTGGAACTTTTCCCATTAGTGTAATTGCAGTACGTTTTGCAATATTCGATCTCACTTAGATATAAGGCCGATCTTTCTCAGGAATTACTTCTTAAAGATTTTCTGATCAGCCTGATTAAAAAACGGAAGATTAAAGCGGCGCGAGTGAAACGAGGGGCAGTGGCGCTTACTTCCTTACTTGCTGCAAATATTCGCCTCCTTATTTCTGAACTTGCCGTGACCTGCCAGGGCGTGATTCACACCGATCAGCCAAAGCATTAACACCACTGCCGACGACAGCCACAATGACGTCACTTACCTGAAAATCGTAGTCAAAGTAAGCAACAATATGGAGGACTTGTCTGTCGCGACTTTCGGTACGGCCTTGTGCGTGCAGGACTCGGTCGCCGCTCCAGCTCCAGTGACGGCTGTGGCGAGAGGGGGGGGGGGGGGGGGCGTCCCGTTTCAGACCGAAAATCAGACAGCGGCCCGGCAGTTCTGCAGCTGGGCTGGAGTTTCACCGCGACTCGAAAACGCAACGTCGTGTCATCAGCTGTTGGACGCCGACGTACTCTCGCTATCTGGAGCCTCCAGCGATAAGAGCACCCTCCGTCTGGAGAGCCTTTGTAGAGCGACCAGATAGTTAGGTTTGCACACCGCTCTGCGTCCTGCCTAAAGGATTACAGATAAAAAGACTTAAATGTAAAACAAATTACTGCGCTTTCACATACTTTTAATATTTTCGGCATTTCGCGGCTCTGTCAGCAACTGCATAAATATTAATTTTAAATTAAGAACAGCCTCAGTTGCAATGTTTACCTAGATTTACCCAGGTGTCAGTTGGGATAACCCAACCTCATTCGCAATAAAAGTAACTACGATTTGTCCATAATGGACAAAGTCAAAAACTAAAAGCTATAATATAGTAACACGTCGTCATATTGCAATAACGTATGTGGGGAACAGCCTCGGCCGCACTACGGCAGCAACGTATGTTGTACCGGAACTGGCTGCAGCCTCGGGAGCGCATGGTCGATGGTGTGTCACGCGTACTTGTTAACACTGGTACCAACACGTACTCCTAAATTTAAAATTTTGTAAATAACCAGGTGCGGCTAACGAAACTGACGTATACGTTATCCTGCAAGGAACAAACATACATCGGCTGCCTAAACATTTGTGATAATTTGTTGGACGTCAAAAGTGAAGGGAGCAATGCGTTTACTATTTTAAGCCAACCTAGCACATTCGGGCTAACCATCGAACTTCACCACATCAGGATAAATAAGGGTTTGAAATGCCAGATAATCGCAGCTATTCAGAAAACGGGAGTGCTAAAAACATATTGGCAAGGGTATAATAATTACTCCCTAAAATTATGGCGGATGGAATAACGGTTGAAAACCTTCAAAAAAGTTTTCGTTACGCAGCTGCAGCTGGTCGTTAAGAAGATTACGTTTGTCATATGCTCACGGGGTCCTGTACAATATTAGGCAGGTGTACCAGTTTCTTTGGCTATTGTGTGTGTGTGTGTGTGTGTGTGTGTGTGTGTGTGTGTGTGTGTGTACAAGGTGGTCCATTGATCTTGACCGCGCCAAATATCTCACGAAATAAGCGTCAAACGAAGAAACTACAAAGAACGAAACTTGTCTAGCTTGAAGGAGGAAACCAGGTGGCGCTATGGTTGGCCCGCTAGATGGCGCTGCCATGGGTCAAACAGATATCAACTGGGTTTTTGAAATAGGAACCCCCATGTTTTATTACATATTCATGTAGTATGTAAAGAAATATGAATGTTTTAGTTGGACCACTTTTTTCGCTTTGTGGTAGATGGCGCTGTAATAGTCACAAACATATGGTTCACAATTTTAGACGAACAGTTGGTAACAGGTAGGTCTTTTAAATTAAAATACAGAACGTACGTACGATGAAGATTTCATTTCGGTTGTTCCAATGTGATACATGTACACTTGACAGCAAAAAAAGTGGGTCTGCCGAATACAACCAACATAACAAAGCTGTGTTGCAGGTCCTCTAAACACCAAAACCCCGTGGGGTACAGTCGTTTGACTACACCCAATGGGTACCGCAAGAGACTACTAAGAGACCAAAGGTCCTTATGGCAGTCAGTCCAAGCGTCAACTAATATCGTCATACAAAACATATTAGAAAACACGTTCTTAGCGATGAGCACCCCGTAACACTCATAAACTAACCTTAATTACAACAAGTGACATTCCAAAAGTTCTGAGAAAACGGATTATTTTACATATATCGTAAAGTAATCCTTAGTCAAAATTAAATACTTGAGACAGTATATGGAGTTACAAAGCTGTACGGCAATTGGAAAAAAGTTTTTCGCTCTCTAAAAGGTTTTCCATCCACGTGCTGAAGGTCGCTCAACGGCGAGTGGCTCTGGAAACTGGATATTGGACGAACTAGTTGAAAAACGCGATTAACGGCAACAAGCACTCTAAGGAAATCTCAACATTAACAGCGAATCACCAATAATATCATTGTTCTCGTAACACGTCGACAGCTACGTGTACACAAATTTGAACTTTAAATGACATGACCAACGTCGTCGTTCTGGACCTGTATTCAAACCCAGCACCTATAGCCATTGCTAACTAAGATAAGCTTTGTTTGTGCCTTACTGAGACAGGATCGCCAGGCATAAAGAGACGTGGAGTATAGACGTTTGCACCAGTATCAGTTATCAATTCAGATCCTGAAACTAAATGACGAAAATGTTTGTACTGAATTGGGAATCCTGTCATAACAGTTACCGTCCTGAGAACTACCCCCAACGACGTTTAATATGGTGTCGTTCACAAGGAACAAGGTATGCTCATGTTTAAAACTGAAATGCCATCATATAAAGCTTGTGACAGGGATGCGAACCCAGCACCTAATCGGATTGTTAACGAAGTACAGTCACGCTCAAGCCCTATCACGTGCACACCGGCCTTCTACTGAAAATTAAAGTGCATTTTTAATGTCTGTTCATATTGCCAACAATTTCTGGACAAACACGCACACATCTTACTGTTGGTGAGTAAGCAATTGATACTTAAGCAATATTCGTGGACAATAAAGAAGAACGATAGGAGTGCGGTTCGATTGTCGCTCAGGCACAAAAATTTGTATCCTTATTTTAGATTCAGACACCTAGCAGCTGGTAAGAAAAACCGATACGTAACATTTGATTTTACTTAGTTAACAATCCGATTACGTCTTGGGTTCGTATCTCCGTCGCAGAACTTCACATCATGCGCTTCATCTTTAAATTCATACACACTTCGTTACTTCTGAATTGAGGTATATCAGACATCTTTCATGTTTAGCTAACAGGGACGAAAGGGTCCTGATAGGAGTCTCGCTTCATTACAAAAACTGTCGTCTTTCATTTTCAAGTTTAGATTTGGTTACTGATATAGGCGAAAATTTCGGTACTTCATGACTCTTCATGTATAGTCAGCAATATGATATGATTAGATTAGATTAATACTTGTTCCATAGATCATGAATACGACATTTCGTAATGATGTGGAACGAGTCATTTTAATGAAAGATTTCTTTACATACCAGTATTCAATTTCTTTACAACAGTTTTTTACCTTCTCTCTCTCTCTCTCTCTCTCTCTCTCTCTCTCTCCCTCTCTCACACACACACACTCTTATTTGCTTGTTGTGCTCGACTATCGGCGAGGCACGAAAACGTCCGTGAATGAGTTTCTTAGTTTTGAGTACAGTTACGAAAGAAATACAAAAACAACTATCAGAGTTACTGATTTATGATTCTTAGTTTGCAGTCAGTACTGCGTATTATTAGCAACTACGCTCCAGTCCCTAACCCTAGTTGCAGAAATGCGAATCAGACGCATTACGTATTCCAAGCCGTAGCAGCCGCGTCTTTGAGACGCCAGCCGTGGTCACTTCCCAGCCCGCTGTAGGATCACATCGGTTCCACTTCTTCCTGCTGGTACTGTAACTGAGATTTGGCAACAACGCAAGGTATGTTTGGCAGCTGTGTGACCGACGAGTTACTTCCTGGTATACACGGAATTAATCCTCAAAGTTCACTTGATTTCTCGTGTCATTTCCATTGAATAACCTGTTATCGCTTGAGGTGTAACAGGAGATTGTAAATTTACGGTTTTCAGCCCAGCAAAGTAATTGAACGTGCCAATCGCAACTAATCTCGTCCTGTAAATAGCGGTTTACGAGTTCTAGCCACTATTGGCCCCGTAAGAGCAAGGCGCAAACCATATCTATCCGCTAGCTCTGTGGTGACGTGCTGACCTGTGGAAACGCCATTGTTATGGTTCGCGGTTCCAGCCTCGCTGAATGTAACCTTTTTATCCCCTCCCTGTAAGAGCTGCATGCAGTCAGATCAAACATCGATAAGCAAATCGTAAGAAAATACTTTCAGCTCCAAGTGCAATGTTGAAAAACTTACAATGCTGCACAACAGGTAACGCTTCATTCCACTGCTAACAAGCAAATTTTGGGTTTCTAGGAATATGTAACTTTATTTATGAAATGCCACGTTTGCATACCTGTTGAGTATGACACAGCATACCATTTAAACACAGACCCAATCGAAATCTAAGTGAGTAGTATTTTACTAATTCGTGCAGATAGAAGCACGCTTGTGTGTAGATACTCAGTTTTATTGAAACAGACTTTCGTCGTAAGGTTATCGTGGGTAGTTTTATTTCATTTCTTACAATACAGTGCACAGTTTTCGTAAGGTTTCTTTTAGTGTTGTTAAAACAATACTAAACGTGAGAGTGAAATTAATCATCAACGATATATGCGAATTCTCTGATGTTATCTATAACAGTTTGACAATGCTCGTGCAGTTTATTGATTACATGCATGTAGAAAACTTGTTCTGAGTTAAAGCTGTCAAACAAGGTTTGAAGAAGAATAAAATGCCACTACCAGACGACAGCTAATGTAGAAAATACTTTTCTGACTATTTTGGCACGATGCACTCTCCCCATACATAATACAAAAGCTTCGAGACGCATCTGCTGCCTGGCCGTCTATTAAACCTGAAAGGGACAAAATGACGCTGAAGTTAGCCTTTTTTCCACATGCAACTATTTTGGGTTGAGAAGTGAAGAGAATTATGTTCAAAGTTCCATTAAATTGTTAACTTCGGCAGACAGCAGAATTGCGTTTTAAAAAAAAATGTAGTAGCGAATGAAATAAAACACGCGAAGTCTTATCAACAGTGCGCGACGCGTACCGTCACACTACTAGCTGTGACGTAGCTACAGCACCTCTGGAAGTGAACAACAGTTCCTCCAGAACTTTGGCATTCCACAGTGCTGTGAGATAATGCATCTAGACTTCTGAGAGACAGACATTTACAGCATTTCTTTTGCACTGCACGATGGTTTCAACAAACAGATAGCGCAATAGATATGGAAAGGAACACTTCCTATTTAAATTTGTGCATCCTACACTGTTGGCAGTTCTGTGTAGGTGGCAGTTACTTTATTTTATTTCGGTGATTACAAAATAGAGTCGAAATTTATGCACCGGATAGCCAAGGCAGCTAGTCCATGGCGATTCGGTCAACCAAGTAAATGAATGTACTAAACATGCTGCAAACCACTACAGGGAGCCTGTGTGTCAGAATTCTCATCTTGTGTGCCGCAACGGTGTTATGATAGAGAAATGAGTGTCAAAGAAGAGGATTTGGTGGTCTGTTGGATTGATGGTAGGTTTCAATGGGGATGGACTGGGTTCGATTCAAACTTCTGCCGATGTTTTTTGATAGGGAGAGGCAGATTCTATTCTCTTGTGGCTACGCCAAGTGAAGAAGGTATAATGGCATTGCGGTCTGAAAATCACATTAAACATATTCCCTCTCTACCAAGTAGACGTTAGGTTGAGCCACAATAAAGTAAGGAGCGGCGACATGTAGAATATCACCAGTAAACTTTCTTATACTAGTTATTTATTTCTAGTGACGAAACAAACTCTGTGTATGGTCACAGGACACTTATTCCATCTTTTATTTGAGCTTCTGTATGTCGATAAGATTGGTTCTGAACTGGGAATGCAACTCAGACCGCCCTTAACGCGGAATTTGATCTCTTCGTGACAATACAGCTCGACTACAACTTGTTGTTTGTTGAAAACTGCAGATTCCTCAACATCTCCACATATTGCGCATGAATGGGTTGGAATCCTGGCCCAGCACTAAACTTTTCACTATGTACTATTAAGCTCTAGCATGAGAACACCTTTCTGCTCGTGGATAATAATTTTTATTCTTAATGCATTTTCATTCGTTGTCAACACTAACGGTATCTGAGGTTTTTGACTCCCAGTGAGACACAGAACTATTTGCGAGATCACTGATTCAAGGATGTTATTCCGAGCTGCTGGTGGAGAAAAATTCGGTAAGTGTCGTCTCTTTGTGTGTAGTCAACAACGATATGTTTGGGGTTCGATTCTCAGTCAGCACTGAACCCTCCGTCATATTATTTCTAGCTCAGACTTGCTCACATGTCGCTGCTGCTCTAGAATATAACAGCGATAAGTGCCGGGTTGGAGTCCTGGGAAGGAAGAAATTAATGTTTCGTCTCGTCATTTCAGTTAAAACATCTAGCCATTGCCGAGAAAATCCGATATGTCACTGTTGATCGTGCTTCGATAGCAATTCGATTAGGTTCTGGGTTCGAATCCCTGTCCAACACAAAGCTTTACCTCACTGCATTTCAAGTAAGTTACTAGTGAAGAAGCAGTATTTAACATCTCTCGTAGTTCGTTAACAGGGAGAATAGATGCTGGGTAGGAATTCGCGACCATTAAAAATGTTTACGTTATGTAATTTAAAGTTGATATTTGTTAACTGATACTGTCTAAAATCGAGGTATATCACTCTCTTTATGCCTAGTCAGGAATGACTGTTAATTTCCGTCAGTCACGAAATCTTAGTTTGCATGACCTGGGTTTGAATCCATATGCAGAACGAGGCGGTTCGTCGTGTCACTTGAAGTTCATACATATTCTCAACTAGCTGCTCGTGAATAACGTAAATTTTAATGACATTTTGTGTTAAGTAACAAGTATGGTATGTTACTTTGAAGAGGAAATCGTGAATACGACGAACTTAATACGTGCATTACCTAAATGGTTCAAATGGCTCTGAGCACTATGGGACTTAACATCTGTGGTCATCAGTCCCCTAGAACTTAGAACTACTTAAACCTAACTAACCTAAGGACATCACACACATCCATGCCCGAGGCAGGATTCGAACCTGCGACCGTAGCAGTCACGCGGTTCCGGACTGAGCGCCTAGAACCGCGACCACCGCGGCCGGCTCGTGCATTACCTATCTGACGTAATAATGAGAGTGCTAACCTTTCAGGTATGTCATTTATTGCAATAAATGTGAGCTTATAAGCCTTACGGACAGTCTTATATGTGATGAGGTGTTCCCTGATATTTGTAGTATCGTGGTATTGCTTTACATCTTGAGTTATTGCGATACAGAACAGTGTTTTCTAGTGGTGACTTGTTGGAACCATTTTCAATAGTCAAACGACTGTATCAGGGAGCGATTAGAGGACCTGCTAGACAGCTGCGTTATGTGGGTTGCATGGGAATCAGGAGAAATGCAATCCAGGTCGTTCGGATACTTTTGAGCACGATTGTACATAAAATCAGAAGTTAGATATCAAATGTTTTCACCAATAGCGAAATGGTGGAACCTTAATTGACGATAGAATTGTTTTTGCCTGACCGGGATTCGAACCCAGCATCTAGCACCGTCGTTTTCTAGCCAGGAAAAGACAATAAATAGCTATTGTTGGTTCACCAGTAGCGAGATGGGCGCATGTTTAGCTAGACATTAGGCGACGAAAAGTTCTGTGCTGAATGGAATTCAAACCCCGGACACGTGGTCATGAAGAAACTTTTTGAAGTGTTGGCAGAAGAGCCAACACCGTGTTGCTAGAGGACGCCGAAATGCACGCGTTTAAGCTCACGCAGACTAGCGTGAGGTCTGGAACAGTTAAAGGAGTTGAGTCCAGTAAATAAAGTACGTAGTTGCTTGAATACTTAACTTTATTCCACAATTGGTGAACATCTCTCTTGACTGTATATGCTTCACAAGATAAGTAGCAAAGGATATGGCGCCTTGCTAGGTCGTAGCAATTGACGTAGCTGAAGGCTATGCTAACTGTCGTCTCGGCAAATGAGAGCGTAATTTGTCAGTTCCATCTCTAGCAAAGTCGGCTGTACAACTGGGGCGAGTGCTAGGACGTCTCTCTAGGCATGCCGTGTGGTGGCGCTCGGTCTGCAATCACTGACAGTGGCGACACGCGGGTCCGACGTATACTAACAGACCGCGGCCGATTTAAAAGCTACCACCTAGCAAGTGTGGTGTCTGGCGGTGACACCACACTTTTAACTATCAAATTCTTTTCCAATGATAGCTAGGAGTGTCACGTTTGTACTTTCAATGATGTGATGGAAAATACTCTGCTGGCTAGAAGTTGAATCCACAACATGTCGTCGTTGGTGATCACAACGAACACAACGTCAAGCCCAAATCCGTTTTCATCAGTAGGATGGAGAGGAATGTTTGAACTTGAAAAGATGTAAGGAAACGTTTGACCTTGTAATGTTGTGATAAAAAGTTCATCATGTGGCTGTGAGTTGAAACGAACACGATACAGCTGACAACGCACGAAGAGACGTTAAAAATGCAACGGTTTTTCACCAGTAGTTCGGAGTGTACATGCTAGGGCTTGAAATGAAATAATGTATATTTTGTGCTGATCAGGATTCGAAACCAGATAGGTGCCTTTCGAGGACGCCTAGAAGAGTTTGCAATCTTCGGGAACACAGTGAAATCAAATTCTAATCCCAGTCCAGCACCATAATTTTCAACGTCTCAGTTTCAAATAAAGTAAGAGCCTTGTGAACTTGCATGGCCATTGGTTCATTAAATGAAATACGTTTTCTAATTTACGACGGCTTGCGGGTGACAGAGTCTCTGCCTCTCGGGGTTTCTCCATCTGTCACAGCTCAAACGAATGCCCAGTCGGCAGCGAAGGGAGGTTATCTTTACTGCGGATATTGAACTACGGAGCTTACTGGCGTTCTGCACCTGGCGTTACTAGAGGTGAAGGAGAGCTACTTGTGTGTGTTAAAAATCTACGCCTGACGTGAGATGTGAACCTACACGTTTTACACGTCAATACAAGATTAATCCACCAGACCACAGAACCCCCTGCCAAGCACATAATTATGAACTGCAGAGTATTCATTTAGATGTAGATGCAGACGTCAAGCGACGCGTAACAGGAAGGAGGGCGGGATCTGGGAATGGATAGAAGTGCAGAAGTGCAAAATATAAGCGTGAAATGATTGCATTGCTTACTTAGATGTGTGCCACAGTTCGTTTTATCTTATGACCGAGAGGTAAGGAGGGACTGTTTTCAGAACGAAGAATGGGTTATAGAGAAGGGGCGATCAAAGAATACGGTTTCATAGGTGATGAGAGGAATGATAGAGAGTAAAGACAGCAGCAATTAAAAGATAAAATGTAGCGTCATTGGGAACCGCTAGATTTGTTTACAAAGTTTTGGGGGAGTGTAATAGAAGGGCACTTGCGGCGATAGTGTCAGGGAGAGAGAGTGTGTGAGAGAGAATAGAAGAGATATTAACAACGAGTAAACATAAATGTTGAAATGTGTGTGAAATCTTATGGGACTTAACTGCTAAGGTCATCAGTCCCTAAGCTTACACACTACTTAATCTAAATTATCCTAAGGACAAACATACACACCCATGCCCGAGAGAGATCTCGAACCTCCGCCGGGACCAGCCTCACAGTCCATGACTGCACCGTCTCAGACCGCTCGGCTAATCCCGCGCGGCGAGTAAACATAATATGAAATCGTTGGTGTATTGTGTGGAGGACGGAGCGTGTATTCGTGGATGCAGGGGAAGAGAGAGACGTATTTGAATGCGATTAGTTTGTAAGTATGTAGACAGGGTATAAACTAAATCAAAATAGAATACTTAACAAACTGTATATTCAAAAGAAACCATTTGAATTAAAAGGGCAACTCAAAGGAAAGCTAACCTATCTTGTATCTTTTCTGTTGCCACGCGATCTTCCACCAGCTGCCAATGAGGAAAAATGACGAAAGAGAAGACATAACAAAACATTTTAAGAACTCTAATATTTTATCCAGAATCCTTCATTATTTTGTACTTCTATCACGCGTCTTGGCATAGAATGTATAAGCCGTCGGACGTAACAGCCTGAAGAAGCAACTTCCTCCCAGGCTTCCAGGACGCAGTCCCAAAGAGCGTCCGCAGTAGTTGGTTGGTTTCGTGGCCAGTTGTCTGTTAATGTTCTGGCGACCTCAGCCCACATGTTTTCCATGGAGTTCATACCGGCCGCCTCTGGCGGCCAGTCCATGACGTTGACGCCAATCGTGGAGATCCGCTGCTGAACAAATGCAGACTTGTGAATGGGAGAATGGCCCTCTTCCAATGTGACGTCCCCTTCTGCGTACAGCATTCGCACTGACCGACGCTTCACATTTTCCAATATGTGAGCATACTGCGCGCTGTCCAGAGTTGATGCTTTCCTGTGAAGAATTCCCGCCCCTCTCGCAGAAATCCAACCCCAGCAGGTAACAGATAGCTGGCCACTTCTTCTCGTCGTGGTTACGTATTCGCGTCGATGGCGAGTCCCTTGCGGTTTGTAAACGATTCGTGGACCGTCGTTACTGGTGGAAAACACCTTCTGATCAGTGAAAATGACGTTGTCCCACGACGCCCTCAGATGGAGCTCCGCAAATGCTAGCCGGTATAAAACGTTGTCTTCGCTGAGCTCTTGTTTCACGGCGGATCGTCGTGCATGCAGTCCAGTGTCCCTCAGCCTTCGGCGAATCGTGTCACTGGAACCGGGGATGTTGGTCTCCCGCCGCAACTGCTTCGCGTTCAGAAAGGGATTTTCTCTCAACCCTAGACACTGGGTCTCTGTTTTCCCGCTGTGAGATCACTCTCTTCCTGCCTGAGCCAGGAGCCCTGTTGGTGGTGCCTCTTTCGAGGCAGATCCTCCACCATCTCGTTGCAGTGGCATGTGGTACGCCATACCGTCTGTCAGCTTTTCTGATGGAACATCGTCCTTCCTCAATGAGGGCGACGACCCTACCTCGGCCGGCCGGAGTGGCCGAGCGGTTCCACCAATAACCTGCCTCGGGCATGGATGTGTGTGATGTCCTTAGGTTGAGTTAGGTTTAAGTAGTTCTAAGTTCTAGGGGACTGATGACCTCAGATGTTAAGTCCCATAGTGCTCAGAGCCATTTGAACCATTTTTTGACTCTACCTCGAATAGACCTCTCCCAGCGAGCCATTGCGGCAGACAGCCTGACGTGTATTTCTGCTTGCCGCTCTCATACTGATGTCAGGAGAGGAGGTAAACATATTTACGTCAAACGGAGCGGCAGAGGCAGAGGCATGCGGCTCGTCCCGCGGTGTTGGCCCCCCCAACGCCACCGCCAGCTCGCTTACTTGCGTCTCGCCTCGGCCAGCCTGGCTGGCCCGTAGCTGGCGAGCCACGGCTGGTACAGACCCGGGCCGCAGGGCCACGATAACCCCTTGAAGGATCAAAAGTGACACTTAACCTACCCAAGTCTGTAGTACAAACTAACGCAGCTGCGGCTATTATGCTGCAGGCACACCTACAGTTGACGATTCATTCAAGTATTTGACGAACAATACTTTCAAAAATACATTCATTTTAAACATAGCTACCACAAAATATTTCACCTAGCTAGCAATAGCATGACGCAGGAAACTATACTTCCTTGTAAGCGCTGTGCATTAGATGTAGCCTTAAGAAAACCTGTATTCAGCCACGACAACTAAGCGGAATGTAAAAGTAAACAGGTTTGGCGGCAGCTTCTCCAAATAATAGTATATTCTGAGTATATAATACACGTTTTGTGCGCTTATAACATGAACTCATTGTCTCTGAAACAATACGTGCTGCACGACGGAAATTACTTTCTGCTGAGGAACTTCATTTACTTCTCAATGATACACGACTACTGGAGAACATTGCTCTTTACGGCAGTCAATCCACTTGTAAATTAATATCATGATATCCCAAATATTAGGCAACACGTTACTAGGGATGTATAAGGCCTTAAGGTTTGCAACTAAACATACTACTCCTAGCTACTACTGAATATGAAGTTGATTATTAACGTGTCTTCATAACCATGTGTGCGGCGTTCGACTCTCAGTCAGCATAGACGTTTTCCTCACCTTATTTCTAGTTAAACGTGTGCACATCTCGCTGATGGTGTACCAACATTGGACATTTCTCGTCTGTTCCTGGTTAGACAACGACGGCGGTAGGCACCTAGTTTGAATCCCGGTCAGGTAATACAACTTCAGTCGTCATTTAAAGTTCCAACCCCACTACTAGAGACAAACTGTGATATCTACATTCTGATTTTACGTAGTTATTCAACAATCCGATTAGGTACTGGGTTCGCATCCTTGTCCCCAGCATTACATGATGGCATTTCAATTTTAAACATGTGCATCCTTTATTCCTTGACAATGCAACACTATACAACGTCTTTCGAGGTTAATTAACGAGAGGGTAATTGTCATGTTAGGGTTCCTGCTTTCGTAGAAACATTATCGTCATTTACGTTCAAGTTGAGAACTGATAACTGATACTGGTGCAAACGTCAATATTTGACGTCTCTTTCTGCCTAGTGATCGAGTCTCTATAAGGCACAAAGCTTTGCTTGGTTAACAATGCCTTTACGTTCTGGGTTTACATCCGGATCTAGAACAAAGACGTTGGTCATGTGATTTAAAGTACAACTTCGTGTACAAGTAACTGTTGATGAGTAATGTGAACTATGATATTACTTGTGATTCGCTGTTAATGTTGGGATTTCCGTAGAGTGGTTGCCGCCGTTAATCACGTTTTCTTTTAACTGCTTAGTATTACATAAAGTTGATGCGAAACCACTCCCAGTTGAACGTTGAACGGCGTTCAGCATGTGTTGGGTAAACCTTTTAGACAGCAAAGAACTTGTTTCCAATTGCCATACAACTTCATAAATCCATATACTGTCTCAAATATTTAATGGTGCCTAAGGATTACTGAACGATTTATGTGACAAAACTAGTTGTCCCATAACATTTGAAATGTCACTTATTGTAATTAAGTTTAGTTTACAAACGTTAAGGACTGTCTGATCTCTTCTGTACTATTGTGGTGTTACTTTACATCTGGACGGACTGTCATAAAGACCGGTGTTCTCTAGTAGTCTCTAGCGGTACTCATTGTGTATCTTACAACGACTGTACTGTGGAGGGTTGCGACTTTTATGTGCAACACAGATATGCTATGTTGGTTGCATACATTCAGGTGCAGCCTAGACGTTGGAATTCAGGGGTGACCCACTCTTATTCAAAAATGGTTCAAATGGCTCTGAGCACTATGGGACTCAACATCTTAGGTCATAGGTCCCCTAGAACTTAGAACTACTTAAACCTAACTAACGTAAGGACATCACACACACCTATGCCCGAGGCAGAATTCGAACCTGCGACCGTAGCAGTCCCGCGGTTCCGGACTGCAGCGCCAGAACCGCTAGACCACCGCGGCCGGCCCCACTCTTATTGTTCGAGTGTACCTTTGTGAACTTATCATTTCTGAGAACGCATGCAGCTACAGCCTGATTACGTGTGAATACCACATTAATGCAATAAATGCTCAAAATAATGTCCGTCAACCTCAATGCATTTGGCAATACGTGTAACGACATTCCTCTCAACAGCGAGTAGTTCGCCTTCCGTAATGATCGCACATGCATTGACAATGCGCTGACGCATGTTGTCAGGCGTTGTCGGTGGATCACGATGGCAAATATCCTTCAACTTTCCCCACAGAAAGAAATCCGGGAACGTCAGATCCGGTGAACGTGCGGGCCATGGTATGGTGCTTCGACGACCAATCCAACTGTCATGAAATATGCTATTCAATTCCGTTTCAACCACACGTGAGCTATGTGCCGGACATCAATCATGTTGGAAGTACGTCGCCATTCTCTCATGCAGTGAAACATCTTGTAGTGACATCGGTAGAACATTACGTAGCAAATCAGCATACATTGCACCATTTAGATTGCCATCCATAAAGTGGGGGCCAATTATCCTTCCTCCGTTGGGCATTTTGATCACAATAGCCATACATCAACACGATATCGACCTTTTCCGCAATTGGTGAACGCTCCATTTTAACAAGGATAATGTGTCACGAGGCAAGTACCGTCCGCATTGGCGGAATGTTACCACGCACTTATACACTTGTGACTATTACAGCGCCATCTATCACAAAGCGAAAAAAGTGGCCCAACTAAAACATTCATATTTATTTACGTACTACACTAATATGTAATAAAAAAATTGGGATTCCTATTTTAAAAAAACGCAGTTGATATCCGTTTGACCTATGGCAGCGCCATCTAGCGGGAAACCAGAGCGCCATCTGATTTCCCCCTTCAAGCTAGACGAGTTTCGTTCTTTGTAGTTTTTTTGTTTGATGCTTATTTCGTGAGATATTTGGCCCGGTCACTATCAATGGCCCATCCTGTATGTTATTATTATTATTATTGGTGTTTTGCTCTTATAGAGCGCAGTTAGATTAAACTAGATGGCCAATTCCTTTCGCTGCCTTCCTTGCTGCCCAAACTTCCCTCATTCGCTCGCTGTGTTTCTGTTTCCGGTCCTCTGTCCATGCTTCATGCCGGCTTCGTGTCTTCGGCTTCATCTTGATTGCCTTTTTGGTTGCCCATATTTCTTTCATCTTCCGGCTGTGATCTTGCTTGCGTTCTTCGGTCCATTTTACGCCTGTTCGTTTGTCATAGTGTATCTCATGTAGTTTACTTTTCTTAATGATGTTTCTGAATCTTATTCTGTCGTTTATTGTGTCTGGTGTGATGTTGAGTTGGTTCAGCTCGTTTTACAGCTCTGCCACCCATTTATTGTTTCTAGTGGTTAGCCAGTCAAAGATCTGTTTGGTCAGTCTGTGTGATGGCTTTCTGTAGAACTGTCCATAGAACTGTAGTCTCCGTTTACTAATCTTTTTTGTGATTCAAATGTTTTTCATTCCAGTCTTTGATCACAATATGAATTCTTTAGACGATGACCGGTTTCAGTCCGTAATGACCATCCTCAGATCTGTTTTACACCATGACCTGTGATTGTCTCCGTATGTTTGTATAGTTCCGCTGAAGGTTTCTTGATCCATATTCCATTGTTGTTGGTTGCGCCAAGTATTTTCCTAAGCATCTTCCGTTCTACTTTTTCTAGTTGTCTGATACGTGTATGCCCTAGGGTTAGTGTGGTCTCTGCTGCATATTGTGCTTCGGGGAGCACCACCGTGTCGTAGTGGCGTAATTTGGCTTTTTGTGAGACAGACTTCTTGTTCTAATGATTCCACACTACTTTGTGTGCCTTGTCCAGTTTAGTTTTTCTTTCTTCGTTTGAGTCTCTGTTATGTCCGCTCATTTGTAGTATTTCACCGAGGTATTATAAGTTTGCCGTTTTGTAAATCGTGCCGTACTTTGTGTTCAGACATGAGAGTTTCTTTGTGCTCAAAAACTGTGTCTTTTCGTAAGAGATCTATAGTCCAGTTTTGGAAGCGATATCGTGTAGTTTTTCAATAGCTTCTTTTGCTTCAGTGAGAGGTCATCGCCTTGTCGGACACCTGTGCGAATTTCAATGGTCTCTGACGGTTGCCGACAGAACTCTGCTTTGGAGGTCATGTTGGTCACGGTTTGCTCTGTGATAGTCCGTGTTCTGATGTCTACTTTGTATTCAGCTAGAATTTTGAAGAGAGTTTTCCGGTCGATATTAGTCGTACGGCTTTTTGAAGTCGACGGAGGAAATGGTCAGGTCCTGTTTGTGTTGTAAAATCATTTTCAGGTTCCAAATTTGTTCTGCACAAGACCGCCCTTTACGGCTGCTTCGTATTCTCCAATCAAGTGGTCAGTCTGGCATTCTAGTCTGTTTAGTAGAGCTTGCCTTCGCCTCCAACAAAAAGCGTTTCTTGCAGTTTAACTCAATAGACTTGACAACAAAGATTCTGGTCCAGTAGACTCTCATCCAGCACATGGTGGCGATGAAGACACTATGTCGCTCTGTTGTCGAGCCAGTTTTTGCAGGAACCGAGGAGAAATGAACATTTAGTGTAGGGCGGCCGTGTGAGCAGCAGTCTCGCTACCGCAGCGAGCCGCGACCCCTCTAACTGAAGACCCGGCTGCGTTTCAGTCTCATCTCGTCTCCCCGCTACTAAACGATAGCAGGCAAGGTCCAAGATCAAAGTGTTAATCGATGTGGATGTTCGTGCTGATCGATTTAATATCTTGTTTACTTGTTTAATCTTGACAAGTGTAGCAGAAATTTGACATACCATGTGATCAAAAGTATCGGGACACCGGGCTGAAAATGACTTACAAATTGGTGGAGCCCTCCATCGGTAATGCTGGAATTCAGTATGGTGTTGGCCCACACTTAGCCTTGATGACAGCTTCCACTCTCGCAGGCATACGTTCAGTCAGGTGCTGGAAGGTTTCTCGAACAATGGCAGCCCAGCCTTCAAGGAATGCTGCACCGAGGCCTGACACAAAGACGGCGTTCCAAAACATCCCGAGAGGTGTTCTGCAGGATTCAGGTCAGGACTCTGGGCAGGCCAGTCCATTACAAGGACGTTATTGTCGTGCAGCCACTCCGCCACAGGCGGAGCAGCTGGTTCATCGCGTTGAAATATCGTTTTGCCATCCCCGAATTGCTCTTGAACAGTGGAAAGCAAGAAGGTGCTTAAAACATCGATGTAGGCCTGTGCTGAGATAGTGCCACGAAAAACAACAAGGGGTGCAAGCCCCCTTACGGTCGCAGGTTCGAATCCTGCCTCGGGCATGTATGTGTGTTATGTCCTTAGGTTAGGTATAAGTAGTTCTAAGTTCTAGGGGACTGATGACCTCAGATGTTAAGTCCCATAGTGCTCAGAGCCGTCTGAACCATCTGCAAGCGCCCTCCGTGAAAAACACGACCACACCATAACAACGCCGCATCCGAATTTTACTGTCGGCGCTACACACGCTGGCAGATGACGTTCACCGGTCATTCGCCATACTCACACCCTGCCATCGGATCGCCACATTGTGTACCGTGATTCGTCACTCCACACAACGTTTTCCCACTGTTCAACCGTCCAATTTTTACGCTCCTTACAGCAAGCGAGGCGTCGTTTGGCATTTACCAGCTTGACGTGTGGCTTATGAGCAGCCGCTCGACCATGAAATCCAAGTTTTCGCACCTGCCGCCTAACTGTCATAATACTTGCAGTGGCCCCTGATGCAGTTTGGAATTCCTGTGTGACGGTCTGGACAGACGTCTGCCTATTACACACCACGACCCTCTTCAACTGTCGGCGGTCTCTGTCAGCCTGCCGCGCGGGGTAGCCGTCCGGTCTGAGGCGTCTTGTCACGGTCTGCGCTGCTGCCCCCATTGGAGGTTCGAGTCCTCCTTCAGTGTGTGTGTGTGTGTGTGTGTGTGTGTTGCCCATAGTTTACGTTAGATGAAGTAGTGTGTAAGCTTAGGGATCGACGACCTATGCAGTTTGGCCCCATAAGATCTTACCACAAATTTACAATTTTTTTTTCTCTGTCAGTCAACAGACGTTGTCGGCCTGTACACTTTTGTGTCCCTTCACGTTTCCACTTCGCTATCACATCGGAAATAGTGGACATGCGGATGTTTAGGAATGTGGAAATCTCGCGTACAGACGTGCGACATCGAATCACCTGAGCATGTTCAAAGTCCGTGAGTTCTGCGGAGCGCCTCATTCTGCTCTCTCACGATAATGACTACTGAGGTCGCTGATACGGAGCACCTGTCAGAAGGTGGCAGTACAATGTATGTTCCCAATATGAAAAACGTATGTTTCTGGGGGTGTCCGGATACTTTTGATCACATGGTGTATCTTGCCACAAAGCGTAGTGCAGAACAATGACGTGGACGCAAGGTGTGGCCCAAATGGTTCAAATGGCTCTGAGCACTTTGCGACTTAACTTCTGAGGCCAGCAGCCCCCTCGCAAGGTGTGGCCGCTTCCCAAGCGATCTGGCGGGGACAGACTTCTGGATCACGGAGACACTGTGCAGAAGACGTAACCCAACACCCCAGAGGGACTAGTACAGTAGAGGGGGTCCAGTGGTGAGCGAGGAAATGCTGCGTCCCTCTACGCTGCCAAGTGTAGTACCGCTTATCGCTTTTACCGTCAATAGAGGTGTATAAGTTACTGAAGGTATCCCAGTAAAGAACGAATAATTGAAAAAGTGCCATGATGGTATCTGTGTTGACAAATGGTTCCGGATTAGTCCTATATTTGGACCTCTGAGAGGGGCTGCCAAGGGGCTGCTAACCATAAGAACGAGAGTGTACGGTTCCCCACCACATGATTATATCGGCACTGTAGATCGTTGAGGTTCATCTGGGATTTTGGAGCTATGCGACGCAGTAATGAGTTCAGGTGCATTGTTCTGCTGGAAGATCACGTCCCACTGAACTCCTTGGAAGTGCTGCACGAAGGTCTGTGTTTATTCTCCACACTTCCGCATCCATTCATCCAGCACTAGACGTTTCCACAGCTTACGCTTCGCCAAAACATGGTGCCCGGAGCTGGCGATGCTCGCCACTGGCCTGGAGAACGGGGACGTACGTAGGAGCCTGGCGCCGTGTAGCCCGGCCAGTGAGTAAACGGCCGTTGTCCACACGCCGAGTCCACGTAGTGCTGGAGACCTCGAAACAAGTGGATGTACTTTACACTTCCCCGAATGCAGTAACGCCAAGGCCTAATCTTTAACTGGCTGCTGCCGCTGCCCTCCGAGCCGAGCAACGGCTGGGCACTTCGTGCTGTTTAACGAGAAAGCTGGGAAACACGCACCCGACTCGTACAAGTATAGTCGGTGCTGACTTCAGGTCACCCCCAATGTGTTGACGAATGTACGATTTTAAATCGGGAGGTAAGCGTAAGACATCACCCGAAATTGTGCTAATCGTATTCTCTGAAAACTATTTCGAGGAATTAGTTCATGAGCCCACTCGAGTGGTAAACAGTTGTGAAAACACACATGACCTCTTAGCAACAAATAATCCCGACCTAATGACGAGCATCGAATCGAATACAGGGATTAGTCAACATACGGCTGTCGCAGCGAGACTGAATATAGCAACTCCAAAATCCTCCAAAAATGAACGAAAAATTTATCTGTTCGAAAAAGCAGATAACAATTCGCTCGGATCCATCCTGAGAGACAATCTGCACTCCTTCGAAATTAAGAATGTAAGTAGACCAGAGGTGGCTTCAATGCAAAGAAATGGCGTAGACAGCAGTTGCGAGATTTATACCAAATAAATTAACAAAACACGGAGCAGGGATCCCCCAATGTACACAAAACAGGTCAGAGCACTGTTGCAGAAACAACGAGAAAAGTACGCCGAATTTAGACGCTCGGAAAATCCCCAAGTTTGTCAAACTTCTACGGAAGGTCGGACTTGAGTGAGAGATCTAAAGGCCGTAAATTCAAATAAATACCTAGGAATTACACTTACGAACCACTTAAACTGTAAATAACACATGAAACATGTTTTGGGGAAGGTGAACCAGAGACAGCGTTTTACTGGCAGAACACTTAGAAGATGCGGGAGACCTACTAAATAGACTCCTACACTACGCTTGTCCGTTCTCTTTTGGAGTACTGCAGCGTGGTGTGGGATGCTCAGCAGTTAGGATAAACGGAGTATATAGAGAAAGTTCAAAGAAGAGCAGCACGTCTTGTATTACCGAGAAATAGGGGACAGAGTGTGAGAGACGGGATACGGGATTTGGGATTGGCATCATTAAAACAAAAACATTTTTCGTTGCTGCGGGATCTTTTCACGAAATTTTAGTCACCAACTTTCCCCGCCAAATACGAAAATATTTTGTTGACGCCGAGGGGAGAAACGATCATCGTAACGCACGGAAAGATATATAGGGTGTTACAAAAAGGTACGGCCAAACTTTCAGGAAACATTCCTCACACAAAAAGAAAGAAAATACGTTATGTGGACATGTGTCCGGAAACGCTTACTTTCCATGTTAGAGCTCATTTTATTACTTATCTTCAAATCACATTAATCATGGAATGGAAACACACAGAAACAGAACGTACCAGCGTGACTTCAAACACTTTGTTACAGGAAACGTTCAAAATGTCCTCCGTTAGCGAGGATACATGCATCCACCTTCCGTCGCATGGAATCCCTGATGCGCTGATGCAGCCCTGGAGAATGGCGTATTGTATCACAGCCGTCCACAATACGAGCACGAAGACTCTCTACATTTGGTACCGGGGTTGCGTAGACAAGATCTTTCAAATGCCTCCATAAATTAAAGTCAATAGGGTTGAGGTCAGGAGAGCGTGGAGGCCACGGAATTGATCCGCCCCTACCAATCCGTCGGTCACCGAATCTGTTGTTGAGAAGCGTACGAACACTTCGACTGAAATGTGCAGGAGCTCCATCGTGCGTGAACCACATGTTGTGTCGTACTACTAAAGGCACATGTTCTAGCAGCACAGGTAGAGTATCCCGTATGAAATGCCGGCCGCGGTGGTCTAGCGGTTCTAGGCGCGCAGTCCGGAACCGCGCGACTGCTACGGTCGCAGGTTCGAATCCTGCCTCGGGCATGGGTGTGTGTGATGTCCTTAGGTTAGGTAGGTTTAAGTAGTTCTAAGTTCTAGGGGACTGATGACCACAGATGTTAAGCCCCACAGTGCTCAGAGCCATTTTTGAGCCGTATGAAATCATGATAACGTGCTCCATTGAGCGTAGGTGGAAGAACATACTGACGAAACTAAAATGAGCTCTAACATGGAAATTAAGCGTTTCCGGACACATGTCCACATAACATCTTTTATTTCTTTGTGTGTGAGGAATGTTTCCTGAAAGTTTGGCCGTACCTTTTAGTAACACCCTGTAGGTGTTCGTTTATTCGGCGCGTTGTTCGAGAGCGGAACAATAGAGAATTACTGCGAACGTGGTTCGATCTACTTGTGCCAGACAGTTTCCAGAAGGATTATCTAGCATGTTTGATTGCTCTATTACGAAACTGCTGAGGTTATGCTGGGTTGGAGTTTGACACGACACGATACTCGAATATACCCCTGTGTGGCGTGGCCAGCTGAGACGAGGTACTCAATGCAGTGTGGGGAGTGCGTGTTCCTGCTGGCGCGTAACAGAGACACTAGAAGACAGACAGGGGCGGTACATCCACCACTCTTCAGTTTATCCTCAACAAACCCAAATTGTCATTTAAAGTCATAAACGTCCAAAGCACGAAACACAAAATGGGTAACGTGTGCAGTTGACAACAAAGCTTAGTCACGCGTGGAGGGCTGGAGCTGCGTAACACACTGCCTCAGTGTGCAGTCGATCACCCCTCGTGCCGTACGTGTGGAGACAGAACGTGTCGGGCGAACCCTTGATGCTGCTACCTTAAGTCAGTAAACCCGAAGGATTTAATTACATTACGGTGAACCCGAGTCCGGCCCTCCAGATTTAGGTTTTCCGTGAATTCCCTAAATGCCGGGATGATTCCTGTGACAGGGCACTCCTGCCCTCCTTCCCCACCCTTTCCTAACCCTACGGTACCAGTGACCTTGCTGTTTTGGTGCCTTCACTCGAAACGAGCTCAGCCACCACCACCGTGCGAAGTGTGCAGCACGTTTCTTGGAGCCACCAGTCTGCCATCGACGCCCTCTCGACGCACGCTGTTTAAAATCGGCCAACAAGAGTCTCGGTCGCGACCTGTTTCGGCCTGGGCTTATGCCATCTTCGGACAGCATCGTCAGCTGCTTACCTCGCGTTTCGGTTCCCCAGCAGAGCACAATGGAAGCTGCTCCACTGCGCCACTGTAAAAGGGGCGGAGCAACACGCGTGAGAGTGCAGCGTGCCGGCGCAGCAGCAGAGCAAAGCGGCGTTGTCCTGCTGGAAGATGCGTGCCGCCAACAGCAGCGGAACGGCCTGGCCGTATCTCGCACACTCTTACTTCCCTCCGAGAAAACTTATGGATTACTTCTTCTGTGCTTCCCCATAACGTGATAAAGAAATATCTTGGTGTTGTGCACCGCAAGCATAAGAGCAGAGGGATTTGTTCGAGAGTGGTACGAAACAGTTATTGTTATTGTCCATTTGAAAGATCATATCACAAACACGTACGAACGACAGAAGAATGAGCAGTACGTATGCAGTAATTCAGTGCTGTTTCTAATTAAACAGGACGCTAACTGAGTTTACTGTACGGACGCAGAAGGGGAGCTATTCAGGACAGACACCGTGTGAGCATTCCTTACAGGGTCCTTTGAATTACAAACTGCAGATTTTACGGTCCAGAACAGGAATGGGCTCGCCCAGGTAAGTTTCTGGAACCGTAAGCCACTCACCGGACAAATTCAGGGAGCAAAAGCAGCAGTTAGTCGTTAACCGAAAGATTATGTTTTGTTCGGGAGTAGTAGGTGAATTAGTGGGAATCGGACCAAGGTTATGGTACTTCTATAGTAAACTGTAATTACGTAAATGAAAAAAAAGTCGCCAGCCTGAGCAGGGAGAGTGGAACCAACTGATTGTACTGTACGTGACGTTACTTGGGGCTAACACCTGTTTTGCAAACAGGACACGAGACAGTAGCACAGTCACAGTCTAGCAAGCCTCGGAACAGACGTTTGTCCCGAGCAACACGTATGGAATCTGAAAATATTTTGGCAACAACATGGCTCCTAGTAACACTCACCGTCCGTATTTAAAGCGAGAACACTAACGTTCACTAATTAACATCAGGTACTAATGGATGGGAGCATCAAATATGAAGATGAGGAGCTTTAACTGATTGTTTAGAAAGACCGATGCAGCGATGATCTATAAACTGTTTTGTTTACTATACGTTTCCACTCGTAGCATTTCTTTGCATTAAACAGAGAACCAATAGAACAAGGGATCCCTGAATCTGTTACGGTACGAACATATGGAGCCACTCAATGTTGAAACACACGAGAGCTATCGAAATGATTGCTGCTCCTTGTAAGTACGTTCAGTGTTACAATGACTGCAATACTGCCTCAATTTTCGGCATGGCGGGCCAGAAACTCTTCAATCGGTTGACTCAGATCAGAACTGAACACTTGTTGCAAGGCGTAATATCAAAACACTTATAAACAGAAACACAATAATGTTAACAGTTTTAAAAACCTGTGCAGCAACTATTCACAACGCTGGCCCTTAGACTGCAACGAACAATAACCACTCATTGTTATCACTGCTCTGTTGAGTTGCATTTAACACTGAATTAAGTTTTTGTCAAGACAGATACTGCAGCGAAGTAGTTAGTTCTTTTCCATATATTTACGCTTTTGCAGAACTTGAACTATTCACCAACTCAGGTTTATGTCGAGTATTTCAGAAACAACGCTAAATGAACGCTAAAGAAAATCCACTCCACAAACGCTAATGAGCACTATTAAAGGAATGAAAGTACGCAGTTCCATAAAATATGATACGCGCACATGGCGCATCACCAGGGAAACGATCCTGTCAAGTTAACACGAGGAAGGAGTAATCCAAGGTTTCCGATACAAAGTTCAACTAGAAACAAGTACTATTTGTTAATGAAGCAAATAGCAGGTCAACACAAGTACATCTGTCACTTGACATACGGGTGGTGGCATTGAAGATGACAATGATTAATAAAGTGTTCCTGGCTATCGTGTCGCGGTCGAAAGGATTTCCACCTTAAACCCGACGTTTCGTCCCCATCTGCAGAGGACATTTTCAGGCGGAGTCGTAGCTTTGTTGACTGTCCGATCCACACGCTGGCTGCAGCAAAAACTCCGCTTGCGCGCAGTGGCGTGACGTCACGAGTTCCAAATACGCGAGCGCAACTGGCCGGTGTGCGCCGCTGCTGCCACGCCACGCTGGAAGACTGCCGGCCGTCTCCTCCAGCACCGGAGTCCAGGTGTCATTCCATTTCACGCCCTCCTCCTTCCTACTGAAGTTCCTGGGGTGTTGCACAATCTCCGTGGCCTCTCCGTATAGCCTTTCGTGATGTCCGCTTGTGGCTGCCACTACTTGAGTCCTATCGAAATCAATGTGTTGGTCTCCTGGCTGTAAAGCATGTTCGGCAACAGCTGATCTCTTCTGCAACTGCCCTCGTGATCTTCGAGTCGTTTTTTGACAGTTCTTTTTTGTCGTACCCACGTACACCTCCGACGACTACGAGGAATCCAATAAATTCCAGCTTTTTCGTGCGGTTGGCCAGCTCCTTGGCCGATTTTAGGTGATCTTGTATCTTCCGCGTGGGTGTGTAAATTACCGCAGGAAAATGCTGGAATTTATAGGATTCCGCGTAGTCGTGGGGAGATATAACATCCACGATATATATATATTACGAGTGGAATATGAACGTGTGGATAGTATTCATTCAATTATGTAATTATTTCTTAAAAAGATGATAATTATGTAAAACAGAGACAATATTTGTCTCTCATTCTTTGTTAATCTATTTCATTCATTTCTTTTGTTTTGTGCCCTTTTGTCGTCTTCTTCTGATGTACATCGCCGACGCAAGGCGCGAATCGATTTGAGGTTTGTTAAATGAAAAACATTTAATGTAAAATTATTGTACTTTTTAATGTAAAATTATTGTACTTTTATGTTCATTTGCTAGTAAAAACAAATAGAGCCAAATGCGTTAAAACTATTTACGATTAATTATTGAAAATTCACTTCCTCTTTTAATTGTAATTTTGTATTAATTGTTTCATCATAGCTGCAAGAAGCGCAGCCATTGTTAGTTGCAATTATATAGAAAAAAGAAATCCTCTATCTTTTGTTGGCCGCCATCTTAACTTTTATTATAGCGGCAAATTTAAATTACTTGAAACTGCAAACAACATTCCGATGTGTAAGAAATAAATGTTGCACCGGTGGTACTGAACTCTACTTATAAAAGAAAAAAAATAATCGAATCAGACTGCATTTTCTAAGAACAGTGCAGATGGTATTTATTGTTGATGTATGAGGCCAAAATTAAACTACGGACGAATCACGGAGAAATATATTTTTTGGTAGCACACGTCAGTGTTGTGGGCGGGTGGTATTCTGTGGTTCCTTTTCATGATCAGTTTGCTAAGAATAATTAAATCCATCGAAGACAAAAAAACATTACAAAAGCTCTGATGCACGATCTGTAATTTTAGTGATATGAACACAGCTACCAGTCAACATTATTACACTACGTCAGGTGAAATTCTTGTGCAATTTGAACAAAATAATTATCCGGGAGAAGTTGTAGTTTGAATAATGCTTTATACATGTGTATAATATTGTCAGTATCATTTACAAAATCAAATCAATGCAACTGCTAAAAAAAAAAAAAAAAAAAAAAAAAAAAAAACTACACACACAGAGTGAATTAAAACTGCAGAATACCATACAGTATCGTATCATCCGTATTCATTGTCCTTGTCCATGTTGATGATACACAAAAATCGCCACAACGACTACGCGAATCCTATAAATTCCAGCTTTTCCCTGCGGTTGGCGAGCTCCTTGGCCAATTTTAGGTGATCCTGCATCTTCCGCGTGGGTGTGTAAATTACCGCGAAGATCCGCTTTTTCAAGATTTTTTTCTCTGCTGTCAGTCATATCCTTAATGAATGGCAACAAGACCCGATTTCACCGGCGCTCGAGCGTCACTATGATTTCTACGCTGTGGTATTGTCGCCTTGGGCCGCGCGGGGTAGCCGCGTGGTTTCATACATCTTGCCACGGTTCTTGAGGACCCTCCGTCCGAGGTTCGAGTCCTCCCTAGGTCATGGGTGTTTGTGTGTGTTGTCCATAGCGTAACCTAGTTTAAGTTAGATTAAGTAGTGTGTAAGCTTAGGGACCGATGACCTCACCAGTTTGGTCTCGTAGGAACGTACGACAAATTTCCAAAATTTCTTCACGCTCTCTTCACCTCAGCGAACGAATAACCATTCTTGAGCAATGCATTGGCGAGATGTTTCAATTCTGCTTCAAGCAGCTCTGGTTGCCAGGTGGTCCTTGTTCTGTCCGCCAACGTTTTTATGATGCCTCACTTTTGTTGTGGGTGGTGGTTCGAATCCAGGTGTAGGTAATGGTCTGTGTGCGTGGGTTTTCGGTGAGCCATGTGGCCCAAGCTACCACCTTCTTTCTTGAAAACTAGCGCGTCAGAGAAATTTAATCTTCCTCCTCCTCAGTAAACTGAATCTTCGGGTTGACTCCGTTCAGATGTTTGTGAAAACGATCCAGTTGCTCCCTGCCATGCCGCCACAACACAAACGTATCATCCACGTAACCGATCCAGATATTCGGTTTCTTGTTCGCAGTTTCCAATGCCTGCTCCTCGAATGTTTCCACAGAGAAGTTCGCTATAACCGAGGTTAAGGGGCTCCCCATAACGACACGACCCGTCTGTTCATAGGACTCTTCGTTCCATTTGAAGTACTTGGTTCTGAGGCAATATTTGATCTGTTCTGCGACATCGTGAGGAAAAATTGGATTCAGCTGTTGCAACACTTCATTGAGTGGAACCATAGTTTCCTATATGCCTGCGGATCTAATAAGTCGTTAATCGTAATAGTCGGTGACATTCAAAACTAGCTCGGCATTTCCCTTGTCAGCGGCGAGAATGACAACACCACCGTCCTCATTCAGGCGTTTTACGGCTTTCCTCTCACCCACACTTAAATTACTTTTTGGTGGCCTTGTGCGAGACAGTAGCTACTCTTACAGCTTCTATACGGATTTCTTCATCCGTGACCTTCTCCACACTACGAACGCCTGCTTCTACACTGGATGTTATTTCTTCCGTGGGTACAACTTGCATGCTAATGGTAAAAAACAGTATTTAAAAGTTATTTGAACATTACATGTAGAGATTAATTACAGAGCGATTAATTTACATAAAACATGAATAAATATGATGAAGGTAGATGTAGAAGATGAATACATTACTGTAACAAAGACAATGTACAGAGGACACAATTGTAGAATTAGAACACCATTGGGGAACTCTGAATACTTCGAAATAAGGACTTAAGCAAGGAAGTATCTCTAGCACTTTTTAATGTTGTGGTAAAGAGAATGAATAGGGCAGTTATAGATATAGTAAAATAAAAAGACAAAAAGATGATTTTTTGCAGATGATATGGTAATATGGGGTGAAAAAGACGTAGATGTGCAGTTACAACTTGACACGTGGAAGGAAATAATGAAAAGGTATGGATTAAAAATAAATAAAGTAAGAGTGAAGTAATGGTATTTGGAAGAGAGAAAGGGATCAATGGAAATATTACCTTGAATGGAGAACCCCTCAAAGTGGTAGAAAGTTTCACTTATTTAGGGAATGAAATATCTAGGGATGGAAGAATAACTAACGAAATTAATAGGAGGTTACAGAAAGGAGGCAATTTCTTTCAAACAATAAAACACCTGACTTGGAATAAGGAAGTTTGAAGGAAAGCAAAACTCCTTATGTATAAGAATTATTACTTCCCCATTGTCACCTATGGTGGAGAAACGTGGACAATGACTGAAAGGGACTGGAGCAGACTGCAAGCAGGTGAAATGAAATTTCTCACAGCAGTTAAGGGAAAAACAAGAATGGACAGAGTAAGGAATGTACAGATTAGAAAGGACCTTAAACACGAAAGTATGAGAGAAGAAACTGAAAAAAAGAGATTGAGATGGTATGGGCATGTTAAGGGGATGCATGGGCAGAGACTCCCCAAAATTATAGAAGATCTAAAGATGGGTGGGAAAAGACCTAGAGGGCGCCCAAGAACACGGTGGAAAATGGGAGTGAGAATATCTGTGGAAAGGAGATGTGAGACCTGGCAGCAAGTGGAGGAAGAAAAGTGGTGGGGGGACCGAGCCAAATGTAGAGGACTTGTCAGCACCCAGACCTGGCACTAGCTGGAGCGGGATCCAGAAATACACTCCTGGAAATGGAAAAAAGAACACATTCACACCGGTGTGTCAGACCCACCATACTTGCTCCGGACACTGCGAGAGGGCTGTACAAGCAATGATCACACGCACGGACCGCAGCGACGCACGGATGCACGCCAAGACCGTAGGATCCTACGCAGTGCCGTAGGGGACCGCACCGCCACTTCCCAGCAAATTAGGGACACTGTTGCTCCTGGGGTATCGGCGAGGACCATTCGCAACTGTCTCCATGAAGCTGGGCTACGGTCCCGCACACCGTTAGGCCGTCTTCCGCTCACGCCCCAACATCGTGCAGCCCGCCTCCAGTGGTGTCGCGACAGGCGTGAATGGAGGGACGAATGGAGACGTGTCGTCTTCAGCGATGAGAGTCGCTTCTGCCTTGGTGCCAATGATGGTCGTATGCTTGTTTGGCGCCGTGCAGGTGAGCGCCACAATCAGGACTGCATACGACCGAGGCACACAGGACCAACACCCGGCATCATGGTGTGGGGAGCGATCTCCTACACTGGCCGTACACCACTGGTGATCGTCGAGGGGACACTGAATAGTGCACTGTACATCCAAACCGTCATCGAACCCATCGTTCTACCATTCCTAGACCGGCAAGGGAACTTGCTGTTCCAACAGGACAATGCACGTCCGCATGTATCCCGTGCCACCCAACGTGCTCTAGAAGGTGTAAGTCAACTACCCTGGCCAGCAAGATCTCCGGATCTGTCCCCCATTGAGCATGTTTGGGACTGGATGAAGCGTCGTATCACGCGGTCTGCACGTCCAGCACGAACGCTGGTCCAACTGAGGCGCCAGGTGGAAATGGCATGGCAAGCCGTTCCACAGGACTACATCCAGCATCTCTACGATCGTCTCCATGGGAGAGTAGCAGCCTGCATTGCTGCGAAAGGTGGATATACACTGAACTAGTGCCGACATTGTGCATGCTCTGTTGCCTGTGTCTATGTGCCTGTGGTTCTGTCAGTGTGATCATGTGATGTATCTGACCCCAGGAATGTGTCAATAAAGTTTCCCCTTCCTGGGACAATGAATTCACGGTGTTCTTATTTCAATTTCCAGGAGTGTAGATAGACAGATAGAGGAATAAATATTTAAATAGATGCTTGTGGTGAGATGAGGTAAGGAACGCCTTGGAGACTAATTCTGTATAATTGAGTAAGTGCATGAGGGGAGTAGTCCTGTTGAGATAACTGGGTGTTCTTTAAAGTGTTATGAGATTTGTTTTAGGTAGACATTCCGTGACACATACCACCTGCTGTGGGCCCTGTACGTCCATGCTGGAAGCACTTGAGATCGTTTGGAGCTTCTGAGATGGATAGTGAGTTATGAATGTTGATCCTGCTGGAAATCAGAGTCCTGTTCATATTGCTGGGGCAACAGTGCAACAGTTTACATATATGCTGCACACTGGTGTCTTCTGTAAAGTATTTCAGCAGAATTCTAGGTGTGGTACACAGCAACACGCTAACGTAATTTCGTCCATTTCAGTACTGCAAGGCGAGCTGAAGAAGGGCGTGGAGATCAGACCTGAATAGTGCGTGGTCGTGTTGAAAGTGGATGTTGTAACGTTCTTTTACGAAATGTAATGTTCTGTTAAAAAGTTATTGTCAATGTTCGTGTAGCACAAGAAATAATTAAGATGACTTATTCTCAATATCAGTGGTGAATGCAGTTGTAAGTGCAGAATACTCAGTTCTACTAACACCTAATGATGTTCTCTGATAGCCGGCCGGAGTGGCCGTGCGGTTCTAGGCGCTACAGTCTGGAGCCGCGTGACCCCTACGGTCGCAGGTTCGAATCCTGCCTCGGGCATGGATGTGTGTGATGTCCTTAGGTTAGGTTTAAGTAGCTCTAAGTTCTAGGGGACTGATGACCACAGCAGTTAAGTCCCATAGTGCTCAGAGCCATTTGAACAATTTTGTTCTCTGATACGAAAGGTTCCAAATTAGAAAGTGTAACACCATTAAAGCCACCTTAATGGAGCTTTGCTATTTTCAGTAAAAAGAAATGTACTTTTCTCCGACACCTTGGCCCCACACACTTTAGTTTTCTGGGGGCCTGTCGTTATTAGAGTATTGTGTTTCCCCTACCTCTCGTCGTTTGCAGTCGCGCAGAGCCGGTCTGCAACACGAGGCTGAAATGCTGTGACGAAGTGCACCAAAATCTTGACGGTTACGCGAAAGGCTTTGATTGTTGTGCGAGTAATGTCAATTTCTTTTCAACTGCGACTTTAAGCTGTCTAGCATGTTTGTGTTTAACGTGTTAGACATTAAATGTAGCAAAGCTAAATGTCGCGCACATTAAAATCCGACCAGCTTCATTGTTCTGTTAATGAGGCTTTCTGTGAGGTTCGCATTGAAATCTTGTTATAGAAGTGGTTAACATTCTCTGAAAGCTGTTCTCTGTTTACATCTGAATTACAATTAGTTTTTGTGTTAGCCTGGACCAGTCAGCACGGATCGGGTCTGACACGATTCACTACATAAAAAATGTTTCTGCAATGAAATATTAATTCCCTTTCAAGCGAAACACTTAAGCAGATAATTCTCGTCGAGTGAGTTCCTATTTTTAAGCCGTGTGGCGTAATGAAAAACTTAAAATCATGTGCTCGTCCGTAATGGCGTCTTTGAAACAAAATCAGCTCTGTATTTGACAACTGCAAATTATTATAATTATAGGATGCCTTTCCCTACACTACTGAAAGGAAAACACAAGTTTACACATTTGTTGAATTAATTACTATTATCATGACAATGCCTTTTCTTACAGTATTAGTAACAAACACACGAATCATCAATGGCGTCCTTCTACAATCAAGAACAGAACGAAGAGTAGTTAGTTTTTTCTCTTTCTTCCTCCTTAGAGGACTGTCTATTCCTTTTCATCTTTGTTCACTGATTATCCTTGAAATACATTTCGTATTAATACTAATTTTCATTGTTCTTTTTCTATATTATCTTACAATATTTCACTGCAATAATCACAACACATAGTCTTTATGGCTCTTATCTATATTTTCGTTGTTACGATTGTTTTTTTATCGTCACGCTGGTTTCGTAAATTTTAAGAATAACGTCATGAGGATGGCACATCATGTTGCATGAGTAACAGTGCAACAGTTTACATATATGCTACGCACTGGTGTCTTCTGTAAAGTATTGCAGCAGAATTCTAGGTGACGGTACACAGCAAGACGCTAACGTAATTTCGTCCATTTCAGTACTGCACGACGAGCTAAAGAATGGCGTGGATAACAGAGCTGAATAGTGGAGCGAATAAGCGAGGGTCGCGGTCATGTTGAAAGTGGACGTTGTAACGTTCTTTTACAAAATGTAAGGTTCTTCTAAAAAGTTTAGTGTTTTTGTTTGCAAATGAATATGAAATCGGTAATATTTGTGTCATGCAAATTTACTGTGTGATGTGTTGTTGAACAAAAGACTTAATCTCCAAAACCAATACGCAGTTTTCATAATGAAATCAGTCCCTCTGAAATTAACTTAGTATCGTGAGCACCGAGTTCTGATAAAATTGGCTATGCAAATAAAGAATCAAGTAAATTTTCTTTAGCTCTTGAGTCACAACGGATGTAATCTTGGTATTCTGTTCTCTCCACAGTAGGCATAGAAAATATTCCATAGGATAGAGCCATACAGATAATAATAGTAGATTAGCCGATAAATGAGTACCCTTGCATATGTTCAGTGAAAATACTGGATATTGACTCAGCACTGTGCAATGGCGCCCGCATCGAAACTGTTACTGACATCCATACTTTTGTGATCCTGGCACTCTGATATTTTTCTGATTCTGATTGAAACATGATTTCTTTGTTTGAACCCAATCAATATTTTTTTAAACACGACGTGAAAGAGGATGAGCTACTGATAAGGAGATATCTTACGACCGAATGCTTCAGTTTGAAAATTGTATTCAAAATAAAATTTCTCATTCACAAAATCTGATATGAAACTTTTTACATTAACTTCAAAATCAGTGAAGTTTGTCAACTGCTCTACAGTTCTCACTTACTGACATAATTAAAAAACAGTTCGACTGTTACATGCCAAAAAATCTGACATCATTTGACAAAATCGATTCCAAAATTTAAGTTCTCTATATCAGGATTAGAAAACACATAAAGTCTTACAAACTGGGTGTACCTAATCAACCTGTACATTAAATCTGATGGAAAAATACTTGGTTCCAACATTCAGGGCTCAGTACTTAAAAGTTCAGGGAAATCCACAAATTGTGTTGCTGGATACTTAAAACGAAATATACAAATTGCATTACGTTATCAACTTGTTCGAGTTGCTTTACCTCTTAGCTTCAGTATTATCACTTCATTTTTTTTTAAAAAAAAGAGGTGTATTATGCTTTGTCCACAGACCAACAACTTGAGTCTCACAGGTAGCCGCCAGCTTTAAGCCTCTCATCCTCCTTAGGACGGAGTGCGACGGCGACTGCCACTGCGCTCCACGTGCCCCTACTTACGATCGATTCTGCCACTCAGGCAAGATCTTTGGTTCAGCAGTGTCAAAAATACAATCTCAGGTCATTTTTCATTAATTATATTACAAAATCGGGCTCCACGCACAAGTGAACCCCTCACAACATCTCACTGAAAGTGTGTGACTGGCAGCCATGCAGGCACGTTGTCTACACAACAATAGGGTACTTTGCTTCACTTCAAAACCTAGAAATTATTTTAGATTGAAATTCCTTGTAACATAGTAACTAGTACGGGGCCTGTGTGCCGTTGCTAACGAAAGTTAGGATAGTTTGTGAGAGTTGAGCCTGCAGCGTAGTGTTGCCCTGCTGGAACATTGTGTGTCATTCGTGTCGTGGTAAAAGCAGCAGAAAGGTCTGGCATTCAGTCAGTTTTTTTCAGTCGAGTGAAACAAACAGATGGAACTTGTCCCTGCACCCAGGTCAGTGATAAGAACGTTTTTCCGCTCACTCTTCGGATCTGAGTGGTTTCACTTAATGTGAGACAGTGGACTGACACGTCTCTGATATTTGTTGTGTCTCTGGTACGAATCTTTGCACTGGTTCTCTCTCTCTCTCCTGACATTTTTTTCCAGCAGGGGGGCGGGGCGACGTCCTCGGGGCAGCCAGGACTGCAGCCGGTGCCGGGAGGTGTGGCTGGGCTGCCAGCTTGGGGGGGGGGGGGGGGGGCGGGCGGGCAGGCCAGCTGGGGGGCGCGGTCTGGGGGGCCGGCTGCCTCCAGGAGGGGCTCGACTGGGCTCTCTGACTAGCAGACATCGCCACACCATTTCAGTACAACAGTGGCTAAAATCTGGAAACCTGTCAGTGGCCTCGAAATAACGGGTAAGCTGATAGGCGAGTTAGCGTCATTGGAACACCACACTTGTTAAATCGGTCCAGAATTTTTCCGTTTTGAATGCTTTTGGGGCACCTAAGGATTACTCTGCGAGCAGGTCAACTTTGGAGGAGACGCTAAAAATCTCATAGCAACACATTTAGAAAGTCTACAGAACCAACCTCGAGTCATAAATCTAGCAATATATCACGACCCCATACGTATTTCTGTCACAGAGATCACAAAGAAAACTCCAGGCTAATTACTGCAGGCACAGAGACCCTTAACAAATAACTCTTTACATGTTCCCCCACATGAATGAAAATAGAGGAATTCCTAATAGCCGGTAAGATGGATGTAGCCTCTTCTATGCAGTTCACCGTGGTTTTCAGAGCATAGATTTAGGTGTAAATGAGTGAGAATCGGTTTGGGAGGAGGAAGAAACACACTGAGAGGAGTGGGGTCGTTTTGAGAGGAATAAAGGTAACATATGCAGAAGTGAGTGTCGCTATGGGAAGTGTGATGGTCACTTTGGGAGGAGAGAGGAGTTACTTTTGCAGTTCTGGTGGTTGCTTTGAAGGAGCGAACCACTTTCAGAGGAGTGAGGGAAACTTTTGGAGGCATGAGGGTCACATGAGACGTTATTTTACACTATTATTCCACGTACTGCAATACTCAGAGATTGTCTGCCACTGCAAGGACTCTGAGACACATAAGGAAAGAGTGAGGTGAATAACAGGCAAAGTAAGAAGTGGGACATTCTCCAGATGTAGGATAACATCTCAGAAATGTTTATAAGTGGAAACAGAATGGGTTCGGTTTGGGTCTGGTCCGGAGAAGTAAAGGTTGGTGGGAGGATTGGGGGAAACGTTCAGAGGACTGAGGGTCAGTCTCAGAGGAGTGAGGGTCACTTTTGGAGGATTGGGGTCTCTTTTGGAGGAGTGACTGTCACTTTGAGGGAAGTGAGGGTAGCTATAGAACGAGTGAAGGTCACCTCAGACGTTATTTTGGTGGCTATTATTGCACACAATAGGATACTCAAAGCTATTTTTGTATGTCACTCCGAGGATACTGAATACGTAAAGAACTGAGGTGAATAACAGCCTAACAAAGATATCGGGAATCGTGCAGCTGGAAGGTCGGACGTAACTGTTGCTGTAGAGGTGGAAGAGGAACGGCCTTGCTCAATCTCAGGACTCCGATGTTTCCTCTACAAGAGACACGGTGATTTTATGCCAGCCTTTGTCACAATGTGCCAACGGCATTGCCGCAGTGACACCACCGGTTCCTGTCAGATGGTGACAGTTAAACATTGTCGTGCCGGGTTAGCACGTGGGTGGTCACCATCCGGGCTGGCGAGTTCTGTTGGCAAGCGGGGTGCGCTCAGGGCTTGTGATGACAATTGAGGAGCTGCTCGGCATTGCCGCAGTGACACCACCGGTTCCTGTCAGATGGTGACAGTTAAACATTGTCGTGCCGGGCTAGCACGTGGGTGGTCACCATCCGGGCTGGCGAGTTCTGTTGGCAAGCGGGGTGCGCTCAGGGCTTGTGATGACAATTGAGGAGCTGCTCGGCATTGCTGCAGTGACACCACCGGTTCCTGTCAGATGGTGACAGTTAAACATTGTCGTGCCGGGCTAGCACGTGGGTGGTCACCATCCGGGCTGCCGAGTTCTGTTGGCAAGCGGGGTGCGCTCAGGGCTTGTGATGACAATTGAGGAGCTGCTCGATTGAGCAGTAGCGACACTGGTCACCAAACAGACAGCAGCTTGTGAGCCGTGGCGAAAACTGCTGTCTTGAAGAGCGCGCCGCAGCGAGTAGTGTGAAGCAGTCGCCCTCCGTTTCTGGCGGTGGCGCCGCTGTGGCAATGGCAGCTTTGGTGTCTCCCTCTGGCGGGAAAGGTGAAAGGTTGCCTGTTCACGTGCATTTAAGGGGCGCTAGGAGCTCGCCAGTCGGTCAGTCTGGGTCAGTCTCTCGTCCCCAGCTTGCTAGACTGTTTCTCGTCCGCATTTGTTAGGCAGTTAGTGTCTGCCTGTCGTTCGGAGTGCTGGTATGTCTGTCGTTCGGATCAACCTTTAAAGCCACTCCTCCAGTAAGAGAACTCAGCGAGTGGTCGCCCAGTCTGGGCTGAGTTCCTGCACCTGCGTCGGCGCGTTAGGCCGCCAGTCTGCTCGAGTTGCTCGGGCAACGGTCGTTGGCGGTTGGATCGATCGGTTGGTCGGTCGCGCACTGAGACACGAGATGACTGGTCCGCCTTGAGCGTCGGCGCGTGTGAGGTCGCCACGTGAGTCCAGTGGGCCGCGCCGTATAGCGAGGGGTAGTGGCTTCGCGGCCGACACGAGAGCAGCAGGAGTCAAACCGCGACATCGGTCTGGCCGGTGCGAGCTGCGACGCCGTGAGACGGGAGGTCGGCGCGCCTTCCTGCGTACGTTGAAGCGGCTGGCAGCGGACGGTTCGGGAGAGCGATTTGGGGGATTCTGCGCCAGGTCTTCTAGAGTTTATTAGAAGTTAAGTGATTGGTGACATGTTGTTTGATTTACTCTTGTTAAATTCTACTTGTTTTCTTGGTGAGGTCAGCAGCCAGTTTTGCTTTGGGTTCGTCCCACCTTTCTTCTCTGTTCGCCCACCCGCGGGAAGGTGGTTGTTTATAAATTGGGTGGTCTGTTTTTCCCTTGTGGAGTAGGGACGGGTTAGAGCAACCTGCGGTTCGGGTTGTTCGGTAATCTGCCTATCAATCTTCCGTACGTTAGTAGCTGCCTCTGTCATGTTTGTCGGATTTGGTGTCTTTATTGGTTAGAGTGTAACAGCTTAATACCTGAAATATGTTTTGATCTTTGGAAAGTTTGATATTATTGCCTATGATCTTGAGAGGCGGTGGCTGTGTACTGTGGAGCATCTTAACTATTGTTTGGCGAACCTTGTAGAATTTTATATAAGATTGCATTTCATGGGCTTTTATTTAAATGACCATTTTAGTATATAAATTTGCCATCCTTTCGCCGTAAGTTGCTCCTTCAGTGGCAAGGTTAATATTTTAATCGTTAATGTTTTGTATCATTTCCTTCCCTCCTACAGGGGGTGCATAGTTTGTGTGCTTGTGTAAATTGGTAAAACCCTTAGTTTAAGGTAACCTGGCGTGTTGCAGATTTGCGCCAGTGTAGTCTTTCAGAGGCTGTCGTGAGCGGTCATAACGACGGCCGTGTCAAAAGGGAGCGGCACGGTTCTGTCCCCAAAAGCTCGTACAGTGAAAACTTGTTTCTTTCTGCCTCTGAATAAATTGTAACTTTGATATTTAGAGGGTGCTTTATAATTTTAAATGTGTTTCTTTTAAGAAATGCTTTTAGGCATTATTAAAGTGAATAAAATTCCCATTTGTTAAAAGGAATTTGGTTATGATTTCATCAGTTACTCCCTGGCAACTACTTCCATGCTTACATAGTGCGATTAAATGTGTTAATGTTCTTGATGAATCGCTAGTAAATAAAATAAATTCTTAACAGTATTCTTCGAAAATAAATCACGGTTCAGCTTGGAGAGCAGTGTGCTGACCACATGCCAATTGGTATCCGCATCCGGTGACGTGTAAGAGCTTGACGAGGACACGGCGGCCGGTCGGAGCCGTTGGGCCTTCGAGGCCTGTTTGGATAGTGTTCCTATTTGTTTGTTTCTCACAGTGTTGTACCCAAATGTCTTTTTGTGTGCCACCATTACAAAGCTGAGGTGAATTTCAGTGTAAGAAAGGAATGGGGCAGTGTTCAGCTGGAAGTTGGTGTCTGAGTAATGCTGTTAAAACGGAACAGGGCTGGCCGCGATGCGCGCCGCCCACCTCGACGTGTCCTTGACAAACTGTGTGTCTGTCTTCTGCAGCCTTTTCCTCCAGAACTATACCCAAATGAGGAACGGTTTGTCACGGTGAGCAAACTGAGGAAGATGAGAAATTACTGGGCTTAAGCGCAGTGTGGGTACGGAACGTGATGGGTCGTCCAGCTGGATGGCCACGTAAGTTGTCGATGCGCAGGCAGAGTGGGTTCGGCTGATCGTGCTGATTTCGATGTTCCCTCGACGCAGAGAATATTTTACGTCACCGTTCCCCCGCGACATAGTCAAATACGTCATCGTGTATCACCGTAAAGACGCACAAATTGTAGGGGAGGAATTAGCTTCAGTGCCAGTCTAATTAACAACTCGGATAATGTCCAACTAGGAGATCATATCTCACTCACAATGTAGAAACGGAAGCAGAACAGGATTACTTTATTCTCCGCACTATAATCTTTGTGCAACAAACATACAACAAACATATAGATTAATTTGTCAGTTTTCCATACAATATCATACCAAAATGTGGTACTGTGTGTCGCTTTGTGAAAGCTGGGGACCATAAGGCGAACCTGAGTTCAATTACAGTGTAAGTAAGGGTTTTGGCATTTTTCAGTTTCAAGGGCGTCTCTAGCAAATGTTTTATGATCCAAAACCGAATGGCATTGGTTTATTTCGTTCGTTTCAATGTTCCCTCAACAAACACAGAGAGTATTTTATGCCACTACTTGATACAGAAATGCGCCATTGACTGACTCTGTAGTGGAGCTGTACGGGTGAAAGGTCGTATCTCAAGCTGCAGGAACGGAATCAGAGTAAACTTGTTTTATGCGCTCAAATCAATGTTTCTGCAGCAAACATAAACGTCGTTTTATTCCACTGTCACCCACAACATTACACCAAAGTTGGGTACTGCGTCTCACCGTAAGGAAGCTGAGGAACACACAGAAATATGGAGCTCAGTTTTAAAGTATGTAAAGAATGTGTGATTGCCGAGCTAGAACATGGTGAACCAAGTCACGAAATCGGACATCATAGTGCGCCTCGTTTCTGATACTCACCCCGGTATATTTTCAGCAGTCTAATAAGGCACGTCACAGACCACAGGACACCCAGACGTCAATGTCGTCAAGCAGAGGAACAAAAGGATGGAGCGAGGTGAATTACGCCGTGAGTAAAGACTGGGACATTACCCAACTGGTCGATGGTGTCCATATAATGTTCTGGGAAGTGTGGTGTCCCAATTTGGAAAATTATTTTTGTTTTTGTAATTAAATGCTTTTATGGTTTTCTGTGAGTAAATGCAAGTATTCTTTGGAAATCAGCTCGTAAAATATTGCACGAGTTCTGAGTTTATCACTTTCGTTTCCGGCGTAAATTACAGGACAATTGCTAGCCACATTTACTTTAATAGTCGTGAATTGAGCCTTGCATGTAATTATTGTGACAGCGTGGCGTGAATACTGTTGTAAGCAAAGACCAAGAAAAAAAAAAAGAGCAACTGAGTGCCGCTAAGCGTCCGTAACCACGCCCACGTGGAGTGCCCACTGCCGCAGCCCGCAGTCGGCTGCGCCGGTGTGGGTGGCTATCGTTGTGTACATTGCTCACTACAATGGTTTAGCGGTGACAAGTCCCACACACTTCCCTTGCAACACGACTCGGAATTACGTCTTTGATTGCTGGTTCGTAGCCGGGACAGCTGAAGTGTCAATCACGTATTGTACACCTACTTCTTTCGATGTATATGATGTGAAGATGCTTCACAAATAAGAGAAGAGAAATGCATGTGACAATAAACAAACTGCCTTCGATTAGTTGCATGGACGGAACACACCTCCACGAACCCGAAAAATTGTTTAAGAGAGGGTCAAAGAATAAGAAGATGCATAGAATGTGGTTGAACCTCGCTCCTAGAGATCCAAATGATGACGCAGCCTACTTCCCTAGATGACGTATCAACGATTTGGTTCATAGTAAGAAAATTTAAAAAAAAAAGCACCTTTTCGAGAGGGTGTGGCGGGTGTAGCTAGAGAAGTTCGTTGTAGTTTGTTACATGCATCTGATGAACCAAAACGTTTCGTATATGGTGGTATAGCATGAAAATATTGTGCCAGGAATCTTTCATCTCTGTCTACTGTCGTTAAAGATTCAACCGCAGATATTTTGGCATGATGTGGAATGCCAGCCTACGACCTTCGAAGCAGCAGTTCGCTGCCTTTCTAGCTTTGCTACTGCAAATCGTATTACTATTTGTGGAAAATGGCTCTGAGCACTATGGGACTCAACTTCTGAGGTCATCAGTCCCCTAGAACTTAGAACTACTTTAACCTAACTAACCTAAGGACAGTACACAACACCCATGCCCGAGGCAGGATTCGAACCTGCGACCGTAGCGGTCTTGCGATTCCAGACTGTAGCGCCTAGAAACGCACGGCCACTCCGGCCGGCACTATTTGTGGAAAAAGGATGTGAAGTCAGTAGTAATTTCAGCTAACAATCATGTGATGCACGCTTCGAAATTTAATGACTTCTTATACTCTTAATTGCTTAAAAATGACAGATACTTTGTGAGAATATTGTCAATGTTTTTTACGTTATAATCATTCACAGTAACAACAATACAAACCATATTTCTAACAAACGAAAATAGTCTATTATGAACTCCCACCCGTATGCGTCCTGAAGATGCTTGAGTGACACAGTCACTACATCCGGAGATAAAACCGCTCAGCATGTTTAAAATAACGAATTCGCTGTGCAAATAAACCACACCAAACCGAACGGGAGGTCCGTACGGAAATCCAAAACGTCTTGGTACAATTGTCGAAAAATCGGCAGGAGGACCGATCGGTTACAGGTCTCAGAAGCTTACTGAATAGGAGCTTGGGATAAAGAACCGAAAATGAAGTCACTAGCGAGGTTAACCTATTGCACCGATTGGTGTGAACGATACAGAATAGGACCCCAGGTCAGCTGCAAAGGTACACTACTGGCCATTAAAATTGCTGCACCACGTAGGTGATGTGCTACAGACGCGAAATTTAACCGACAGGGAGAAGATGCTGTGATATGCAAATGAATAGCTTTTCAGACTATTCACACAAGGTTCGCGCCAGTGCTGACCGATTTCTCATACAACAAAGAGCAGTTGACCGGCGTTGCCTGGTGAAACTTTGTTGTGATGCCTCGAGTAAGGAGGAGAAATGCGTACCATCACGTTTCCGACTTTGATAAAGTTCGGATTGTAGCCTATCGCGACTGCGGTTTAACGTATCGCGACATTGCTGCTCACGATGGTCGAGATACAATGTTAGCATAATATGGAATCGGTAGGTTCAGGAGGGTAATACGGAACGCCGTGCTGGATCCCAACGGCCTCGTATCACTAGCACTCGAGATGACAGGCATCTTATCCGCATGACTGTAACGGATCGTGCAGCCACGTCTCGATCCCTGAGTCAATAGATGGGGAAGTTTTCAAGACAACGACCATCTGCACGAACAGTTCGACTACGTTTGCAGCAGCACGGACTGTCAGCTTTGAGATCGAGACTGCGGTTACCCTTGACGCTGCATCAGACACAGGAGCTGCTGCGATGGTGTACTCAACGACGAACCTGGGTGCACGAATTGCAAAACGTCATTTTTTCGGATGAATCCAGGCTCTGTTTACAGCAACATGATGGTCGCATCCGTGTTTGGCGACATCGTGGTGAACGCACATTGGAAGCGTGTATTCGTCATCGCCATACTGGCGTATCACCCGGCGTGATGGTATGGGGTGCCATTGGTTACACGTCTCGGTCACCTCTTGTTCGCATTGACGGCACTTTGAACAGTGGACGTTACATTTCAGATGTGATACGACCCGTGGCTCTACCCTTCATTCGATCCCTGCGAAACCCTACATTTCAGGAGGATAATGCACAACCGCATGTTGCAGGTCCTGTACGGGCCTTTCTGGATACAGAAAATGTTCGACTGCTGCCCTGGCCAGCACATTCTCCAGATCTCTCACCAACTGAAAACGTCTGGTCGATGGTGGTCGAACAACTGGCTCGTCACAATACGCCAGTCACTACTCTTGATGAACTGTGATATCGTGCTGAAGCTGCATGGGCAGCTGTACCTGTACACGCCATCCAAGCTCTGACTCAATTCCCAGGCGTATCAAGGCCGTTATTACGGCCAGAGGTGGTTGTTCTGGGTACTGATTTCCCAGGATCTATGCACCCAAATTGCGTGAAAATGTAATCACAAGTCAGTTCTAGTGTAATATATATGTCCAATGAATACCCGTTTATCATATGCATTTCTTCTTGGTGTATCAATTTTAATGGCCAGGGCACATGTCAGTTCTAGTATGATATATTTGTCCAATGAATACCCGTTTATCATCTGCATTTCTTCTTGGTGTAGCAATTTTAATGACCAGTAGTGTAGATCTCACAGTTCAAAGCCAGCGACAGTGCAGAAGGCCCTTCGCACAGAAAGAGCCACAGGCCAGAGCGTCCGGTTCTCGGGCACTTGCGGCTCTGCCTCTGCGTCGAAACCACCTGAGGGATTGGGAAGGAGGTAACGCTGTTTCTGCCAAGCTCCAGAAGATCTGAAGCCACACAGTGCTCCAGGAGCCGCCCAGAAACTGCGTAGCTGCCTCTGAGTCAGATTCCTTATCTGTCCTCAGGTGACTTGTACAATCAGCAAACAAACGAGTCGACAGTCAAGAGGTCTCCTCGACCTTTGTCACGTCACGCTGCAAATATCTGAAGTACTGGCAAGGCGCAATATTTACGGAATGTTGCGCAAGTGGCAAACAGATTTGGTGCACAAAAACTTAACCGCAGCTTTTGCGCAGTTAAAACCCCATTTTTATCTGAAAGGATAATTCACTGCAAGTTTTTGTCTCTAGTAAATGCGGTTGAAAAAGCTACATGGCGCGCAATGTTATAGCAAATAAAAATAAAATGAAATGGAACAATCGTTAATGTCAGGAAAAAAGAAAATTTACTGTTGGAAGAGCCAGTACACAGTGTCTGTTTCAACTTGACGCAGCTAAATATCTGAGAAACGATGCACGGTATGAAAAATAATCTTTTGGGTGACACGCTGACATTAGTAAAGTGGTATCTGCCTGTGCTACAAGTGGACAGCCCCTTACCGCGGGTGGGCGGGCAGTATCGACGTTGTGTCTTCTAATGGCAACTTCACCCCAGCCCCACTTTTGTTTCCTATTCGGAATCCACACCAAAGAGTACGCACAGTTTAGCCGAACAATTCTTTTCGAGTCGACGTAGATGGCGCTGTAATCGACATATATCGACTCGGCCAGTTTTCGCAAATAAAGACGGACGCATTCGATTCCACAGAGTGCTTCACCATGTTTCGGGAATTTCGAATCTGAATAACGCGCGCTAAAGACGACACACAGCGGCCGTGGCGCCGCCTGCCAGCGGTGCCAAGTGCCAAGTGCCAAGTGCCAAGTGCCAAGTGCCAAGCTCCACCCCGCGTGCGGGCCAGCAGTTCGGTGCCGCACGGTGTACGGCGACGCGGCAGAGTTCGCCGGCCCTCGCGCCTTCCACCAGCACGCCTCACCCGCCAGCTGGGTTCCATCCAGAAGGCGAAACATGCCACACACCCAACAACATCTCGCAAGTTCTCCGCGAAGCGTTCCCTCAATGTAAAATTTCCAAAGCCGCTTCTTCCGACTGGCCGATTCACGCTCCCGCATCCCATTGTGCCACACCGTGCAGTAATTTGAAGGCGAGATGGCAACAGTTAAATGATCGAAGTCACGATGAAAATTACAGAATTCCTCGAGCAATTGTTATGTACGAAAAAGAAATATTTTTTTTACAATAATTGCCATGACTATGGATAGGAGAAGTTAGAAAAAACTTAAAAATCAGATGGCTGACTAACAAAAGTTATCTTTATAAGAGAACATATTATTAAAAACTTATTGAAAAATATTTACATGTGAATTTATATAGCAATAGTAAAAAATCAGTCGTAGCAATTAAGATATGCGTGTGGCAATAAATAACAAATTTTGCTTTTACCTTGTACTACATCGCCCAGGCACCGCCATCGTTCTCCACGACCAGCCTTGGTAATACCATAACTCTACTGTTCTTCTGGAGCTACAAAACACCACTGCTGGACTACGGTGTCCGAACTCCAGGACACGAGTGCTCTCTGTGAGCTGTACAACTCGACAGCTGCTCTCTACGAGCGACCTGACCCAACCGCCCGACCGCGAGCTACTACAACTACTACTACTACTACTACTACTGCCGACATTGCTCTCTGGTCTGCGATTCTATTGTAGCTTACATGTCGCAGGCAGCGCGTGAACAGTCCACCCAAGTTACATCTGCTCAAGTGCGCCAGCAATAAAGTCCCTATTCGGGGACCTCTTACATAACCATCCACTGGGGGGCAAAAATCTGGCAGCGATGGTGAGTCAATTGGACTTGCCATGAGCAACAAATTTTTCTATAACCTATTTAGTTTACTAAGTCAACAGTCACAGAGTATGTGTAAATATTATTGATGAATAATACAAGTACAGGACATATTAAGAAAAGAGAAAGTGTACACACACTGAGTACAGAACATATTAAGAAATGAAAGAGAGTACATATGCATTATATCACTCTTTGCCAATTTTACAAGAATTTAGAAAGGAATGGGAAGGATAGCATCATGATTTGTAGCACAGTGGGTTGCACATCGCTGCACAAAAATCCATATCATTTCACAGAAGCACAGTTCTCTTCCCTGAAGTATTCATAAGTCTAGCCGAGACACTGAAATGTAGTAGTAAGACTGCATGTTGTCCTTTTGGTAGTACAGTAGATACACCAAACTGTAGGACCACAAAGACACCTCTGTCGCTCAGAGAGGTGGACAGCTTGATATGTCAACACCACATTCTTGTAGAATCCACAATCTTACATCAGTGTAGCATTTGTGCAAAAACCAAATATACTGTTCCATCATCATGAGGATGGACAGGACATACGGATATCGCAGTAATTTGTGGTAAGTAGGTCAAAAGGTGAAGGATACATTAACTCTTATGCTAGTCATCATTCAGAACTACACTAGTGTATCATTAGATTTGAGTAATTATGGGCACTCATTGGCCAGTTACAAAGCATTTATGTAGTATTACAGAACATTATTATGCATTATTCAGAAGTCATTATTCAAAACATGAATTATTGTGTGTAGCAACAAGCTGCTAGTGAGTATATTTGATATCATGCAAGTGACATAACACATATTTAAAATGTAAGTCATTGGACCTAGTACTCAATGTGTTTAGTCCAATAATACGTAGACAGAATGGAATCAATACATCAGAAAAATTTGCATTACATTTAGGACTAGCAACATATCTTAAACTGGTAGCATTATTTATTTGTATACTGGTAACAGTTGGGACTAGCAATAATTTTTTTTTGTTAGCAATGAATTGCGTTGCGTTGGGATCAATAGTCAATTGCTGGGACAAGCAAATATTTGCTTTTGACTTATTGCTGGAAATTCATCATGAGTCAGCTGTAGCAAAATTATCAAACAAGTAGAGTATATGTGATCACATTCATGAATGATAGAGACAACTGGGTAAAAAATGCAAGTACTAGAACAGGTTTAATAGCTAAGTGCTTGTAGGATATAACATAACGACATATTTCAGAAATCATTTTAATGTCATGAAAAGCTTCTCCTGGAAAAAATACAATGCGGATTATTAAGCTGAAACAAGAAATGTATATTATGCTGAAAAGTGGTAAACTTCTAATTAACAGGTAATGACATATCTGCTTAATATATACGACATACTGTCAAATAGAACTACAAGAAACACTTAAATAACTACATAAACTTCATCATTATCTTCATCTGCAGAAAAGAGAAAAAAACTTCAAAATTCATTGCCATTTTCTTCATATAACTACACACCATCATTTATTATCCCCTGCAAAAATAGTTCATTATCCATTATCTTATTTATCAGCATCATTCATCAGAGCCATCATTTCATATCTTACTAAGTTTCTTACTTCTAGCATACTTCATCACTAAAATTAAGATTCACAGCTCCGCTCGATGGTCTGCCGCAATTTCATCTGAAAGAAAAGTAATTAGTCAAGGTTGCTGTCATACGGTGCATATACTACATTTTGGTAATCTTTGTTAATTCTAATCCATTTACTCTTCATGACAAGGTACTGCATTTTCTTTCGTTCATTCCAATGGTGAAATTTCCATTTCATAGTAAACCACTGTGGTTGTTTAATTTATTTCTTTCACACGATATTGTTTTCTGAAAATGATGAATATGGATTAATATCTTGCATTGCAATCATACACCCATTAAATGAAAACTTCTTTCTAGTGATGTGACTAAGCATACAGCATAGCATGACAGAAAACGTATTAGGTCAAAACCGTAGACAATTTTCAAGTGCAGTTATGTATACACAATATCATAATGTACTAGCAAAAAATGTAGGTCAAGATATTTGGATATCATAAGACAAAATGTCAAAGTCAACTGGTGTTTGTTATATCTTAATGGTTTCATAGTGCATACAGAGAAAATTCTACTTTCGATAGGAAAACCACCATATATACATAAAAAATGGAAAAATGTGCACGGTCTGATATATAACGACAAGAAAAGCGACCTGCTAACCTTAACTTGCAGGGCACTTCCCAAGAAAAAATATTATCATCATCAGTATGTATTCATATAAGTATCAGGAAATGGCACTACAGTGCGATAAATCATAACGTATGTTTATTCAAAAAAGGGTTTAATATTGGAAATCTGGTGACCTGTACTACACTAGGGCGAGGAATGCTGCGAATTCCATATGGACCAGGGTATAGATGCTCAAATTTACTGCATCTACTCTTTGTTGGATAAATAGTGTGTGCGTGCTAATATGTTTTGTTCTGTGTGAAAGTCACGGCGTGTACAAACGTGTTTTTGCTGTCTTCTCCGGCGCTCTGCGGCACGTTTGATGTTGTTGAGCGCAATGTCAATTATTTCATGGTGGCGTAGTCGACGAGATGTAGGAAAAGATACTAATTCTTTAATTTTGTTGGGTGGTTCAACATTTTTCAATATAACAGTCGGAGATAGCATAGTAGATTCATTTGGTATGGAGTTAGCTACACCCTGAAACGATAGTATGTGTGTGTTCCAATCAAAATGTCCTTTATGGCAGTATATTCTACATAGTTTACCAATTTCTTTCATCAATCGTTCAGAAGGGTTCGAAGAAGCCTGATACCTGGATATATAGATCGGAGAAATGTTTCTAGCTCGCAACATACGTGTCCATATCGCAGATAGAAATTGTTGTCCATTGTTCGAAATTACTTTCAATACATGCCCTACATGAAACAGAAAATGTTTTACAAATTCATTCGAAATAGATCTAGCAGTAGCTTTGTGTAATGGGGTGAAGGTAATAAATTTCGAAGTGAGTTCAAAGCGACAAAGATGTAACGAAAACTTCTATTAGATCTGGGAATCGGTCCAAGAATGTCTATATCGGCCATATGTCTCAATTTAATGGGTGCAATGGGATGTAACGGAGGAATATGCGAAGTCGTGTCTGATTTAGCTTTCTGGCAGATTTTACATGACGCTAAAACTCGTCGATTACGTTTCTCCATGTTGGCAAAATAACAGTTCTCTCTCAGTGTAAGAAAACATTTTCTGGCTCCGTGATGTGCATAACTTAAATGAGTGTACCAGATTGATTTGTTAACAAGGTCGTCAGGAATGCGTAAGAAGCAGTTGATGCTGTCAGGGTGAGAGCGGCGAAACAGAATGTTGTTGCGTACAGTATAATTGTTTCTAATGGTAACGTTATTCCTATCGTGCCAAAGGTGTTTAATTCCTTTCCGTACGTTGTCTTTACTCTGCTCTTGTGCTATGTCTCGTGATGACGACGAAATGAAATTTTCAAATGCAACTTGTTGAATATTCATGAGGCTAAAATTTGCTTGGCAGAAATCGGTTGCGATGTCTCGCTGATTGTTACTGAGAGAACGGGATAGTGCGTCTGCTACAATATTTTGTGTACCGGGAATGTGAACAATTGTAAAATTAAATTCCTGTAAATAAAGCTTCCATCTGCTTAACTTGTCATGTGTAAATTTAGTGGAAAGTAAAAACTGTATAGCTCTATGATCTGCATAAACGGTAATATATCTGCTATAAAGAAAATGCCTAAATCTGGTAAATGCCCATACAGCACATAATGTTTCAAGTTCTATAACAGAATAGTTGCATTCAGCAAGTGACAGAATGCGACTTGCAAAGGCGATGTTTTTAATTACTGTCGTACCGTCTTCTCCAATTTCCTGAAAATTGCAAACGCCTAAAGCGGTGTTAGAACTGTCGGTGGCAATGGAAAAATTTCTGGTGGGATCTGGGTGTGATAAAAGTGGCGCGTTTAACAAGGCATGTTTCAGATTAACAAACTCAAACTGTGCTTGGCTATCCCAGGACCAAATAGCGTTTTTACCCGTCAGCTGGCATAATGTAGGGTTGTATAAAGCAGAGTAATGAATAAACTTACGGAAAAAGTTAACTAATCCCAGAAAGCTGCGTAGTTGTTTCTTGGCCGTTGGAACAGTAATGTCACGTAAAGCTTGAAGTTTTTCCTTCTGCTGAAATCACATGCCCAAGAAATTTTATGGAAGTTTTGCCAAAGTGCGATTTGCTAAGATTAACTGTGAGTCCTTGTGCATGAAAAGTTTGCAACAGTTGTTCAAGAATCAAACTATGATCAGACCAGTTAATTTCTGCGATAAGGATATCGTCTACATACGCTGTGATCCTGTCTAAGTTCTGACGGAAGTATAGTATTCAAGCGCGAATAAATGTTGCTGAAGAAATTGTTAGACCGAACGGTAATTTGCTAAATTGATAACAATCACTAAAACCGAGAAATGCTGTGTACTTTCTGCAGTTCGGATGGAGTTGAATTTGCCAAAATCCGGATTGTTCTTGTAGTGTCTGTGGATGATCTGTTTCATTAATAATAATGTCGTTGGCATGACGCGAATCAAGTACGTGGCGAAGTGAGCCATCCTTTTTCTTAACAATATGCAGCGGGTTTATGTACGGGCTAATTGCCGGTTCAATAATACCTTGGTCGAGCATAGCTTGCAATTCTTTCTTGACTTGTTCTCTGTGGATATATGGAATGGGATAAGGTGTCATGCTGTTTAACTTGAAATTCATGCATAAAACCGGACATAGTACTAGGGATGTTGTCAATAACTGGAGCTTGCTGTAAAAGAATATTGCGTAGTTGAGTACGTTAGTTATCTGTATTTGCACTGTTCTGTTTTACCTTCTCAGAAATCATTTGCATAACGTCATAGTCGGCTTCGTCTGGTGTATTGTAGTTGAGTACATACGTATCTGTGAACAATGTGGAATGACAGTCTATGTTACGCGATGTAGAAATGACCTCTGTCCGATTAATCGCCTCTTCTTCTGCTGATAAAGTGTGCTGAAATTCTAATGCCAGTTGTAATTTTTCATCCTTTAACATTACACAAGAACTTCGAAAGTCAATAATTGCGTCGTGTTGTACCAAAAAATTCGTACCTAAAGTAACGTATTGAAAATAAGGGAACAATCAAAAACTTTGTGTGGAACGTATGACCTGCAATACAAAATGATAAGTGTGTCTGTAATTTTACATCTACTCCTTTACCAGATACTGTTCCCTTTACTTTGGTTTTGCCTAGTGATAACGTAGGATAGGTGTTCCCTTTGTTACGTTCATTCAAAGTTTCTTCATTTATAACTGACATAGGTGATCCAGAATCGATTATAGCTCAAAATGTTGATGATCCAATCTTTACTTCAATAACAGGGTGGGAAACGGTTTTTTGTATAACTGGTTTTTCATGTAAAAGCGTGTCTCGGATGTCGTCAAAATTAATAACATTTTCGTGAACAAGATTCTGTGTGTCAAAAGTATTGCTTACGTTGCTGGAAGATGCAGCCTGTACTGTATCTAGTCAGATTCTTTCTGACTGGCTGTTGTTTGCGGGAAGATTTAGTGGCGTTTCAAATATCTGTACTGTTCTGTTACTTCGTCCTGACGTATTAGGTTGGGGGTGATATCGACCTTCTGGTTCATTCATGATAATCTGTTTTTCTGGATGGTTTTGCTGCTGACAAAACCTGCTGTTATTAAATGTCCGCTGAAGACTGTGCTCATTACTTTTACGTCTGTCATGATAGTCATTGCTATACGGAGCGTTGCGACAGGAGTGGAAATGGTGTGACTTCTGTACGTAGTGATTTCCTTGTTGCTGTGCGTTACTATTTGGTGGAGCCGACGCTATACGTCTAGGCTGTGAAACATTAAAGCTTGGTTGAACTTACACATTACATTGGTGGTTAGGTATGCTAACCCGCTGGTTTTATTGTTGTTGTGGGGAAAACCCTCTATTGTTGCCAAAACGTGTTCGCTGTTGCTGATAATTTTGACGGTACTGATAAACAAAATTTTGCCTGGTATTAAAGTTCTGGTGGTTGTCATTCCTGGAGCGTCTATCACCTTTGCTATTAAAATAGCGTGACTGATCGTAATTACTGTATGCTTGTTGGACTTGGCTATGTTGTGAAAAACTTTTGTTTATGAAGGAATAATCTGATTGCTGAACTTCCAAAAGCTGTAGCAGATTTCAATGCCGAAATATTTTCTTTCTGCTGAACTGTTAAAAGTGACACTCTTAACGATCGTGGTAACTTTGAAATACATAATTGGATAAGTGCTGACTCACTGTATGGCTCACATAAATATTGGTTCTGCTGTACCATGTGTTCCAAAAATTGCGTGACAGTGGGAAAATTTGAGTTCTCATAACTCGGTAAGCTGATTAACTGATCCTTGATTCTGCGCTGTTATCTTCGACCAATACGCTGACAGAAAAGCATTCTGAAATTCTTCTACCGAATAACACTGTCTGGCGATCGGTCTCATACGAGTTTCCGGTTCGCCTTCCAAAAAACTGCAGATAAATTCAAGTTTGTGTGTTACGGGCCAAGATCGTGGAAAAGCAAAACTAAATTGTTGTATCCAATCTAAGGGGTGAATCTGTGTTCTATCATTTTTAAATACGTTAAATATCCTAACGGATAGAAAGTGCTTGTAATCAAAATTATCGTCTCTGATTGTCTAAGCTGGTTCAGGATTGTATGGGAGTCTGATTGTCTGTGTCTGTTCGGAATCTAAGTCACATACTCTTTGTAAATTACCTAAGTTATACTGGCTGTGTGAGTGTGACAAATGTTCAGAATGTGGCGTATGCTGTGACGTGTTAGAGGCTGAAACATTTTTCATTTCTGTCACTTCTTGCTGTAAAGATGACAATTTTCTACGTAATGTATTATTTGACGTGCCTATCCCGCTGATTGTCTGCTGTATGTTTTGGAATTCGGGTGTTTGATTGAACGAAACTGGTGACGTATCGTCTGATTTGGTGTCATTGTTACTTTCGGTAACGTCAATACGACTGGCCAATTCATCAAATTTTTCAATCAGTGCTTTTACCTGATCGCCATTTTTAGTGTCACAGGCATCAATTTCTTTTTCCATTCTACACGTGGTTTTGTTTCATTTCTTAACGTCTGTTTTAAAGGCATCGGGATCCTGTATTAATTCCGATTGTTCAAGTCTGTTGGTCATTGTCTGAAAGTCTACTGTGTATTTATTTTTCAGAGCCTGAATATTAGTGTCTGTCATGTTTATTATTAGAGTACATGGATGGTGTCTTTTCCATAGCAGCCCTGCATTGGTTAGCAGACAATGATTGACTGATGTGGCTTGTCTGAGTTGGGGAAAAAGTTTTCGTGGACGCATGGCAGCTCCTGGGTGTTGCTGGCAGCAAAACCGTGATCGCGTACATGAGTGCAGTGTGAGGAGTGAGTCAAAAGGGACGCATGTGTGAGAGGCGAGTCTCAATGTGTAGGCCGTCGTTCGCTTTCGGACATTAGTTTGGAGACCTACGCCAATGCCATAACAGTATTCTACTTTCGTTATGTTGCAAGTGGGTTTTTATTTAAAATAAGTAGATCTGTGGCGTGTTATGGTAGTTGCAGTAACAAAATGATTTACACAGCGCGATGTCTAGTTTTCTGTGAGCGGCCGTGAATCAGGGCGTCTTAACGTTAGTTTAGAACACGAGACAGGCGTGGAACTCGTGGCAGAAAAACGAAATGTTTGGCGTCGTACAAAAGCGTGTCAGAAAACAGTGTTTGAGACAACTAAACAAGACCAGAGGGTGCGTGTCATACGATAATTCGGCCAGAGTAGAGGTGATCGAACTTTAAAGTGGCCTGGGCGGTGTGTGTATACTTAACAGAATCGTGTCACACATACAGTCTCGGGAGACAGCCGGTCAGGGAGCGGCTGTACGTCTAGGAATGCGTGGGTGGCTGCACGCTGCCCTGTTGTGCGAAGTATTGCCAAATCTGTTTGCCCGCGCTGGAGGCCGACCGCAGCTGTGTGTCATTGCACCCACGTCGGTGCCTTGGTGACTTCTAATTCGTATGAGCTTTTGTAGTTCGTAATTTTTATCTGATGGGCCGATTGATTTGAGTGGACGTGGACCTGTAGTACTTGTATCTAGTTTGGGGACGTACGAAATTGCATGCATTTCCACCGAATGGTCAAAACACTTTTCTGTTGCGGTAATTCAGGTCGTTCTGTTTCTACAGAGGTTACTGAAGGTCGTGGATATTTCTTTCTCCGACTTGTGCTCAGTTCAGACTTAAATTGGGCGGATCACTTGCGCGAAGCTGTAGAAATGGGATGAGTTGCACGACGTATAGGGGGTGACTAAATCCACGTTGGAATTTTACTGTAGAAGCTAGGTTCGGGAAAGGTGACTCGTCTGGAGATATGAGAGTGCGTGAAATATGATTGACTTGTGGGTGTGAGCCTATGCAAGTATGTGTTTGAATGGACGTAATTTCCAGCATACAGCGTAAGGCTAGAGATCTGATGAGTTGTGTATATTTTTCTTCTTACAACCTCAATCAGTACATCATCTACTACTACTGTCTGTCATCGCCGATAACTCAGTGGATATATCGAGGAACCTCTGATACGGTCTCGAGACAGAATGCGTTGCAAAAATTAATGAATTATCTAGTTGGGTGCTGTGTGATGGAGTCGCAAATACCGCGTACATACCACATTCCTTAGCAGAATCACTTTCAAAGTTCAGTGATTTTATCCCGAGGTTGCATCGTTGGCTGTCAATACACACATTCCTACGATCACCGTCACGGTATTTGTCCGGAAAACACCGCCTCATTCAGAGGTGATGTCGTACTTCGCTTCGTAAAGCGGGTACAGGTTTCAACATGGATACTTGGATGTGCCTGTAGGTCCAACAGCGCTTGTGAGAGTAACATGCAGTAGTTGCTGGGCTCGGGATTTCTTCTTGAACATCTGCTCGCTTACGTCTATGACAGGGTGGTAGGACTCGAAAGAAGAACTTAAGAGACATGCACACTCATGGTTTATTTTCTGTCAGTATTATTTGCTATCGTATGCACCCAGTTATTGGCGAGGTAATGTTATACTTGGGATTAGTGCTGGGTGTGCGATATGTTCGCATTTGAGGACCCGGTTATGAAGTATATGTGTTTGCGTAAAGGAAATGTCTATGAGCTGTTGCAGGGAGGGTATGGATTTGATCTGGAGTACTGTGATAGCGAAGTGAAGAGTATGTTTAGTCGTAAGTAAGGTACAGATATTTCAAATTTCCAGAGCAACCGCCTTCGGTAGGGTGTATTTACAATACTTCGCTCATTGTCGAATGATGTTCAATTGAGATCGCCATCGTAAGATGGGGGGGCTTTCGTGAACAAGTGTAAATTTGAGAACATTGTGTGTGGAGGTGGGTTTGTGCTAGACCGTTAGTCCCTCCCACGCAAATTGTTCGCTTGACTGCTTCTCAACATTTGGCACGTTTGTTTAGTTGAGACAAGATCGAATGTGTTGTGTGGAAGATAAGTTTACCTGTTCTCTAGACATGGGAAAGACTTTAGTTGGCTTGTAAATTATACGGATGAATTGGAATTTGTTAGATGGGCGAGATCGGTATTTACGGGTGGAGATATCATTTTTGATGTGTTTGTTTCTAGTTACTCACTGGTATAGAGCACGCTCGACCCATCTATATGCAAAGAGTATTTATGGATTGAATTTTTTTTTTCTCCACGTGCTGTTTAAGGGTTGTGAGCGTTAGAGAGGAAATATAGTTTGACGAATTAGTAGATGTTTTCGTTGTTACTGCATCCAGAACTGTAATATTCAAGCTCATGTCCTCGGTGAGAATGCAGTGTAATTGAGTAAGAGTGTTTAAGTATTTGACGATATGTATGGCAATTGGCTCCGTTTAGTTGCCGGTGCAATATAGCGATCAGTGTAAAATAGTTGTTTGCTGTTGAAAGTCAGGTGTGCAGAAAAAAGACAGACCTTGCTTCCACATGAGATGGATGAGTAATTAGATAAGAGCAAATGATAATGCTTGATTGATGCTCTGTGTTCGGATATAGGAGTCTCTAAACGGCGGCGCGAACGATTGCGTATGTTGAAGGAATGAAATGTAATGCGAGATGGAAACTGCTGCATTAGGACATGGAGGACGAGCGGATTCACGTTTTCCTTGTTGTTCTCTCGGTTGTGACGATGATTACAGTACGTCGGTGACGTCTTCGCGAGCATTACGTCCGCTGGTCAGGCATTCATTATCACGGGTAGCACTTGTTTGGTTTGTGTTGTATAATGACTAGAGAAGATGAGTGTGTATGCCGTAGTGAGGGACGTATGGCTTCAGCACATACATAGAGGCGCGTGATGTTTTATGTGGAAAATTATGGGCTCTATAGATGGCGGTATTCGACCACGAACGAGGACAATCGAGAGCAGAAATTACGTGTAAATCGACCGCTGACAGAGTGTTGCGGCAATGGTAATAATATTTAATTTTAGCTGGAAGTGGTAAATATGGTCGCGGCTTACAATATTCTTGTGAGTGTGGTATATATTTGATGATGTGTATAAAAGTTTGCGGGTTTAACTGTCATTGGGATTTAGCGATCTGTGTAAAAATAATTTTACCGTTGAAAGTCCGGGAAAGAAAAGGTGGATAGTGCTTGGACAGAGCCGTATGTTGAGAGTGGGAAGGGAATCAGGTTAGGTGCGGTGGGAAGAGTGAATTGTATGTTATTTTGGTAAAGAGGATCTGTTAGGAGAAGAATTTCCGTTCATAAAAGCGAGAGACTAAGAAAGCGAGGGTTAACTATTTGTGGAGACTATAGAGTTAGGTGGAGGTAGCTTTGTGAAGTAAGAATAATACTGAGAACGGTTTAGTTGGCGAGTCGCGACGCCTACATTTCGAGCAAGGCCGTGTAGTTATGTGTGGTTGAAGGGGTGTGTGACGTCGCGCGAGGAGCAATGCGCGGTGTGCTGTTGTGTCAGAGGCGGCGAAGACAACGCTGGCGCGTGTCGTCTCGCGTACGGACCTGCGCCCCGGAGTTGTGCGACGGGGGTGTAACGGCGGCCGGCCGCACAGACGCAGCTTGGGCTGCGCTCGGGGGCAGCTGGCCGCTGCGCTCCCGCCAGGTGACGTCAGCACGTCGGTGCAGGTGAACACGACACGTGTCTGGACAGCAACTCCTCGGAGAGGAAGTACGAAGGAGACGCCGCCGCTTGCGGATGCCTGCGCGTGGTTTGACAGTTGACGGCTGCGCCACGTCTCTGGCGCTGTCTGTGCGCTCTGCCCCGCGGCGGTTGGCGGAGGGTGCTTGCATCCGTCTTGCGAGCAGGCGTGTAGGCTGCGCTCTGAGCTATTTGGACAGTTTACGAGTACTCAGCGTGTCTGGACATACCTGTGCTGAATTATTTACGAGGAGTGTGAATGTCTGTAATTAAATTATTTGGGTAAATTGGTAGTTGTTTGCGCGTCTGCAGACTGTGTATTCTGAGCGGAAGCATAAGATGGAGAGTGTTTTGCCTCAGTCTGATAAATGTATTAGATCTCTAAATGAAATGTTCGAAAGTAAATAGAGTGGACTCCTCCTTACTCTCCACAGCAACGTAGCGCAGCCTGAGTAATTTTAGCACACGGACCGCCATCTGGAATTAGTTCATAGGAGGGATGACAGTACGATCTGCTGGCGGTAATGTGTACTATGTCAGCTGAACAGTAAACCCCGTAGTGGAGACACGGCCTGCAAAATAAAGACGTGTTCAGATCTGTTTTCGCCCCACCATCTTGGATGAAGTCATGTGCTGTGCACTTTAGTACGGGTTAGTGCACATCAGTGCAGGTTAGTACACGCTAGCCCGTCAACATGGGTCGGTAAGGGGGCGTGGTGCTGTGTTGAGGATCGTGGTGGAGACTTTAGCTATTTGATTCCAAGTCCAGGTGGGTGTGGCATTGGTGAAAATTGATTCCAATTCCTAGGTTCATTGAAGTCGAATCACGTGACTAATGCAGCAACCAATAGGAGTGCAGCATTCTAGGGGGATGGGGGGAGATGGGGGAGGTGCTTTGTCATGAATGAAAGTCACGCTGATGGGAAAATGTCGAACTTATCATCTGAGAATTGAAGATTGAAATTTTAAACTGACTTATTGAATATGATTAAAATTGAAACATAATTAAGTAATTAGGTAACTGACAGGTTAGATGTACGATGTGCGTGTTTGTTTAGTCAGCAGGTTTACAGAAGACTGAGTACGGCGCGTGTGTGGAGGTGGCGGCCGAGGCTGTCTGACGTAAGCGGTCGGGCGCCAGTGGCGAGAGAGAGAGAGAGAGAGAGAGGGACAGGGAGAGAGAGAGAGAGGGAGAGGGAGAGAGACAGAGAGAGAGATAGAGAGGGAGAGAGAGAGAGAGAGGGAGAGAGAGAGCGGGCGTCCTGGTGTCATCAACCGACGTCACGGCAGCGTCCTCTGGTGGCCACGATGTGAACTCAGCCAGCCGGGCTGTGGAGCTCGTGGCGGACGCATCGGGTGCAGCCGTCTCGAGTGACGGTACTCGCGTCGTCAGCTGACGGCAGCAGAGCGCCCTCTGTTGGCACCGATATGAACTAAGACAGTAGGAGTCCAGACCCGGTGGAGAACACACCTGCTCGAAATTGGTTAAATAATAAAGATAAATCCATTTTTCCGGCCATTTTCTTAGGTGTGATGCATTGTCATGTTGGAATTTGAATTCTGGCCGGAAAGTGCCACGCCCCCCTTGCTCAGAAAAATGGTGCGAAGTTCAAACTTCCCGCCGAAACCCGCCATCTCGATTGGCGTCATAGCAGACATCTAGGATGAGGTCATCGCGGCCATCTTGGATAACGGTACTTTGGGGTGGTACCAGCCTAGCCCTAATAATCACGTGTGTTCAAACATTATGAATTACTTCGAAGAAAACGGTCTATTGACACACAGTCAACACGGATTTAGAAAACATCGTTCTTGTAGAAACACAACTAGCTCTTTAGACACACACGAAGTGCTGAGTGCTATTGACAACGGATTTCAAATGGATTCCGTATTTCTGGATTTCCAAAAGGCTTTTGACACTGTATCAAACAAGCGACTCGTAGTGAAATTGGGCACTTGTGGAATATCGTCTGTTATGTGACTGCTTTCGGGATTTCCTGCCAGAGATTGTAATTGACGGAAAGTCATCGCGTAAAACAGAAGCGATTTCTCGTCTTCCCCAAGATAGTGTTATAGGTCCTTAGCTGTTCGCTAAGAATCCGAGCAGCCGTCTTAGGTTGTTTGCAGATGACGCTGTCGTTTGTCGACTAGTAAAGTCATCACAAGATGGAAACAAATTTCAAAACGATTTAGAAAAGATCTCTGTATGGTGCGAAAATTGGCAATGGACCCTAAGTAACGGAAAGTATGAGGTCGTCCACATGAGTGCTAAAAGGAGATCGTCAAACTTCGGTTACACGATAAATCAGTCAAATCTAAAGGCCGTAAATTCAAGTAAATAGCGAAGAAGTAGAATGACGAACAAGTGAAACTATTGTGAGGGACGCAAATCATAGACTGCGTTTTAGTGGCAGGGCACTTGGAAAATCTATCAGCTCTACTAAGGAGACTGCCTACACTACGCTTGTCCGTCCTCTTTTAGAATACTGCTGCACGGTGTGGGATTCTTACCACATGGGACTGACGGACTACATTGGGAAAGTTCAAAGAAAGGCAGCACGTTTTGCATTATCGCGAAAGAGGGGAGATTTAGGATTTAGGGTGACATCATTAACAAAAAAAGGTGTTTTTCGTTGCGGAGGAATATGCTCACGAAATTCCAATCACCAACTTTCTCCTCCGAATGCGTAAATATTTTGTTGACGTCCACCTACATGGGGAGAAACGATCACGACGATAAAATAAGTCAAGTCAGAACTCGTAAGGAAAGATATAGTGTTCTTTCCGTGCGCTGTGCGAGGTTGGATTAACAGAGAATTGAGAAGGTCGTTCGATGAACACTCTGCTAGGCACTTAAACGTGGTTTGCAGGGTATCCATTTAGATGTAGATGTAGATGTAGATGTAGATGTAGATGACGCGAAGTATGGAAGGAGCGATGTTAGTGGCGTCGCCCCGGGTGCGGACATCGACGTGAATCGTACTGCAGCGTCGCTCAAGTGTGTCGTTCTGTTTGAGGAACACGGCGACGAAGCTTCAGTTCAGCTGTTACACTCTGGTCACTGAGAACGCACATTAAGAACCGACACCTCGCTTCAGGAAGATACTGCTCGTTTAAATTTAATTTAAATAGTTTAGTCACCGCGTGCGACGCTAACCAACTGTTTACTACACACGCTACGGAACGGGCTGCGCCGAAATAATTATCTGGCCTGTATTGTTGATTCTGACTTTTTGTTATAGGCTTGCAAAGTTTATTGTCTGTTCTGTTTTTTTGTTCTTTAGATAGGCCAACAAACATTCATTAACACCTTATCAAAATGTTCCAGCTAGCCCACAGTCTTACGTCCGACCAGAGATTCTAGCAGTCTGCAGCGATTCCGATATTGTTAACTTTTACAAATATTCCGTCTAAAATGCAGTTAATTTCAGATTTTACTTTTCACTTGACAGATCCATGTAACGTCAAATATCACAAATCTTCAGCTCTAATCAGTAAAGAGTCTATCTTTCTCTCTCGTTAAATAAATTCGAAACTATATCCTTTGATCATAGAAATTACGCCGACTTGCCGCAGTTAATACTTTTGTAAAATGATTGGTATACTTTTTAAAATAACTTTACGTATTTTCAGTACCTCGCTCTACATGGCACGCAATATTAGCAATCGCAACAAGAGTAACAACAGCAATCACAAGACAGGAATCGGAACAGAAATAGGAATAGTAATCAGAATACTGGCCTAAAAATGATGATTACGTTCATATACAACCGAAAACAAACTACGGTATTACAGATTTGTTCTGTTATAACTTTATGTTCATAGTAATTTTACTTCCTTTGAGTTAAAAGTTTTACTCAAATATTCCAAGTAATGAGTATTACGAAAGGAAGAATTAGTGAAATATTTCGCTGACACTGACGGCAGTGCGACAGTGGTTAAATTGTGCAGTGCAACGTTTTGTTGACTGACTGTCAGGGGGATAACAGCCAGCCACTTGCCTGTCTCTCCTCTAAAGAAATCGTTTAGTCGGTACGAGTCCACATCCACGAACCAAATGCCTTCCGCCAGAATTCTTGTGTAACCTTTGCGTCTCTGCGCTGAACCTTCCTACGACACTGGAAAGAAAATCTACAGTTTGTTATAAAGCGAGTTCCAACACTGGTTAAACATTGTGAGAAATCCGTTCTACGTGGCTGTACGAATATTTATTACGACCACGTCCGGCTACTGAACACCATTACTTAATCTGCCAAATAAATAGAACAGTGAAGTTATGTACATCGACAATAATGCATCTAACAAAAACCTCTCCCTTCCATCTCTGTAATTTAGAATTTCTCTTTCTTTATGCAGATGTCGTCATTCTCAGCATTGAATGGATTTACTCACAACAAAGTCAGTATCCGTGCAGCTGGGCACTACGAACTTCGTTAAAACCTCACTTAAGTGACTGTGCAAGGGTGCTGAACTTTATGCAATATAAGAGACGCTCTGCCTGTTGGAAACAGACGGCCCTTCCTGCTGAAGGAGGCACGAAAGGGATTCTCGCGCTCACGGGCATAACTGGTTGTGTTTCTTGTGTTGAAACCACCAAAGAGAGAGGCGAGAAAACGAAAATGTTTGTGCCAGAGTGAGCAACACTTTGAATCACGCAGATCTTAAAGAGCAGCAAAGAAAGTACACAGCTGTCCTTATCAGTTAAGTGTTCTCAAGTCGAGTTGGCGCCCATTATCTTTATCGGATCATGCGACAAGTATCTCAAGTGCGACTGACGTGCAATCTCCTCTTTCTGGAACATTCCCTTGTGACAAATAAACAGCTGGTATTTGTGATACACGCACTTGGCAAATGCGCTTGCTCAAGTACGAGATTTTCTCGATATACTTTTCGAAATAGTACTACAACCCCCTTCTTTCTAAATCTCTAAACACTGTATTTTAAAGTACGGTTTACAACACTCGTTCACGAAAGCCACACTATTATGTCTCTCTCATTAAGCCCAGATAAGAGGACAATGATTAAAGATGAGTTGGACTTTTTTATTGTGAAAATAACGAAGGTGTCAGTTTCAACTGATTCCACAAAAGTCCCACATTTCCACTTCTAGTCGTAGATGACGAATACACGAATATCATATGAAGGTAAAATATAACAATCTGTTTACTATAAACAATAATGCTTAGTAAAATTGTTGCAGGAGCAAAATAAATTATCTAAACTCTATTGACAAGATCTTGTTACACCACACTCGGGCTTTACTGATCCAAACACTGGAGGGCAAGATGGTGGCCGAGGCTTCAGAGTCTGCAGGAAACCGATGACTGTAGTGAATGTAGTGATGGCTACAGAGTCCCGGCAAAAGGAGGCCATTTTTCAGTCCCTTTTGTGAAGGGATGAGGGTACAGCCGCGAACGGTGGGCAGAGGAAGGGAGCGGTTTCAAGCAGGTCGCCACACTGCACGTGACTGACAGGAGAGACAAAGAAAGGAGGCAACTGACAGTTACGCCATAAAATCAATCTGTGTACGATTCTGTGACTCGGTAAAATATATCGCAGAAAACTGCTGATATGTGTGAGTCGTATGGTTTATAAGATGTAATACCCGGCATGCGACGCTCGCCATGTTGGAGAGATCAACAAGCACTATCATTTACTTTAGGTTACAGTCCCCACAAAATGGCAACTGCCAGATTACCTGAAGAAAGTTTTGCAGTAAAGGTGCATTGTATTGCTGGAAGATCATGCCCCATTAATAATACAAGAAACGATCAAGAAATGGCCAGGTATATTCTCCACACTTACATCACCTCCCAAATATTACCAGTGGTTACTTTCAGTTACATTTCTTCACAGCATGACACGAAAGCTGGTAATGTACAGTCGTGGACAAAACTAGCGAGACCCGTCCCCTTTTCCTTATGCTGATCTGCACAGCTCCAAAGTCTGCTACACAGCATAACACGCAAGGCGACAAAGTGCTACCAACATACTGTGCACAGGCGTGAAATTGACAAACTGTTCGAACTTTGTCAGACTGTTTTCATCATGTGTAAGACTATATTTATGCTGATTATTGTGTTAAACACAACACGTAAATATAAAATATAAATAAAAGAAGAAATTTTAATTAGTATGAACTGTACTAAGAAAAATGGATTTCAGCTTATCGAGACAGCATAACTGTTTCTGTAAGACAAAGTACCCCAGATCGTTACGATTTAGGAAAATATTACGCGCATTCGACCGCGGAACGGCCTGGGCCAACGTTCAGACTAGCCATACTGCATTACCGTTGCTGACCCAAACAGAAAGTGTGCAAATTTGGGAATGCGTGAAGAATCAGAACGTAATTCAGTTAAAAATCATTCGGTGCCACAAGTAAGTCAATTCAATTATTGACAAAAGCGGAAAAAGTAGGCAGTAACAAGTATGAAATTCTACAAGATCTTCATATTTACATCCACAGGGCGCCGGTACAGAAAAAGGTGACAATAAAACGAATTGGTGGCGCGAGAATTTCTTAAAATTGCTTTGCTGATAGTCTATCTGCCTCCATCGAGATTAGAACCGAAAACAAACCAGACCTCCCTTGCAGTAGCAAACACCTTTCACTACGCTAGCAGACAACCCAGGCAACAGCCCTCTGTTATTACCCCAGGTATGAATAAGCCGGCAATTTCGCAATGAAAATGGCAAAATGATCTGCACTTTCTCTTGCCTAGAGCTTTCTGGACTCAAAAACAAGAATTTTCTACCTTTATGTCACCGCTTATGTGGCACTCATTCGAGATGTTTATCGAAATAACAAGATACTGTAATTAGCGAATAAATTTAGTAGGATAATTCTGCACCACCCCAGGAAATAAACGGCTACATATCTGACAAACGTATTCTACAATGTTCGAATTCTCCATTAGACTCTCCACAGCCAGAAAACGTTCATTAGCCGAAGTGTTTCTTAAGCAAGCTAGCAATGGGAATGCTCGCACTTCCAAAACGCGGTTGCATTAATACTGGGATCTGAATTACCACGTGTGTAGGCAAATGGATTTTATTTGCATTCCTGTAAACGTGATTTGGATGGAAAGCGTCGCTACGAGTAATATGCTGATGTATCGACTACAACGAGAGCTCAACTAAAAAGTGAAACCATCGACAAAATGGGCTGGGAAGTACTGCTTCATCCCTCTTACAGTCCTGATTTAGTGCCTAGTGGTTTCTATTTGTTTCGTGCACAGAAGGTGGCATTACGTGGGAAGAGGTTCCAGGACAACGAGGACGTGAAAAAGTTTGTGCGAAATTGGTTCAAACATCAAGATAAAGAGTTGTTTGCAGCCGGCATAAAAAGGCCGTTGGAACAAGTGCATAAATGTTCAATGGGATTATGTTGAAAAGTAGGAAAAGTACTGTTTTGTAAAAATGAACGCTTTTTTCTCCAGACCAATTTAGTTATTGAATGACCCTCTTACCATCTACAGTCGAAAGAAAAAGTCGTCTGCAGATTCTTGAATATAGGAAGGACGGATAACTACGAGAACTAAAGTACAAACCTGTTAGCACCTCATGACTGACAAGAATAATGTACCGAACAGCGGAAAAGGTGATTAACGATATGTTCGACGACAATCAATTGGATTTAGGAAAGGTAAAGGTGCCGGAGAGGCAGTTCTGACGTTGCGCTCGATAACGGAAGTGAGACTTACAAACAACCGAGAACCGCTTATTGTACCTGTACCTGTACCTGTACGCGATTGTGCAGTCTAAAATGGTGCAAACTGTTCGACATTCTCAGGAAAACTGGTCTAATCTTTAGAGTAAAAACGGGTGATATGGCATAAAGTAAGGGATTAAAAGTGAAAAAATAAAAATGAAAGGCCAAGAACAAAGCGGTCGGAACACAAAGTGTACAAGACAGGGATGCAGATTTTCGCTGCTAATATTCAATCAATACAGCGGAGAAATAATGAAGGAAATGAAAGAAAAGTCCAGGAGTCGGATTTAAATTCAAGGTTAAACGATATCGGTGATGGGGTTCGCTGCTGACATTGCTATCGCGAGTGAATGTGCGATAGAATCGCAGGGCCTGTTGAAAGAAATAAGCAGTCTAATATATACAGATTGTGGACTGAGAGTAAGGGAAAGACAAACGAAACTAGTGCGGTGAATAGAAATGAGATTAGCGGGAAAGTTGGGATCGAAATTGGAGACCTCAAAGTTGACGGAAAGAAGTAATTCTGCTGTCTTGGATGCGAAACTAACACACGAAGGAGGGGAAGAAGGGGAATATGAAAACGGTCTAGTACGCGAAAAGAAGGGGAATTCTTGATCGAAGGTAGTCTTGCAGTGCCGAACAACAGCCTTAACTTGAGGAAGGATTTTTCGAGGATGGACGTCAGCATTAGTGGGAGTGTGTTACGGACTGTGGGACAGCCGGAACAGGGGGGAAGCGAGACCTGCCGTGGGCTGCAGCAAGTCAGCAGTCAGCAGTCAGCAGTCAGGCTGGGGGAAGACCCGGCACCGCCCACGCTCTTGCCTCTCAAACATCACGAGGGGGAAAGTAGGAGCGACAGTATTCCAACACGGACAAGGGCGTATCTTCACAAAAATATTACTCCACGATGCTAGAGTAATGGATTTATAAATTTTCAACACATCGAACGTAATTTAAAAAAAAAAGAAAAAGAAAAAAAAAACGCCTATCGTGCAGTGAAATGTCTTAAATCCGGCCGCTTGAATTTTTGTGAGAAAGTTATCTCTGAAGGGGTGGTCTTCTTAACGGGTGGTAAAGATGAAATGCGAAACTGAACTCAATTGTTTAAACAATATTATGACAACTGCTGCTCCAGTGAAAACCAAGCCCTTACACTGTATTAATAGCCGTAATAACGATAATGCAGTGCAGTGCAGAACCCGGGAGACCCTCGCCTACTCGTTATGCTCAACTGCACAGCTCTGCTGTCCGGTCCACAGCATAACGCGCTAGGGGAGACAACGCCACCCACATTGCCCGTTACGTGTCTGCCTCGTTGGCAAAACAGTTTTGAGCCACGCGGGAGCCGCCAGCTGGCTGCTGCTCCGCACACCGTGCCACGAATGACGGCAACTGTTTGGCGTCGCGGATAGGGGGAAGTTTTCTCGAGAGTGAAGATTTGGTTGTAATTGTATTCTCCACTGGTTTCAACACTTTTGTCTGATGTTGGAATGAAAATATTAACGTAAATTTAACAAATATTAACTAGCTGTGTTAGTACTAATGACACTTTCCTCTACAGACACGTTAACAACATATTAAGTTACCGAGCGCCTTACATCGATCTTCAAAGAAACCGATCTAGCTGTACCCACAGTAAAGTAAAATATCGAGGTGCAGGTTCAGCTGTTATTAATTTTACTAATAGCGTGCCCTTAGTACACACGTAATAAACAAACGAATTTTGTAGTTTCTCGGAACTGAATGGCAGACGTACCCAGAGCTACAAATGTTACCAGTCGGTTGGAAACCTGCTGCTGCTAATCAATCCACAGTTTGAGAGCGGGATACAGTGTCATTAAATTCGTCAGTGAAACAATTTCGGAAGGCCGAGTTCAGTACTTCCATTGTCTCTCTGTCATTTTCCATTTCGGTGCCAGTCTCATCAGTGATGAGTCGTATGGATGATACTTCGTGGCTGATTAAAACTGTGTACTGGGCCATAACTGTAACCACAGTTGTAGGTCGTTCAGCTACAGGGTCAGTCAGCCGACGTTACCACCGGAAACACCTCCCCAACCACAACAGACACCGAATAACCAATTCCAAAGACCGAAAGTGAGTGTGAGGAGAAGGACTGGCGCAATTGGTTAATACAAGCCATTGAGAAATGCATGGAAGTACGATTTTGAACACATACTTTCTTCACAATAGAAACCTATTATTTTTAGCTCAACTTAAAATACAAAAAACAATACTTAATGCTGTTTCGTACATTGTAAAATGTCTAGTACATGGAGAGTAATTTGTAACGTGAATTTCAGGCTTGGGTAACTTCTCAGCAGTTCAATCACGAGTATCGGAGAGAACCGAATTAATTAGGCATACAAAAAAGAACAGGTACACGAGAGACATGAACAGCACGTCACGTCCACATGCCAATATTTTTATTATTCTTTTTCCCTGAATCACACTGTACGGCACTGAACTGTTAGAAGAAAATGTACATTAGGGTGAGAATCTAGTTAAACTTACAAATTAGTTTTTGTGTTCAGTTAAAGAATGTAAAAGGGTGTGTCGTGACGTTTCAGGCCAATAAACGTCCGAAGTGGTGCCGTCATTTGCCGCCCACATTTGCAATCCGCAGTACAGCTGGTGTAGTGTGGCCACAGGCTGCCTCATATCCTCCGGGGCTGCAGGCGCACCACGGCACACCTTCTCCTTTAACGTACCCCGCAGGGAGGAATCCAAAAGGCGTAAGACCAGGGCAGCGGGCTGGCCAGTTAGGCGTCCGCCACGCCCTGTGAAACGCCCGTGCAACATTCTGTCGCTGGCCAGCTGGTGTGTCCATTGTAGATTGTGCAGGAGCGCCACCACGTTGATATCACATACGTCCACGCGTTTCCAGCGGGACATTTTCTAGCCATGTTGGAAGATCATTTTGCAGCAACTCGATGTCTTTTGCTGCTGTGTGCGTGCCTTCAATAAAGTGAGGACCAATCAGATGGTCGGCAGTTACTCCGCACCATACGTTTACATTCCACGGTCGCTGTCGTTCTACCTGTCGAAGCGAGCGAGGATTGTCCACGGACCAGTAATACGTGTTTCGCAAGTTCACTGCACCGTGTTTTGTAAAACCTACTTCATCGGTAAACAGGTAGAACTGCAACGCATTCTCTGTTAATACCCATTGACAAAAGTTCACTCCATTATTAAAGTCATATCCGTGTAATTGCTGATGCAGGGACACACGATACGGGTGAAATTTGTGACGATTACACTGCTTTGACTCACTGCACTGCCTCTATCGCTGTCACGCGAACCCACGTGTGAGCTCACGGCGACAGCAGCTAACAGACCAACTGCACCTGCTCCTCCTGTGGTGGGTCCGTTTGCGTGTTACGACCACTACCTTTTACTCATTACTGAGTCACACAGCCTCACAGTACCCGATCATCTTCATCTCATCTTGCAATGATGTACAGACCCAACAGTGGTACCAATTTGCATGCATCTGTAACCCAAAGTAACGTCTAGCGTTTTTTGTGTAGACGCAGAAATGTGAAGATTACTGGCACACCTATCTGCACCATTTCTTACATAACCCATGGGACATGATCTTCCAGCAGGACCACGCCGTTACACTCATTACTCAACCACACAGCACCACAATCCCAGAAGCTCTTCCCTTCACCTTCAGTGAAGTACAGTACCAACTTCGGACATGTTACTAGCATGTATTATAAGAAGAAAAAGCCTCTAGGATCTGTTCAGAAAATACAGATGTGCGGAGAACTCTTGTGGCGCTTTCTGCAGAGTTCTTCCAAAATTAATAGGATCTCAACCTTTTAGTGGGGTCATACTCGTTTATTCGGGAGTGGGTTACACAGTTCCACAATCCCAATCATTCTTCAGCTCATCTGGTATTGACGTACAGTATCAACTTCAAGTATCATACTGTGTTGAAGTCTACTGTAATTTGACCCATAGTGACTGTTGAGGGTACACAGAAATGTGGAGATTGCAGCCTGCTCTTTCTGCAGTTTTTTTTTTTTTTTTTTTTGCCAAGGTCACTGAAACATGATATTCCAAAAGGTCAAGTCCTTTTTATTCATTAGTGTGCCACACAGGTCCAAAATCACTCATGTTCATCAGCTAGTCGGTAACGATGTACTGTTGCTACTTTCTGTATCATATTGCGCTAAACTTTAACTTAACTGTATCCTCAACACTTGCGAGACCCATCAACGAACACTAGTGTAAAGTTTGACCCTTTCCGCAACAGTTCTAGGAAATTCACTAGAACACTACTTCGCAGCAGCACAAAAGACCTTTACTCTTTACTCATTTCTGAGTCCGGTAGATCTCCAGTCCCGAAAGTTCTTCAGCTATTGCGGCAGTGATGTACTGTATCAAAAGTAGTTATCAGGCTGTGCAGAACTGTAACCCAAAGTACGAGCAACTGTTCCTGTTTGTTGGGGCAGTGCAGAAGTGTGGAGAACGCACCCATGCCTTACCGCAGCGCTTACTACGAACTCAACAGGACATGACCCTGCAGCACGGCAACACCCCTTTAGTAGTTCTGGGTCCCACATCTCTGCAATCACAGACGTTTTTCAGCGAGTCTGGCATTCATAAACAGTACCACTTTTGTGTATCGTGTTGTTGGGGAGTGCTGCTGTTTCTTGAGGCAACAAAGAAGTGTGCAGATACAGTATGCACTTTCTGCTGTGCACGACAACACACCTTTTGTTATTATTGGGTCAAACAGGTAAACATTATCTGACATACATTAGCCAAGGAGCCACTGAGGAGCTGTAGACACTTTGGGTAATGTGTTTTGCAGAATATCAAACTAGAGTAACCTCTAATATTTGTTGAGAGGAATAGAAAAGTGTGAATAACACATACGGCCATTCTGCAGCACTTCCTACGAAGTTAATGGGATATGACATTCCCCCAGCATTCAACTGGTGATAGTTGAGAGGGTAAGTAAGGCTGGAGAATATACCTAGCCATTTATTGATCGTTTCTAGCGCTATTGGTTCAAATGGCTCTGAGCACTATGGGACTTAACATCGAAGGTCATCACTCCCCTAGAACTGAGAACTACTTAAACCTAACTAACCTAAGGACAGCACACAACACCCAGTCATCACGCGGCAGAGAAAACCCCTGACCCTGCCTGGAATCGAACCCGGGAACCCGGGCGTGGGAAGCGAGAACGCTACCGCACGACCATGAGCTGCGGACTCTAGCACTATTACTGGGGCATGAACTTCTGAGAATGCAATACAACTTTACTGCAAAACGTATCTCAGCTGATCTGGCAGTGATGTACAGCACCGACGTCACTTACCAGTTTGTGGGGAACTGTAACCTAAATTAACTAACTGTGTTTGTCATTAGGTTATCATATGCCTTCACATTCTGAATTATCGACTAACCTTAATAACACCAACGCATTTTCCATAACTCGCATTGCTCAGGGAGGAGGGTGGGGAGGTGGGTTAAATATTCTAATACACTTTCTCAGTCTGTTCATCTTATACTTGTGACATCATCATGTAGATTGTCGATTCTGAGTAGGACATCCTTACTGAACGCCCTGCTAATCACGCAGGACAGGACAGATAGTTTAAATTGCGGAAAGGGGCCAAAATAAGGGCGTGTCAGTTACACTCGAACATACAACTCTATTATTTGATCAAACATTACAAGAGACCAAAAAAATTTTTTAACACACAGCTTTAATCTTTGGGGCTTAATTACTGGCTGAAGGCCAATAACTTAGAAGGCATGCGTAATCATAAATTTAAGAGGCAAGCCTTATCTTAAAACAGTTCTTTAGTTAGACTGAAGTAAACAAGTTAAATTCAAATCGGCTGAAGGCCTAACACCTAAAACTCCATAACATTGATTTTTTAAACAAAGAATACCAAAAGCCTTATGTGAAACAGGTCTTTAATTTAGGCTGAAGGCCTTAAGAGCAAAAACCTCAAACTCAAAATCGGGTGGAGGCACAAGACTTAAATTTCAACAACCCTAAAATTTGGAAAACGCCAAAGCCTTACATGAAACAGTTTTTTAAATTACGCTGAAGGCCTTAAGAGCAAAACAATTCTAATTTTCAAAAAATCGGCTAGAAGCCATACAAACACAAACAGCAGGAACAATTTTAAAAAAATAGGGCAGTACACCCAATGGCGGTCAGATGTTGAAGTTACGGCCTGTAATTCAAACTCTAACGCTCGCTTAGGTGAGACACGCAGTCGGGCCAACCATTCTCAGTCCGATGGCAACCCAACAGACAGACGGTCAACGAACCAATGATCAAGATCAGTACCGCTCCACACTAGCACCAAAACTCAGACGATGCCAACAGCAGAGGCTGTGGAACAACAACCAGAAGGGATCACAGACAACGCCCAAGCGGTGGACGACCCAAATACGCGCCGTCTAACCAGGCGGCCGACCAAACGGCGGAGCGAGGTCTCTGGCCCTCCGACGTGGGTGTCGGCAACCGTCGGCCGAGTGGTGGCTGTCCTGTCCTTCCTGGCCACTCCCCGCCAACCGACCAGTTCAGAGCCAGTACGCCGACAACTCCTAAATAACTTGTCAGTCAAACCACACAAACTACACACAGTTTCAGGGACACTTGCACGAAGAGCTAGGCAATGCCAACGGCAGTGACTGAGCAAAACAAGGGCGAATCACGAGCTGGCACACACAGCCAGCCCATAAGCGATCGCCGGCCAAATATGCGTCGTCCGACAAGACGACGGACCGACGATCAACCGAGACCGTCTCCGGCCACGTGTGCCGGCAACGGTCGGGCGGGTCATGGCTGTCCGAACCTCCCTGCCGCTCCAGCCCGACCGAACTTACGCCGCGTCCCAGCTGTCCGACTGCCAGGTCCGAACTCCGCTGCTGGCGCGTCCCAGCTGACTTCATCTCCCGGTCCTAACTGCACTGCTGGCGCGTTCCAATCCACTGAACGACACACAACGACCAGGAAGTAATAGGAGTCCAGCAAAAATAATACGGCAGGTCCTATATCGACAAGCGCTGATGCTGCCGCTCACGGGCAGGCAAGGCAGCAACTCAGTGACACCAGAAACTGAAAACTAACGTAACGAGGCGGCCGAGTGTTACATCTTATACACCATACGACTCCCACATGCCAGCAATTTCCTACAATCTACGAACCAGGGATTGGTTTAATGACGCGAGTGCCAGTTGCCTCCTTTCTTTGTCTCTCCTGTCAATCACGTGCAGTGTGGTGACCTGCTTGAAACCGCTCCCTTCCTCTGCCCTCCCTCCAACCTTCCTGTGCTCACCGTTCGCGGCTCTACTCTCATCCCTTCACAAAAGGGACCGAAAAATGGCCTCCTCGTGGCATGACTCTGTGGCCATCGCAACATTCACTTCAGCTCTCGGTTTTCTCCAGACTCTGAAGCCCTCCAGTGCTTATACACCACACACTGGGTTTACTGATACAGAAGACGTTGTCAGTAACTAAAGGATAATTTACTTCGCTGACGGGAGAATTTTACTAATTATTATTGTTTATAGTAAACACATTGTAATATTTTATCTTCGTATGATTTCATAGATAAGTTTATTCACGATCTACGACCTGAACTGGAAAAGTGGGGCTCTTTTGTGCAATCAGTTGAAAGTGACACCTTCATTACTTTAATAATAAAAAAATTCGTTTCACATTTAATCATTCTGCTGTTATTTGGGCCTATTGAGAGAGAGATAATAGTGTGGCTTTCGTGAACGTATGTCGTAAATCGTGCTTTAAAATACAGTGTTTAGAGATTAAGGAAGAATTGTGGATGACCTATTTCGTGATTGCGACCTGTTGCTTCGGCTACGAGTCCGCAGACGACGACAAAGAAATGGAAAAACAACGAGAGAATATACGGGCGGCTGAGTGCGTGCTGAATGCTAAGATTATGGAAGACGAGGTCTCCAGATTGGGTGGCTCGCTGAATGAGACAGTGTGTACTGAAAAATATACGTAACGTTCTGTTTGCTTTCTCTGATTAGATCGTGCATATCAGACACATTTGCAGCAATCTGTCGTGGTGTGGTACCATTTATAGATTCGTAGCAATTACGGCCACCAAGGTTATTTTCACTAAAGGTATCAATAAATAAAAGAATAACTTACAGCTCCAAATTATCCCACGAACTATTCTACTTGGTTTCAAGAATAGTAATCAAAAATACTACCGATAAATGTCGTGACTTAACATCACAATTTCTTCCTTTTCATGTGTTGAAGACACAAATTGATGGACACCAAGTTAGTCCAATACAATAATGAATTAACGAACCTACCAAGACCTCGAGAAACATACAAAGGTTTGAAAATCTAAAATAATAAGATTAAGCATAAAAAAGCAGTGTGTCTGAAAATTATTACACCGAGTAAGATAAGCGAGATAAATCATTTATCTGCTTCTTTGAATCAAACGACTGATCTGCCAGGTCACTTTGAAGCAGTTTTAAAAATCGTTAATATCTCTCTTGCACGCAATTAGTTTTTCAGTAGCAGTCGAACGTTCATTGCTACAACGTTCGATTATACCAGCTTTATTGTTGTCGATTAGATAGCTTCGTGGCAGGTAGAATGTTTCTTTAAGTAAAAGCAGATCAGTAACAATGGCATTACGTGAGTGTGCTAAACGGAATTTATTTAACTTTCTTGTTCAATCAATAAAATAAAAATCATAAACGAAATGGCGGAAGCAAACTGAGTAATGAACAGCGTTTTAGACAATAAATGAGGAATAGAAAATCACGTGATGGGAGAGAACAACATAGTAAGTACGAATGTAAGACAGGTGCTCCGGGGCGATAACGTCTCACACGTAAATTTCGATTCGAATAAGAAGCAAGAAACTACGGCAGAGCATCCGGCAACGGAAAGCCGTCCCGGTTTAGCAGATGACCTAGTGATCCAGCTACAACGTGGCGTCTCAATTTTCCACAATCATTTGGAAAGCGAAATAGCCAGAGGACTGGATATTCCTTCAATACTGGGAAGCCATACGAGCTCCAACAGAAATTTCGCGTCAGCAATAATAAACGATACGGCATCGTGAGCGTACTAGCACAGTGCATGAGGTCAATGCTCATACGAATGAATAACAAGCTTAATCGAATGAAATGTCAAATATAGAATAAAGAGTCTGGTTGAATGTTGTGTCGTTTTGTCCAAATTTTTCGTCCAGACACCGAACTTTTCGCAGCTGTCGTCGGCACAATGGAAAGTAAGAGGGGGATCAGACGAGGTCGCATGTCTGGAAGATGCCTCGCCAGTGTCTTCTGTTCAGACGCAGGTGCTGGACTCGCAGGCGACCTGCAGTGAAGTTCCAGACCAAGTGGACAATGTGTCTGAGGAACTGGGTCTCACCAAGTCAGAGCGGAGCCGAGTAAACGCCGACGTGAGAGAAATACACGAGCGCGCAGAGGCAGAACGCACTCCGTAGCGGACCCCACCCTGGCACACAAAGTAGCACGCGGACGTCGGACTTGTTTACGAGAAACGGAGAAGCTAATTCGGGCAAAGAGACCGAAACTGTTCTGCAGGCAGACGGGGGCGTCAAAGGCGCAGCGCAGCAGGTGAGTGCGAGGCCAGGCTGGACGCGGGGACAGAGCCCAGGGCTCTCTGCCTGCCGGCCGTCGCAGCGCGTCTTCTGCTCTGCCCACGCGCGCCGCGCACGTAGGTTGCGGTGCGGGCAGTCGGCTGCCAGCTTCAACTGACAGGCGAAAGCGTTACTGGACAGCTACGCCTTTGACATTGCTGCCAACCCCCTCCGTGGGATTAGCACTCTCATCCGCACCGCTGCGTGAAAGCTTGTTAAAACGCCGTCGGTTCCAAGTGTTTACGGCGGAATAAAAAAAGTAGCACCCGATGCTACTTATAAAAGCTTTTCGAAATGTGCCACAAGATACACCATGTGGTAGGTTTGTTTCAAGGCGGTATCTTGATCGGCACATCGGATATACTGTAGCTGAAATATGTCAAACGTACACTCAATTCGAGCAAGCTTTTCTTGACAAATTTTGACCGAAATCTGTGCAGGAAAGATTGAGACATGAAGCGCTAAATAAAGAACCCCATAATAGTAAAGAAGGGGGTTATAGTACTATTTCGAAAAGTATATCGAGAAAATCTGATACTTCAGCAAACGCATTTTCCAAGTCCGTGTATCACAAATACCAGCTGTTTATTTGTCACAAGGGAATGTTCCAGAAAGAGGAGATTGCACGTCAGTCGCACTTGACATACTTGTCGCGTGATCCGATAAAGATAATGGGCGCCAACTCGACTTGAGGAGCATTAACTGATAAGGACAGCTGTGTGCTTTCTTTGCGTCTCTTTAAGCGCAGCGTCATTTCAAATGTTGCTCACTCTGGCACAGATAATTTCGTTTTCTCTCCTCTCTCTTCGGTGGTTTCAACACAAGAAACACAACCATTTGTGCCCGTGAGCGCGAGAATCCCTTTCGTGGCTCCTTCAGCGGGAAGGGCCGTCTGTTTCCAACGGGCAGAGCGTCTCTTATACTCCATAAAATTCAGAACCCTTGCACAACCACGGGTCTTCACCTAAGTGACGTTCTAACGAAGTTGGTAGTGCCCAGCTGCACGGGTACTGACTTTGTTGTGGGTAAATACTTTCATCGCTGAGAATGACGACACCTGCGTGAGAAAAAAGAAATCCTAAATTACATAAATGGATGGCAAAGGTTTTTCTTATATGCATTGTCGTAGATCTACATAACTTCAATGTTCTACTCATTTGCACAGATTACATAATGGTGTGCAATAGCCGGACGGTCGTAATAAATATCCGTACAGCCGCGTAGAACGAATATCTGCAATGTTTAACCACTGTTGACACTCGCTTTATAACAAAATGTAAATTTTCTTTCTTGTCCAGGAGGAAGGTTCAGTGCAGAAGGTTACATAAAAATACTGGAGGAGTATATTTGGTTCGTGAATGTGGACTCGTACCAATTAAGCGAAGCCGCGTTACAGTCAGTTAAAAGATGCCCCACTGCGTAATTTATTCACTCTCACACTCCCGTCAGTGTCAGGAATATATTTCAGGAGTCCTTTGTTTCGTAATACTTTTCTATTAGCGTTATTTCAAATATTTGAGTAAAAATTTAATGAAAACGAAGTAAAATAACTCGGTAGATGAAGTTATTAGAGAACAAAACCGTAATACTGTCGTTTATTTTTGCCTGCATATGAAAGTAATTATCGTTGTTAGCTCACTATTCTGATTAATATTCCTGTTCCGATTCCTGTCTTGCGACTGCTGTCATCAATGTTGTTGCGATTGCTGATATTGCGTGCCGCGTAGAGTGAGGTACTGAAAATACACCAAATAACTTTAAAGAGCGTACCGATAATTTTACAAAGGTATTACCTGCGCCATGTCGGCGTAATTTCTATAACTCGTGGATCTAGTTTCGAAGTCCTGAATTTATTTAAAGAGAGGGAAAGGTAGATTCTTTACTGACTGGAACCGAAGATTTGTGATATCTGACGTTACAAGGAGTATCAAGAGAAAAGTAAAAACTGAAATTCATTGCATTTTAGAAGGAATATTTGCAAAAGCTAACAATATCGAAATCGATGTTCGAGTTTCAGCGTGACATTTCAACGCTGCAGACTGTTAGAGTGTCTGGTCGCACGTAAGACTGTGAGCTAGCTGTAACATTTCCATAACTTGTTAATGCGCGTTCATTGGTCTATGTACAGAACTGCTGCTCTCGACACAGAGACGCCAGAAACTGACGGCGCGGGCAGGGGGGGGGGGGGGGGGGGGACGGGTGGCACGGCAAGCCGCAACTCCTTACAGGCTGTGTCTGGCGGTAAACAGCCCAGCACTCAGATGCGAGTGGAGCTGTCCCTCTGTGGCACAAGCCCTGTGCTACGTAGAGGAGTTCGTCGCGAAAGTTCAGAAATTACCGCCGTAATGTGTTATTTATTGTCTCTTTTTAGGTGCTTCGTTATTTAATTACTTGTTTCTATATTTCCTAATCATAATTCTGTACAGAAGGTGCCGACTCGTTCTGTGAAGGAGTAGCTTTGCTTCGTAACATCTGCATCCGCATCTACATCTACATCTACATCTACATCTACACTACTTAAACTGACTTTAACTTGTGCTACGATCAACACACACAGCCATGCCCGAGGGAGGACTCGAACCTCCGGCGGGAGGGGCCGCGCAATCCGTGACATGTCGCCTCAAACCGAGCGGCGGTCATCGTTTCTCCCTATGTTGGTCGGCGTCAAAAAAATGTTTTCGCATTTGGAGCAGAAAGTTGGCGATGGGAATTTCGTAAGAAAATTTCTCCGCAACGAAAGACGCTTTTGTTTTAACGCTGTCCATCCCAAATCCAGTATCATTTCAGTGACACTCTCTCACCTATTTCGTAAAAATACAAAACGTACTGCCCTTCTTTGAACTTTTTCGATGTACGCCGTCAATCCCATCTGGTAAGGATCCCACACCGCGCAGCAGTATTCTAAAAGAGGACGGACAAGCGTAGTGTAGGCAGTCTCCTTAGTAGGTCTGCCACATTTTCCAAGTGTCCTGCCAGTAAAACGCAGCCTTTGGTTAGCCTTCCCCACAACACTTTCTATGTGTTCTGTCCAATTTAAGTTATTCGTAATTGTAATATCTAGATACTTAGTTGAATTTACGGCCTTTTCATTAGACTGATTTATAGTGTAATCGAAGTTTAACGAATTCCTTTTACCACTCATGTGGATGACCTCACACTTTTCGGTATTTACCGTCAATTGCCAATTTTCGCCCCAATTAGATATCTTTTCTAAATCCTTTTGCAATTTCTTTTGATCTTCTGATGACTTTACTAGTCGGTAAAAGACAGCGTCATCTGCAAACAACCTAAGACGGCTGCTTAGTTTGTCTCCCAAATTGCTTGTATAGATAAGGAACGTCAAAGGACCTATAAAACTACCTTGGGGAATGCCAGAAATCAATTCCATTTACTCGATGACTTTCCGTCAGTTACTACGAGCTGTAACCCTTCTGACAGGAAATCACGAATCCAGTCACATAGCGCACTACATTCCATAAGGACGAAATTTCACTACCGGCCGCTTGTGTGGTACAGTATCAATACCATTCCAGAAATCCAGAAATACGGAATGCATTTGAAATCCCTTGTGAACAGCACTCAACACTTTGTACGAGTAAATAAGTAGTTGTGTTTCACAAGAATGATGTTTTCTAAATCTGTGTTGACTGTGTCGCCTGACCGTTCTCTTCGAGGTAATGCATAATGTTGGAACAATATGTTCCGCAATTCTGCTGCATATCCACGTTAAAATGATAGGGGCCTGTAAATCAGTGGATTACTTGAATAGTGGTCTGTCCTGAGCAACTTTCCAGTCTTTGGGTACAGATCTTTCGTTAAACGAGCGATTGTACATCATTGAGGTATGGAGCTATTGCATTAGCATACTCGGAGAGCAACCTACTTGGTACACAGTCTGGACCAGAAGGCTTGCTTTCATTAAGTGATTTAAGTCCCTTCGCTACTCCGATGATGTCTACTACGGTCTTCACGTTGGCAGCTGTTCTCGATTCAAATTCGCAAATATTTACTTGGCCGTCTTTGGTGAAGAAATTTACAAAGGCTTTGTTTGTTAACTCTGCTTTGGCAGCACTTGGTCCACGGTACCTGCATTGCTATCGCGCAGAGAAGACATTGGCTGTGTCTCGCGGCTGGCATACTTTACATACGACCAGAAAGTCTTGGATTTTCTGCGATGTTTCGAGAGAGTTTCGCTGTGGAAACTACTATAAAAATCACGCATTAATGTCCGCGATAAAGTTGGAGCCTCTGTAAAAGATGCCCAATCTTGGAGATTTTGACTTCTTTAAATCTGGCATGCTACCTTCGATGTTTCTGCAACACTGGCCTGACGAGTTTTATGTCCCAAGGGGGAACAGCGCCGTCTCTTGTTAATTCATTTGGTACACATCTCTGAACTGCTGTAGATCCCATTTCTTTGAACTGAAGCTGCATCTGGTGTAGTCTAATATTGTTGATTTGGAAGGAGTGGAGATTGTCTCTCAGGAAGGATCAAGTGAATTTTTACCTGGTTTTTTGAATAGGTATATCTTTTGTTTAAGTTTGGAGGATTTGGGGGTTACAATATGCATTCTCGCTACGACAGCCGTGTGTTCACTAATCTCTGTATCTGTTTCCATGCTCGTTATTAGCTCAGGATTATTTATTGCTGAGAGGTAAAGCCTGTTTTCACACTGTTTGCTATTGAAATGGGCTCATGAACTAAGTGCTCGAAATAGTTTTCAAAGAATGCGTTTAGCACAATTTCTGACGATGTTTTAAACGTATCTCCTGAATTTAACACATATTTTTGCTAACATATCGAAGATAAATTGAAGTCAACACCGACTACAATGGTATGAGTGTATGAGTCGGGTACGTCTTTGGATATTTTTGCCGACCTCCCAATTCAGATCATGCAATTCGAGTTTGATTTAAATTATTATTTTATTCCGGTCGTTAACAATGACCTCTGCACTCACAGGAAGTTTCAACTTCAATTTCGCGACAACACGAACTACTTCTGACAGCAACAAACACGCCACCGCCAACCATGTTTAGCCTATTCATTCGGAACGCCGTTAGGTTCTTCACAATAATTTCGGCCTAGCTTACCTCCGGCTTTAGCCAGCTTTCTGTGACTATAGCGATTTGAGCATCAATGCTTTCTATTAGCGCTTGGAGCTCTGGTACTTTCCCAACACATGTACAGGAACCATTGGAATAGCAGTTGTGAATTGTCGTAGCTAAGTTCTTCCTGTGTTCGTCCTGCAGCCTTTGATGAGGTGAAGCCCTTGTTGTGTTTTCCCGATACCCTCTAACCTAAGAAAACCGCCCAGTCCACGCCTCACAGCCCCTGCTACCCGTGTAGCCGCCTCCTGCGTGTAGTGGACTCCTAACCTGTTCAGCGGAACCCGAAACCCAACCACCCTATTGTACAAGTCGAGGAATCGGCAGCCTACACGGTCGCAGGCCCTCGACTCGGCTCTGTACACAACAAGACGATGACACTGAATAATCAACTGGGAAGAGAAATGCAGGGATTTTTTCCAGCTGTACAGTGCATCCGTCAGTATTTCCAAAGTTCGTCTTCTGCTTCCTCACGTGAGCTCCTCAGAGACGTCCGTATGGTATGCAGGACGACAGCTGGCTGCCACGCTGTGTCTGGCGCGGCAGAACTCAAGTGTGCAGGGCACATTTAAATCAGACAAGGGATGTAGGACAACAGAGCATCTCGAGAACGTAATTACTGGACGGACAACAGAATGTGAATTGCCGAGTTCCCTGCGATAGACGCTTTTGTCTAAATTTCTATGAAAACTCTACTAACGTGCTTCGAGGAACACCACTCTCGTTTGACCCACGTTACAACATACGGAGAGGTGTCGTAGTGAGGAATGGCTAAGCATTTCCGAAGTTACAATATTCTATGATGGTTGAACTGTTATCGGTACTGAAGTTACTTACTAGAACTACATAACGCCTTGACGTAAGAAAATGTATCCGTTGATTTCTTTTTAATGTTTCGTTCCACCACTTGCATTTTCGTCATTTAAATTTTTCCTGGGTTTACCGAGCCTAAAAGTGGAGTGTCGAGAAGGTCACTTTGGAACAAAAATTTTGCAGCCGCATCGTAATTGTTTATAATGTTGCCTAGTGTGTCACAGAATACGTCAACTGCTCGCTGCATACTGCTGGATTAAGCTGACCACAGCCTTAAGTTTTCACGTGGTTTCATGAAATCGCAGTGCGAATCGTTAGGTGCGTTCGTTTTTCTCTCATTTAACTGATGCCTCACCTTCAGTTCATCCTCTTACTTGTGCACTACAAATATCTGAACTTCGTTCGCGTTGCTGGTAACATTATTCTTTTTTCCTTCAGTGTGGATGAACTTCTACAACGAAGTGAGTAATTGAATTAAGTACGTTTCAAAATAAACCGGAAAATCAATTATTATAAGCATAAAAAAATATACAGCGTGAGTGACGTGTAATTACCGCGGAAACACCTCCCAAAGCACAACAAACACTGGATAACCAATTCTACAGACCGAAAGTGAGGAAAAAATGGCTCTGAGCACTATGGGACTTAACTTTTGAGGTCATCAGCCCCTAGAACTTAGAACTACTTGAACTTAACTAACCTAAGGACACACGCACATCCATGCCCGAGGCAAGATTCGAACCTGCGACCGTAGCGGTCGCGCGGTTACAGACTGTAGCGCCTAGAACCGCTCGGCCACTCCGGCCAGCCGAAAATGAGGAAAGGAACTGGTGGAAGTGGTTAACACAAACCATTGAGAAATGCACGAATATATTATTTTCAACACACACATGTTTTATAAATGAAAACCTGTTATTATTTAAAGCATAACTGAAAATGGATAGAAATATTTAAAATTTTACGATGTAACAAACGGTATTGATTGAGTACCTCCAGTGTAATTTGTAGCTTAAAGTTGACGCTTGAAGCCTCAGATGATCCGTCGCGTGTTGTAACAAACGAGATCTGTAGAGGAATGTTTACGAGGCATTCGATGTTTACGAGTTTGGCTGTCTCAGTGTCTACACGTGCCGCTCGCTGAATTACTCCTCGTACTCACAATAACTGTAGTAGGCCGTGTGACCGTACTCGTGTCATAGTGTACCGTACACAAGTGTGAACAGAGGTACGCACAGTAGGAACGCGGGAAGGTCGCAGGGACGACGGTGTGTACAGAGTTGTGAGAACTGTGAAGACGGTTTGTTCCAACTCTGAAAAGGCGGAGACGATTCTCACCTATGGCGAGTGTAGACAGCCTTCAGGTTGTATGCAGAAAGGTACCTGGACAGAGGTCATCCGACGCGCCGCACATTTAATGTTATGGAGTTTTAGGTGTTAGGCCTTCAGCCGATTTGAATTCAGTCTAACTAAAGAACTGTTTTAAGATAAGGCTTGCCTTTTAAATTTCTGATTACGCATGCCTTTTAAGTTATTGGCCTTCAGCCAGTAATTAAGCCCCAAAGATTAAAGCTGTGTGTTAAAAAATTTTTTTGGTCTCTTGTAATGTTTGATCAAATAATAGAGTTGTATGTTCGAGTGTAACTGACACGCCCTTATTTTGCCCCCTTTCCGCAATTTAAACTATCTGTCCTGTCCTGCGTGATTAGCAGGGCGTTCAGTAAGGATGTCCTACTCAGAATCGACAATATACATGATGATGTCACAAGTATAAGATGGACAGACTGAGAAAGTGTATTAGAATATTTAACCCACCTCCCCACCCTCCTCCCTGAGCAATGCGAGTTATGGAAAATGCGTTGGTGTTATTAAGGTTAGTCGATAATTCAGAATGTGAAGGCATATGATAACCTAATGACAAACACAGTTAGTTAATTTAGGTTACAGTTCCCCACAAACTGGTAAGTGACGTCGGTGCTGTACATCACTGCCAGATCGCTGAGATACGTTTTGCAGTAAAGTTGTAATGCATTCTCGGAAGTTCATGCCCCAGTAATAGTGCTAGAGTCCGCAGCTCATGGTCGTGCGGTAGCGTTCTCGCTTCCCACGCCCGGGTTCCCGGGTTCGATTCCCGGCAGGGTCAGGGGTTTTCTCTGCCGCGTGATGACTGGGTGTTGTGTGCTGTCCTTAGGTTAGTTAGGTTTAAGTAGTTCTCAGTTCTAGGGGAGTGATGACCTTCGATGTTAAGTCCCATAGTGCTCAGAGCCATTTGAACCAATAGCGCTAGAAACGATCAATAAATGGCTAGGTATATTCTCCAGCCTTACTTACCCTCTCAACTATCACCAGTTGAATGCTGGGGGAATGCCATATCCCATTAACTTCGTAGGAAGTGCTGCAGAATGGCCGTATGTGTTATTCACACTTTTGTATTCCTCTCAACAAATATTAGAGGTTACTCCAGTTTGATATTCTGCAAAACACAGTACCCAAAGTGTCTACAGCTCCTCAGTGGCTCCTTGGCTAATGTATGTCAGATAATGTTTACCTGTGTGACCCAATAATAACAAAAGGTGTGTTGTCGTGCACAGCAGAAAGTGCATACTGTATCTGCACACTTCTTTGTTGCCTCAAGAAACAGCAGCACTCCCCAACAACACGATACACAAAAGTGGTACTGTTTATGAATGCCAGACTCGCTGAAAAACGTCTGTGATTGCAGAGATGTGGGACCCAGAACTACTAAAGGGGTGTTGCCGTGCTGCAGGGTCATGTCCTGTTGAGTTCGTAGTAAGCGCTGCGGTAAGGCATGGGTGCGTTCTCCACACTTCTGCACTGCCCCAACAAACAGGAACAGTTGCTCGTACTTTGGGTTACAGTTCTGCACAGCCTGATAACTACTTTTGATACAGTACATCACTGCCGCAATAGCTGAAGAACTTTCGGGACTGGAGATCTACCGGACTCAGAAATGAGTAAAGAGTAAAGGTCTTTTGTGCTGCTGCGAAGTAGTGTTCTAGTGAATTTCCTAGAACTGTTGCGGAAAGGGTCAAACTTTACACTAGTGTTCGTTGATGGGTCTCGCAAGTGTTGAGGATACAGTTAAGTTAAAGTTTAGCGCAATATGATACAGAAAGTAGCAACAGTACATCGTTACCGACTAGCTGATGAACATGAGTGATTTTGGACCTGTGTGGCACACTAATGAATAAAAAGGACTTGACCTTTTGGAATATCATGTTTCAGTGACCTTGGCAAAAAAAAAAAAAAAAAAAAAACTGCAGAAAGAGCAGGCTGCAATCTCCACATTTCTGTGTACCCTCAACAGTCACTATGGGTCAAATTACAGTAGACTTCAACACAGTATGATACTTGAAGTTGATACTGTACGTCAATACCAGATGAGCTGAAGAATGATTGGGATTGTGGAACTGTGTAACCCAGTCCCGAATAAACGAGTATGACCCCACTAAAAGGTTGAGATCCTATTAATTTTGGAAGAACTCTGCAGAAAGCGCCATAAGAGTTCTCCGCACATCTGTATTTTCTGAACAGACCATAGAGGTTTTTTCTTCTTATAATTCACGCTAGTAACATGTCCGAAGTTGGTACTGTACTTCACTGAAGGTGAAGGGAAGAGCTTCTGGGATTGTGGTGCTGTGTGGTTGAGTAATGAGTGTAACGGCGTGGTCCTGCTGGAAGATCATGTCCCATGGGTTATGTAAGAAATGGTGCAGATAGGTGTGCCAGTAATCTTCACATTTCTGCGTCTACACTAAAAACGCTAGACGTTGCTTTAGGTTACAGATGCATGCAAATTGGTACCACTGTTGGGTCTGTACATCGCTGCAAGATGAGATGAAGATGATCGGGTACTGTGAGGCTGTGTGACTCAGTAATGAGTAGAAGGTAGTTTCCCTGCAGGGAGATCGTGTCTTGTTGGTCTTGTAAGAAACCTTGCAGGAATGGCCAGCTGTCTTTCCCATACATCCACATTCATTCAACAAAAACTAAGGGTTACTTCCGGTTAGTGTTCTCCACAGTGTGGTGCCTAAATCTGTTACTGTGTATCATCCCAGAATAGCCTAAGAGGGTCTGGGATTGTGGACTTGTTTGGTCTGTTAATGGGCAGAGGGGTGTTGTCGTACTGGAAGAATGAACGCCATTGCCTTTATAAGAAGCGTTGCAGTAAGACCCGGCTGTATTGTACTCACTTCTGTGTCCCCTTAACAAACACTAAGAGTTACTTTAGGGTACAGTTCCCAATGACATGATACCTGAAGCTGTATGTCAGTGCTACTCAGTGCCGTCTTGGTTCTGAGCACCATGGGACTTAACATCTGAGGTCATCAGTCCCCTAGAACTTAGAACTACTTAAACCTAACTAACCTAAGGACATCACACACAACCATGCCCGAGGCAGGATTCGAACCTGCGGCCGTAGCGGCCACGCGGTTTCAGACTGAAGCGCCTAGAACCGTTCGGCCACTCCGGCCGGCAGTGACGTCTTGGAGCTGTGTGGCACGGTAATAAGTCAAGGTGCACTGAACTGTTGGAAGATCACGTTCAACTGTTCTTGCAAGAAGCGCGACAGAAAATATAGGCTTTTCTCTCCACACTTCCTTGTTGTGGCTTCAAACATTGGGTGTTTCCATAGGTTCCAGTTCACCACAACACGGTACTCAGGGTTGGTAATGCATGTCACTGGCGGAAGAACTGTGACGTATGTAGGAGTGTAGCGCCGTAAAACCCAGTCAGTGAAGTAAGGGGCAAAGTTCACTAAAGACGCAGTGTTGATGGCCTCAAAAGGAGTGGATCCGTTCTACTTACCTTACTGTTCCCTAAATCTGTTCAGCTGTGATTAAGCTTATAACCCAGCAGAATAGAATATTTTAAAGTTGGTGCTGTCTGCCACTGTCCATCGGGCTGAGCAACACCTGAGCGGCTCGTCGTGTTTAACGCTGAATGTGGCTGAAGGAGCACTCTTCTGCTGGCACATCACGTCCTACTTGTGTAGGAGTGGTAGCGTCACAAACGTGATATCTCATGCAGAGTTCAACGATTCCTCAATACAAGAAGAGAAGTATTTGATGTTAAAATTCCGCAAGACTTGGAACTCATGATGTATGCCACATGTCACTCCCATGTTGAGGTGTGACCCTGTGACGAAAGTGAATGAAGGACTTGTGCTGCTGGAAGATGACGCCTGAAGGACGCTTAAGGCATAGTTGGAGTCTGGCCTGAATGGAACCAGCAAAACTTAGTGTGATTTGAATGAAGAAGACGGATTGTCATAGATTATAATTGCCCACAATGGAAAAGTAAAAATATGCCCTGTAATCACTAAGAGTGGAGAAACGTAATAGCTGGGTGTGTCGAGCTGTGTCATTCAGAAAGTGAATGAGTAAGGAATGTATTGCTGCGAGATGACATCCCAGTGAAGTCGTAAGTGCGGCAGCACACCAGGTTGCGCCTATCCTGCCAATTCCGACTTCCTGGAGCAGGTGAACCTGTTTATTTTAGATAACGCTTCCCGACAACGTGATAGTCAAACTTGTAGCTCAGGTCACTTCAAAGAGTGAGATAAAGAAGCATCTGACATGGGGGAGCCATGTAACACAGTGAGAGAGATTCGTTCTTCTCCTGGAGAATGACATCACACTTATGCTGCAGCAATGGAAAAGTAATGTTACCTTTTCTGCCAGAGTTCCCCGTTCCCTGAACAGTTCAGGGGTAGTATAAGGTTATGGTTCTGCCTAACCTTAAACCCAAAGTTTGAAATGGAGTCTACATTGGAAGTCTCATACTCGAAGGTCACGTCCTGGTGATGTGTAGAACAGTGTGAGAAAAGGAATGACGTGTGGTGGAACCTTTGGTGTGCCCTCAACGCACACGTGGGGTAACGTAACGTTACAGGTCTGTCAATCATCATAAGTACCTTCGGCCCTGCATGATAGTGCCGCTTAGGAACTTCTACGAAAGTAGAGGTTTGTTGTGGAGTACGCGAGTAAATTTGCGATTTCCATCTTGAAGTACACGATCCACTGAGGAGAGGGAAGGCCAAAGAGGAGGTGGATTTTCCAGCACGCTTCAGTTCCCTGTTACGAATTATCTTTGGTGGCAGTTTGGCACAACACGATATGCGAATGTGCCCCTGTGTGTCATGGCAAGGTGAGGTGAGGTGAAGTGAGCAATTTTAGCGGTAGTGGAGCTATTTATCGCAGTGTGCGAGGTGCGTGGTCTTGCTGGAACGTAACGTAATTCCAGAGTCGCAGGGACAGCAGAAGGTAGAGATGGTTATAGCCACCGCCCTTCAGTTTACCGGCAACGAACTGAAATGATTATTTTAAGTCGTAAATCCCCCAGACATGAAACACAGGGTGGGTAATGTACGCTTCTGCCATCGAGGCTGAGCTACACACGGGGGTATGCAGCTGTGCAACAGTTGTGGTGAGTAGCGAATCTTTGCCCCACTGTGGGATCGGACACCTCTAATGCCTCAGTGTGGCGACACGACACGGAGGATGAACCCTGCACTCTGCTGCGTTAACTCAACAGACCCTGGGGCTTCTATCAGGTTACGGTGAGCTACACAGCTGGACCTGCGAGGCGACGTGACGAGCGCCACAGGAGGCAGTGCTGTGGGACGGCAGAGTGACGAGTGGGGCGTTGTCGTCCTGGAGAGTGGCGCCCGGCTGGTGGGTCTGCCGCAGCCGCCGGCCTCCCCTCGACGCGCTCTTCCAGATTTACTTTGCATTACAGTTCCACAGCAGGGCAGAATCAAAGCCGTTGCACTGTTCACTGCGGAAAGGGCTGGAGAAGTACTGGGAGAGTGGAGCTTTATGGTGCAGTAACAGAGGTGAGGAGCGTTGTCATGCTGGAAGATACGTCCTGCTAATATTGCGAAAAGAGCAGCAGAAAGGCCTGGGTGGACCTTGCACCCTCCTGTGTCCCCTCAGGAAACAATATATGTTATATTATGTGTTGTTGGAGTAACACGATAAATTTGCTCTAATGTGGGAGGTAAGAGAGTTCTTGGAGAGACGTCGTCGATTCAGAAGATCATATCACAAAGATGTATGAATGATAGAGAAATGAGCAGCATGCATGCAGTAAATCAGTGCAACTTCAGAATGAACAGTAAGTTGAATAAGGAAGATGGGAAGCGAGTGGGTATTCTTTAGCGGCCATTGAATTATAAAGTGTAGATTTTCATGTGCAAAAGGAAAGTTTAATACTTGTTTACAACGCAAGTGGGATCGCCCAGGTAATCTTCTAAAGTTGTTAGCCCGCAGCACGTGTGTTGGCTAGTGTTGCTGCCTCTGGATGACGGGGTCTGAGCTTCGATTCCCGACCAGGTCGGTGACTTTCTATGCCCGGGGACTGGTTGTTTGTGTTAACATCACATCATCAGTTCATCATCATTCAGAAAGTGGCGAGACTATAAATGGAAAGATTGGAAGTCGTACAGGTGCTGATGACCACGATGTTGAGCACCCCATAAACCATCATCATTATCATCATAATCATCATCAACATCATCAGCATCATCAACATCATCAGCATCATCATCAGCATCATCATCATCAGCATCATCACCAGCATCATCACCATCAGCATCATCAGCATTATCATAAAATTATCATCAACATCAGCATCTGAAGTCATCTAGTCATGGTGTTCATGAGACTATGTCAATTTCGGTGTCAGAAAAAATTCTGAAAGGAGAGAAACCCACCACCTCCCTCGCCACCTGCTGACCGTCTACAATGAGCGCATAGTGGCCATATCGTCAGCAGGTAAAGGTTGCCGAGAACAAGAATATCTGCTCTCAAGTGCCCCTCGTACTCCACCCACAGGCAACGATGAATTGCACTGAGCATCACAGGAGAATATTAAAAGCTAAAAACTAAAATAAAATGTTAAAATACCAGTCAGATTGGCAAGGCGATCTGCACATTACAATTCCCCAGAACTTAATATTCTGTACGGTACAGTCGTGCCACAAAATATAGTCGCACTCATCTTGTGGGAACACCACTGTAATGACCCGAATGCACCCTACACACTATTGCGTTCGATCGAGAATCCCTAGAGGTGTCTTTACATTGTAGTATACCACAACAGCACTGGTACCATGTTTCAACGTAATGAGGTAAGCAACACCTTAGAGACCAATGGTGTATAACTGAGTAATCGCGTGAGGGGTGGTGTCCCATTGCTTCAAAGGGTTCAAATGGCACTGAGCACTATGGGACTTAATATCTGAGGTCATCAGTCCCCTAGAACTTAGAACTACTTAAACCTAACTAACCTAAGGACATCACATACATCCATGCCCGAGGCAGGATTCGAACCTGCAATCGTAGCAGCAGCGCGGTTCCGGACTGAAGTGCCTAGAACCGCTCGGCCACAACGGAGGGCGGGGTCCCACTGAAAGTTCACATTTTACAAATGTAGGGAGGGTAGCTACACAGGCGAGATGTATGTGCCATAACTGAATATTCTTCCAAGTATACCAAAGTCTCTTTTTGGTAAACATTCCTTCGAATATGCCACATGCTATGGGCCCTGAATATCAAAGCTAGAAACACTTAAAACGATTTGAAGCTTTTTAGATGAGCAATGAATCATCGTGCTGCTGGTACTTAACGCCTCGTTCTTGTTGTGGGAGCAGCAGCGGAACAAGCTGTACAAATGCTGCACTCTGGTGCTTTGTGTAAAGATATTCGAGCAGAATTTTAGTTGATGCTGTACCACAACTTGTTAACCTAATTTCGTCCTGTATTGTACACCCAGGTGAGCTAAGGGACAACTCGCAGTGGTGCACAGTACAGTCACAGAGTGAGGGCGTGGTCGTGTTGAAAGTGCGTGTATCGTGGAAAGTATGTGATTGGCAGTTATGCAGGCACGTTGTGTACACTATTATGAAATTCTTTGGGACACATTAAGTAGTGTAGGGCCTGTATGCCATTGGTAATGAACGTTAGGATGATTTGTAAGAGTGGAGCCCGTTAGGAAGTATCGGAGTAATGTTGCGATGTCTTGCTGGAATACCAATGTTGCGGTAGAAGCAGCGGAAGAGGCTGGAGGTACCCCACACGCTTTTGCATTACCATAGGACTGGTGGTGGTTCACCTGACTGGTATTGGCAACCGATTGGCCAGTCGACTGTTTTATCGTTCCGGCTGTTTTCTCTGAGGAGAGTGAAACAACGAGATGGAACTGGTGTCGTCTCTGTCTCGTTATCAGGTACACGGATGTTCCTCATTGACTCTCGGGATCCGAGTGGCCTAACTTGATGTGGGGCAGCCAACTGGCAGGTCTCTGAGGGTTACGCCTCTTGTATGAGTGCCAGCACTGGGTCTCTGCTTCTGAGTCGTTACACTGACTTTTTGTTCAGACAGAATTATTTATGAATTGCGACAATATTACGAGATGCCTTCACAAGTGACAGCCACGATGTGTTCCCTGAATCAGAAGGCCAGTGTGGGCTGCCCTCCGTCGACACACCCGTGCACCAGCTTCGCCCTCCCGTGCTAGATTCACGCTGCAAGTATCGCCACCTACACTTGTCAGACACTTCACACAGCTTTCAACGCTCCGTGTTTGGAGCAGTCAAGGAAATTATAAAGCCCTCTTAAGGCAGCTGGCGCACGTTGACTTGTTGAGGAAGTGACTGCGTGGACAGGTTCAGGGGCCGAATGAGTCATCCAGCAATCCAGCGTGGACGTCAGTATCGACACTTAATATTGTTGGGAAGTAAGACACGAGAACTGGGTGCTCTGTAGTGCTTTAAAGGGGTGATCAAAAAGTTTCCGTTCGAAGGCCGCACAGCCCAGGAATGGTGAGCCACTCAGTGTGTGTAGCCCCACCACCGCATCACCGGGTTGGAGATCCCCATCTGGTGGAACACTTTGTCCCACTAAGTCCGCAGCTGTCTGCTGCACGCGCCCGTCCCACGGGAATAGTCGGCCTTTTTAAGCGACCGAAGCCGCGACGGTCGCGTGGGGAGGCGTCGGGGCTGCAGGGCGGCTGCTCGGCTGCCTCCCACTCGCGTGGGCGTGACTCCCGCGACGCGGCCCCGTGCGTCGCCTGAAGCGGCAGCCCCCCCCCCCCCCCGCCCCCCCCCCTGCACGCCCCCGGCTGCCGACAATAAAATAACAGCACGTTTGTCACGTTTGGCCGTACTTCGTAATGATGGCGTCACAGTTGGACTTTGTGCACTTGCCGCACGCACGTAGAAGAGACACGAATGTAAGTTTCACTCATATCACGCTTTACAAGCTATTTCTGAAAATTTACATTTTCAGTTGCACCTTCCCTAAATCTCAGGAACCACTTGGACTAGACTATTCTGATTTTCAGATAGTTGCAACATACATATACCGAGTCTGCAGAACTAACATAGAAATAGTTAAAATTATTTAGGACAGAGTCGGAAATATTATGCGACATTCAACCGTATAGTCAGAATATTTTACTTGCCAAACTAGTGACTGAAATGCAGTCACTTGCGTCCAGTACACCAAGGACGTAACTTGGAATGCAGTGTAACAGTTGCATGTTCGTTGCTGCAGTGGCTTCAGAAATACAGGGAAACCTCAAGAACAAAGTCTCCCACTGACAACAGGGGGCAGTGCAAGCCCACTGAAGGCCTCTACGAGAGGGAGGATCGGTCTGATGACGTGACGGAGGCAACATGTCGGACACTACGGAAAAGATAAAGGACGCAGTTTCGTCGTGACAGGCAACAGACGTTTCTAAGTGTTCGACTGAAATAAGACAGAAGCGGTAAACATTTCTGCGAAATTTCTAAATTCATTGGCCTAGTTGCCTACGAAAGGATATTCAAGCACGTCTACAGAAGAAGCTTCGAGTATGCTGACAAAATGAAGTATCAGCAGGAAAAGTTATGTTGACGGTGCTTTGGAATGCTGAACGTCCAGTTCTTTGTGATTGTCTCGAAGAGCAGCGTACAATGAACAGCCAATACTACTCAGATTTTGAACAAGCTGAAGCCAGCAATGAGAGAGAGACGCCGTGGATCTCAGAGGAGAGGTGTGGTTCTCCAGCAAGATAACGCGCGTCCTCATATTGCTCAACTAACCCGTGAAACCATCGACAAAATGGCCTGGGAAGTACTGCTTCATCCCCCTTACAGTCCTGATTTAGCGCCTAGTGATTTCTATTTGTTTGGTGTCGATAACGGAAGTCAGACTTACAAACAACCCAGACACGCTTATAGTGCCTGTCGACATAGAAAAAGGTATCTGCAGTCTAAAATGGTACACAAATTTTTGGAAATTCTCAGGAAAACAGGTCTAATATTTTGTGGGGGAAACGGGTGATATGGTATAAAGTCAAGAATAAAAGGTGAAAAAATAAAAATGAGAGACCAAGAACAAAGCACTCGGAATACAAAGAGTACAAGACAGGAATACGAACTTTCGCTCCTAATATTGAATCAATACAGCGGAGAAACAATGACTGAAAGGAAAGAAAAGTCCAGGAGTGGGATTTAAATTCAAGGTGAAACGATATCGGTGATAGGGTTCGCTGCTGACATTGCTATCGCGAGTGAAGATGAGATAGAATCGCAGGGCCTGTTGAATGAAATAAGCAGCCATACAAATCCAGAATCTGGACCGAGAGTAAAGGAAAGACAGAGGGAACAGGTGGGGGGTATAGAAATGACATTAGGAGGAAAGTTGGCATCAAAATTGGGGATCTCTAAGTTGACGGTATGAAGTAATTCTGCTATCTTGGAAGCAAAACTAACACACGGAGGAAGGAAAAAGGGCGAATATGAATACAGTCTAGTGCGGACAAAAAAGGGGAATTCTTGATCGAAAGTAGTCTTGCAGTGCCAATTTGAGAAAGGATTTTCCGAGGATGCACGTGAGCATTGCGTGGAAGCGTCATACGCACTGTGGGACAGCCGGAACAGGGGGGAAACGAGATCTGCCGTGGGCTGCAGTCAGCAGTCAGAAGTCAGAAGTCAGCAGTCAGCAGTCAGCAGTCAGAAGTCAGCAGTCAGCAGTCAGGCTGGGGGAAGTCCCAGCACCGCCCATGCTCTTGTCTCAGAAACATGATTGGGGGCGGGGGGGGGGGGGGGGAGTTAGAGCGCTCAGTATTTTATTTGAACACGGAGAAGTGAGTATTTTCACAAAAATATTACTCCACAGCACTCCAGTAGAGGGTTTATATATTTTGAAGACATCGAACGTAATAAAAAAAAAAAATAATAAAAATACGCACTCTATGGAGTGTAACCCGCTTGAATTTTTGTGAGAAAGTTGTCTCTGGAGAGGTGGTTTTCTTAACGGTAATGATAAAATGCGAAGCTTAATTCAATTATTTAAACAATATTATGACAACAGCTGCTCCAGTGAAAACCAAGCCCTTACACTGTATTAACAGCCGTAATAACGATAATGCAGTGCAGTGCAGAACCCGCGAGACCCTCGCCTACTCGTTATGCTCAACTGCACAGCTCTGCTGTCCGGTTCACAGCATAACGCGCTAGGGGAGACAACGCCACCCACATTGCCCGCTACGTGTGTAGCTCGTTGGCAAAACAGTTGTCTCCGAGCGTCGCAGTCAGTAGTAACGCTACGCGCGCTGTTTTACTGCGACATGAGGTAGGGCCCGCAGACTGATCTTGAAAACCGTACTGCGTTTTTTTTTTTCCAAAACGATTTCGGCAATTCACAAGCGACACGTTGTCTCCCCCATCCCTTTTATCGTAGTTTCGGTGTAAGAATTACGACGTTGCAGTTTGCAGCACATTACTCGGGAGTACGGAGAGGTGTTTAGAGGAAACGCTGCTCGCGCGACACAGACGACAGGAGGCAAATCCGCTGAATAGGTTGGGCGTCCTCTACACGCAGGAGGCGGCTACACGGGTAGCAGGGGCTGTGAGGCGTGGACTGGGCGGTTTTCTTAGGTTAGAGGGTATCGGGAAAACGCAAGAAGGGCTTCAGTTATCAAAGCGTGCAGGAACAACTTAGATAGAGGAACCATCGGAATAACAGATGTAAACTGTAGTAGCTGTGTTGGGAAAGTACCAGAGCTACAAGAGCTAATAGAAAGCACTGATGCTCAAATAGTTATAGTCACAGGAAGCTGGCTGAAGCCGGAGATAAGTTCAGACGAAATTATTCCGAAGAACCTAACGGCGTTCCGAATGGATAGGCTAAACACGGTTGGCGGTGGCGTGTCTGTTGTTGTCATAAGTAGTTTATCTTGTCGCGAATTTGACGTAGATACTTCCTGTGAGTAAGTATGGGCAGATAATAATTGAAATCAAACTCAAACTGCATGATCTGAATTGGAAGGTCGGCAAATTTATCCAAAGACCTACCCGACTCATACCACTGTAGTCGGTGGTGACTTCAATTTATCCTCGATATGTTAGCGATAATATGTGTTAAATTCAGGAGATACGCTTAAAACATCGTCAGAAATTGTGCTAAACGCATTATCTGAAAATTATTTCGAGCAGTTAGTTCATGAGCCCATTCCAATAGTAAACAGCGTGAAAACAGACTTCACCTCTCAGCAATAAATAATCCTGAGCTAATAACGAGTATCGAAACAGATACAGGGATTAATGAACTCAGGGCTGTCGTAGCGAGAATGCATATTGTAACCCCCAAATCATCCAAAATTAAACAAAAGATATACCTATTCAAAAAAACAGGTAAAAATTCACTTGATGCTTCCTGAGAGACCATCTCCACTCCTTCCAAATTAACAATATAAGACTACACCAGATGTGGCTTCAGTTCAAAGAAATGGGATCGACAGCAGTTCAGAGATGTATACCAAATAAATTAACAAGAGTCGGCGCTGATCCCCCTTGGGACATAAAACTCGTCAGAACTGTGTGGCAGAAACATCGAAGGTAGCATGCCAAATTTAAAGAAGTCAGAATCTCTGGCGACCTTTTACAGAGGCTCCAACTTTAGCGCGGACATTAATGCGTGATTTTTATAGTAGTTTCCACAATGAAACTTTCTCGAAACCTCACAGAAAATCCAAGACTTTCTGGTCGTATGTGAAGTATGACAGCCGCGAGACACAGCCGATGTCTTCTCTGCGCGATAGCAATGCAGATACCGTGGTCCAAGTGCTGCCAAAGCAGAGTTAATAAACAAAGCCTTTCGAAATTCCTCCACCAAAGACAGTCGTGTGAAGTTAGCACCCCTTTTTCGAGAAATATACATTTTTTTCACAGTTCTTGTTAGATGTGCCATAGTTCTAGAGTTCTTTGCACAAAATTTCAATAGTTCTACAAAAAGTAACGAAGAAAACGATAATACTCGAAAAAAATTTCGTATCGAAAACATTCTTCGTCAATTTTCGCTAATTGTAAATAAGTACAACAGTTCTGAGCATAGTTCTGAACAGAACTCCAAGAGTTCTATCGAAAACCCGAGTAACATTTTTTTGTGCAGCTAATAGCTTACGAGATAATTGCAATTAAAGGGGAAAGTCTTTTCACTTACTGTGAAGTTGGCACCCTTTTTTTCAGAAATGTATACTTTTTTCAGAGTTCTTGATAGATATGCCTTAGTTCTAGAGTTCTTTGTACAAAATTTCAATAGTTCTGCAGAATTTGGCGAGGAAAACAATATTCGAAAATATTTTCGTATCGAAAACATTCTTCGTCAATTTTCGCAAATTTTAAATAAGTACAACAGTTCTGAGCACAGTTCTGAACAGAACTCCAAGAGTTCTATCGAAAACCCAAGTAACATTTTTTTGTGCAGCTAATAGCTTACGAGATAATTGCAATTATAGGGGAAAGTCTTTTCACTTACTGTGAAGTTGGCACCCTTTTTTTCAGAAATGTATACTTTTTTCAGAGTTCTTGATAGATATGCCTTAGTTCTAGAGTTCTTTGTACAAAATTTCAATAGTTCTGCAGAATTTGGCGAGGAAAACAATATTCGAAAATATTTTCGTATCGAAAACATTCTTCGTCAATTTTCGCAAATTTTAAATAAGTACAACAGTTCTGAGCACAGTTCTGAACAGAACTCCAAGAGTTCTATCGAAAACCCAAGTAACACTTTTTTGTGCAGCTAATAGTTTACGAGATAATTGCAATTTAAGGAGAAAATTTTTTCACTTACTGTGAAATTGGCACCCTTTTTTTCAGAAATGTATATTTTTTTCACAGTTCTTGACAGATATGCCACAGTTCTATGTAAAAAATTTCAATAGTTCTGCTGAATTAAGCGAAGAAAACAACAACACTCGAAAAAATTTTCGAATCGAAAACATTTTTTGTCATTTTTCGCAAAAATTAAACTTGTACAACAGTTATGAGGACTGTTCTGAACAGAACCCCAAGAGCTCTATCGAAAATCCTAATAACATTTTTCTATGGCCATAATAGTTTGTGATAAATTGATTTAATGTGGGACGCACTTTCTCTACAGAAAATATAATTATATTCGTACAACAGTTCTGATGACAGTTCTGGACACCACGTGAAGAGTTCTATCGAAATTCCTAGTAGAATTTTTTTGTGCAGGTAATAGTTTAAGAGGTAATTGCAACTTAATTAAGAACCCCATAAGAGCTCCTACTGTGAAGCTGCCGCCCTTTTTTTCAGAAATATATATATTTTTCCAGAGTTCTTGATAGATAAGTCATAGTTCTAGAGTTCTCTGCACAAAATTTCGATAGTTCTGCAGAATTTAGCGAAGAAAACAACATTGTGTAACATAGCTGATTCAGGAACTCTTTCCTTCTGATACAATTCTCACTGTTGCCACAATAAATCACTTGTGCATAGATTCCAACTGTACTGATCATTACAAAAGTATAACCATTGACCAGCGGCGCACATTTCTTGCAGCGTTGTACAAAGCATTCGGCTTATCCGCTGTGAAAATACCACACTTAAGGCTATTGTAAAATTTACTGTGGATGGCTTCCGTTTATCTACAATGTCAGCATCTATCCAATTATCTTCATGCAAAAGTGATGCCTGGATCACTCACTTCCCCTTTTTAGGTACGGAGGAATCTAGAGTTCAGTCTTGTGGATGCCAAAAAAGGAAATATGGGCAGCCCTTCTTTTACTGATAGCAAACTCTAGAGAAATCTCCACGCTTGTTTTTCTTCATCATGCCAACAAAAGAAAAATTCTCCCTTCATAGCTCTATTATCATTCCAGTACTAGTAAACCAGTTGTCCGCTTTGACATTTCGACCTGACTGATATATAGGTTTACACAGTCACAGAACAAAATCAAAATGTTTATTGCTCAGTTGGTAAATCCTTCTGGTTGCAACACAGCGTATATTTCCAAATTGTACAGGTAAAATACTTAAGAATCCACACTTAAGAATCCATACTCGTTTCTTTTGATTGATACATATTGGCGAAAACTGTACCTTCCACAGAATCCTTCCAGCTTCTTGTCTACTGTAACATTTTCTCCAAGGGTGTAAGATTTGTGGTAGTTGCGTACAAACACAGTAAATATTTCCCGAATAGCTGTTAGCTTGTCTAATTGTCTCCTTTCATCACGAATAGCGCGACTGTAAAATCTAAGGCTCTCCAGAATAAATTTGAAACTTTTTATGTTCATTTGCGAGGTGAAATTTTTCAATGCCATCACCATCAGTTCCACACAGATCTCCCAGGCTTTATCTGTTACTTTTGTTAACAACACTTAAAAACAAGAGACTGATGAAGGCTTTCAATTCAATATCATCTATTGATTTTACCCCTCTCTCACGCTGAAATGAGGCTTTGATGCTCTCAAAATTCTGATTGGAATACAAAACTACAATAGAAAAATATCGTTATCAATGAGGTAATTACAGCATCACAAATGCTGCTTTGGCTGCACCTATTGGTACAGGTAAATTTCGAATAATATTATGCTCTTCGAACAATATGCTTTGGATTTCTTCAACATTATCTAGTACTTCCCACTTAAAATAATAAAATTCCTATAAAATAACGCAACCAGGCGCAGTGTATTAATCTGAAATTTGACGTTCAGACAGCGGACAATGACGATCAAACAGTTCAAACAGAATTTAAGTGTAGTTTACATTCTGGATTAGCTTTGTATTACTTACTACGTTGATAAACAAATAAATTAATCGCTGAAATGAAATACGAAAGGGCACAGTGGATAAAAACGAGCAATCGGCTCATATCTCATCAAGAGAGCATTAGCGTCGATACTGAATCATACAACAATGAAAGGCACACATGAAGTGTATATTTTTAGAATCAGGAAGAACCAGATGAATTTTATTAAGTAAAACAGTAATTGTTTTGAGCTCTCATGACATCCAGGACCCACTAACAGCTAAAAATATGCCCAGGACCCTCATGGAGGAAAGTTATGTGGCAACATCACCAGACGCTAGGACACATAAAAACATGTGCTGTGTGTAACGAATAAATTTGAAATTGCTGTCGTTAATATTGTTGCAAACATTTGTTCTAGTTAGAAAGGAAGTGTGGAAGTTTGATGAGTTACACTACAGCGAGAGTTAAAAGTCTTTACAATGTATAGAAATGTAAGTATATTTACTGAATATATTGTACAAACGAACTAAGTAGTATGTTTAAATCCTAATTCAATACATGACTGATAGAGGTGTTATGTTGAGGGGATACAGTATTAAAGTTAATAAGAAGCTCGAAATTTGTAAATAAGAACCTCGTTTATTTGGTCCTCAGTAATCCGGATTTCCGGTTTATCCGGATTCATATTTTGTGTCGCTTGGTATTTTTCTCTTTTTTTCTTATAACACGAAGATGTGTAGTCGGTGAGGTACATAGGCTGCTTATCACTAGGCCGGTGATAAGAAACTCGGAGTGTGTGAATGACATTGTTTCTCAAGTATTGTACATTAATATAACGGTGTATTGATGCCCATCAAGTAAGTTGCATAGTAACCATGCCAACAGCACTCCACCACAGCTCATTGTACCTCTGGTGCGATTCTCGACAGGTGTGACACCATCTGGTTAGTGGCGCGTGTGAATGTTTCTGCTCTCTCAGCCATCTGTTTGTTTTGCACTGACGAGCCTTCTCTCCTTGAATCATCTAAGCGTGAACATCCCACGCTTCCACCTACAGTTACTACAGTCAGCCTTAAGAAGGTGTACTGGCATTTGTATAGTGCTGAACATTTAGACTTTTTGTATTTAGTAGAATATACATCCGGGTTTTCGATTTTCGGTTTTCTAAAATAAAAGTGAGAATTTACTATCGTCCTCATAGCTGCACTTCCAGCAGTACTTCATCTCCTGCGTTCCCAATTTCGTAGAAGTTGTCCTACGAAAATTGCAGAAGAAGCACTCCTGGACGAAAGGATATTGTGACGATATTCCTTCGTCATAGCCTGGGGTTAGAGACCCGGTCCGGCACACAGTTTTTATCTGCCAGTAAGTTTCACATCGGCGCACACCCACTGCAGAGTGAACACACAATCTATTTCATAATCTACTGGCACCATAAAAATGTTATGAGGGTTTTTAAAATAACTCTTTCGGTGCTATCCAAAACTGTCAGCAAAAGGGTTGTGCCAATTTATTATAATGTAGACCAAGTGGGTCTCTCGAAAATGCTATTATCTCATTAACTCTTATCCCCACAAAAAATGTTATTACAGTTGTCGGTAGAACTCTTAGGGTCGTATTAAGAAATGCCATCAGACCTTTTGTACGAATTTATTACTTTTACATGACAAAAGTGAGTCCCACATTAATTATCTCATATTATGTCATCGTCACAAGTAATGTTATTATAGTTTTTGGTAGAACTCTGTGGGTGATATTCAGAACTGTCATCAGAACTATTCTACGAATTTTGCTATAGTATAGAAAGTGAGTATCAGATTAAAACAATTATTGCATAAACTATTATCGCCACAAAAATGTTATTATCATTTTCAATGCTACTCTTCCGGTGCTGTCCAGAACTGCCAACAGAACTGTTATACAAATTTTTTTTCCAAACTGACAAATAATTTCTTACCCTACCAAAATTTTGCCGAGTTATTGTTTTCTTCCCGAAATTCTGCAGAACTATTCGTGTTTTGAGCAGGGAAATCTAGAACTATTGCATATATATCAAGAACTATGAAAAAAATGTATATTTATCGTAAAAGGGGTTCAAACTTCACGGGAAATGCTCATAAGCATTCCTTAATAAAGGCAGTTACTACGTAAACAATTAACTGCACAGAATATGTTACTAGTTTTCGATAGAACTCTTACAATGCTATCTAGAGCTGGCATCAGAACATACGAACAGACATAATTTTTTTTTTTGAGTAAGTGTGTCCCACAATTAATCAATTACCATATAAACTATTATAACCACAAAAAATGTTTTAATGATTATCGATAGAAGTCTTGAGGTGTTAACCAGAACTGTTCATCAAAACTGTTGAACGAATTTACTTTTTATGTGGAGAAAGTGGGTCTAACATCAAAGCAGTTACCGTATAAACTATCATCGCCACAAAAAGATATTATTAGGATTTTCGATAGAGCTCTTGGTGTTCTGTTCAGAACTGTTGTACGAATTTACTTTTTGCGAAAATTGACAAAGATTATATTCGATACGAAAATTTTTTCGAGTATTGTTGTTTTTTCGCTAAATTCTGAAGGACTATTCAAATGTTGTACAAATAACTCTAGAACTATCACATTTCTATCAAGAACTCTGAAAAAATATGTATTTCTGAAGAAAAGGATTCCAACTTCACAGTAAGTGAAGAGGTTCCCTCCTTAAATTGCAATTATCTCGTAACGTGTTAGATGCACAAAGAATTGTAATTAGGATATTCGATAGAACTATTGGGGTTCTGTTCAGAACTGCCCTCAGAACTGTTGTCCGAATTTACTTTTTGCGAAAATTAATAACGAATGTTTGCTATACGAAATTTTTTTCGAGTATTGTTGTTTTCTTCGTTAAATTCTGCAGAACTATTCAAACTTTGTACAAAGAACTCTAGAACTATACCATATCTATCAAGAACTCTGAAAAAAATATATATTTCTGAAAAAAAGGGTGCCAACTTCACAGTAAGTGAAAAGATTTTCTCATTAAAATGCAATTATCTCGTAAAATAATTAGCTGCAGTAAAAAATGTTACTTGGATTTTCGAAATAACTCTTGGAGCTCTGTTCAGAACTGTGCTAAGAACTCTTGTACTTATTTACATTTTGCGGAAATTGCCAAAGAATGTTTTCGATACGAAAATTTTTCGAGTATTGTTGTTTTCTTCGCTAAATTCTGCAGAACTATTGAAATTTTGTACGGAGAACTCTAGAACTATGACTTATCTATCAAGAACTCTAAAAAAAAATACATATTTCTGAAAATAAGGGTGCCAGCTTCACAGTAGGAGCTCTTATGGAATTCTTAATTAAGTTGCAATTACCTCTTAAACTATTACCTGCACAAAAAAAATCTAATAGGATTTTCGATAGAACTCTTTACGTGGTGTCCAGAACTGTCATAAGAAATGTTGTACGAATATATTTATTTTTTCCGTAGAGAAAGTGTGTCCCAAATTAAATCAATTTATCTCATAAACTATTGTCAACATAGAAAAATGTTGTTGGGATTTTCGATAGAGCTCTTGGGGTTCTGTTTAGAACTGTCCTCAAAACTGTTGTACAAGTTTATTTTTTTTGAAAATTGACAAAAAATGTTTCGATACCAAAATTTTTTCGAATATTGTTGTTTTCTTCGCTAAATTCTGCAGAACTATTGAAATTTTGTACAAAGAACTCTAGAACTATAGCATATCTATCAAGAACTCTGAAAATAATATACATTTCTGAAAAAAAGGGTGCCAACTTCACAGTAAGGGAAAAGATTTTCTCCTTAAATTGCAATTATCTCGTAAACTATTAGCTGCACAAAAAAATGTTACTTGGATTTTCGAAAGAACTCTTGGAGCTCTGTTCAGAACTGTGCTCAGAAGTCTTGTACTTATTTACATTTTCCGTAAATTGCCAAAGAATGTTTTCGATACGAAAATTTTTTCGAGTATTGTTGTTTTCGTCGCTAAATTCTGCAGAACTATTGAAATTTTGTACAAAGAACTCTAGAACTATGCTACATCTATCAAGAGCTGTGAAAAAAACGTATATTTCTTGAAAAAGGGGTGCTAACTTCACACGACTACCAAAGACGGCCAAGTAAATATTCGCGAATTAGAGTCGAGAACAGCTGCAAACGTGAAGACCGTAGTAGATATCATCGGAGTAGCGAAGGGACTTAAATCACTTAATGAAAGCAAGCCTTCTGCTCCAGACTGAGTACCAAGTAGGTTGCTCTCTGAGTATGCTGATGCAATAGCTCCATACCTCAGTGATGTACAATCGCTCGTTCAACGAAAGATCTGTACCCAAAGACTGGAAAGTTGCTCAGGACAGACCACTATTCAAGTAATCCACTGATTTACAGGCCCCTATCGTTTTAACGTGGATATGCAGCAGAATTTCGGAACATATTGTTCCAACATTATGCATTACCTCGAAGAGAACGGTCAGGTGACACAGTCAACACGGATTTAGAAAACATCATTTTTGTCAAGCACAACTAGTTCTTTACTCGTACAAAGTGTTGAGTGGTGTAGACAAGTGATTGCGAATGGATTCCGTATTTCTGGGTTTCCGGAAAGGTTTTGGCACTGTACCACACAAGCGGTCTGTAGTGAAATTGTGTGCTTATGGAATGTAATCTGTTATGTGATTGGACTCGTGATTTCCTGTCAGAAGGGTCACAGTTCGTAGTAAACGACGGAAAGTTATGGAGTAAAACAGAAGTGATTTCTGGCATTCCCCAAGGTAGCGTTATAGGCCCTTTGCTGTTCCTTATCTATATAAACGGTTTGGGAGACAAACTGAGCAGGCGTCTTAGGTTTTTTGCAGATGACGCGTCTTTTATCGAGTAGTAAAGTCATCAGGAGATCAAAAGAAATTGCAAAACGATTTAGAAAAGATATCTGCGGTGTGCGGAAATTGGCAGCTGACCGTAAATAACGAAAAGTGTGAGGTCATCCACATTAGTGCTAAAAGGAATTCGTTATTTTAGATTACACTAAAAATCAGTCTAATCAAAAGGCCGTAAATTCAACTAAATATCTAGGTATTTCAATTACGAACAACTTAAATTGGACAGAACACATAGAAAATGATGTGGGGAATGCTAACCAAAGACTGCGTTTTACAGGCAGGACACTTGGAAAATGTAACAGACCTACTAAGGAGACTGCCTACACTACGCTTGTCCGTCCTCTTTTAGAATACTGCTGCGCGGTGTGGGATCCTTACCAGATAGGACTGACGGCGTACATAGTTCAAAGAAGGGCGGCACGATTTTTATTTTTACGAAATAGGGGAGAGAGTGTCACTGAAATGATACTGGATTTGGGATGGGTATCATTAAAGCAAAAGGGATTTCCGTTGCGGAGAAATTTTCTCACGAAATTTATACTCTATGTAACGTCAAATATCACAAATCTTCAGTTACAATCAGTAAAGAATCTACCTTTCTCTCTCTTTAAATAAATTCAGGACTTCGAAACTAGATCCTCGAATGATAGAAATTATGCCGACATGGCGCAGGTAATACCTTTGTAAAATTATCGGTATGCTCTTTAAAGTTATTTGGTGTGTTTTCAGTACCTCACTCTACGCGGCACGCAATATCAGCAATCGAAACGACATTGATGACAGCAGTCACAAGACAGGAATCGGAACAGGAATATTAATCAGAATAGTGAACTAACAACGATAATTACTTTCATATGCAGGCAAAAATAAACGACAGTATTACGGTTTTGTTCTCTAATAACTTCATCTTCCGAGTTATTTTACTTAGTTTTCATTAAAATTTTTACTCAAATGTTTGAAATAACGCTAATAGAAAAGTATTAGGAAACAAAGGACTCCTGAAATATATTCCTGACACTGACGGGAGTGTGAGAGTGAATAAATTACGCAGTGGGGCATCTTTTAACTGACTGCAACGCGGCTTCGCTTAATTTGTACGAGTCCACATTCACGAACCAAATATACTCCTCCAGAATTTTTATGTAACCTTCTGCACTGAACCTTCCTCCTGGACTGGAAAGAAAATTTACATTTTGTTATAAAGCGAGTGCCAACAGTGGTTAAACATTGGAGATATTCGTTCTACGCGGCTGTACGAATATTTATTACGACTGTCCGGCTATTGCACACCATTATGTAATCTGTGCAAATGAATAGAATATTGTAGTTGTGTTGATCTACGACAATGCATATAAGAAAAACCTTTGCCATACAGTTATGTAATTTAGGATTTCTTTTTGCTCACGCAGGTATCGTCATTCTCAGCACTGAACGGATTTACTCACAACAAAGTCAGTACCCGTGAAGCTGGCTAGTGCGAACTTCGTTAGAATGTCACTTAGGTGAAGACCCGTGGTTGTGCAAGTGTGCTGAATTTTATGCAGTATAAGAGACGCTCTGCCCGTTGCAAACAGACGGCCCTTCCTGCTGAAGGAGCCACGAAAGGGATTCTCGCGCCCACGGGCACAAATGGTTGTGCTTCTTGCGTTGAAACCACCGAAGAGAGAGGCGAGAAAAGGAAAATCTCTGTGCCAGAGTGCGCAACATTTGAAATGACGCTGCGCTTAAAGAACCGTAAACAAAGCAAATAGCTGTCTTTATCAGCTAAGTGATCTCAAGTACAGTTGGCGCCCATTATCTTTATCGGATCACGCGACAAGTATCTCAAGTGCGACCGACGTGCAATCTCCTCTTTCTGGAACATTCCCTTGTGACAAATAAACAGCTGGTATTTGTGATACACGCACTTGGAAAATGTGTTTGCTGAAGTATCAGATTTTTCTCGATGTACTTTCCGAAATACTTCCATAACCCCCTTCTTTACTATTATGGGGTTCCATATTGAAGGCGTCATGTCATAATCTTTCCTGCACAGATATCCACCAAAATTAGACCAAAATTTGTCAAGGAAAGCTTGTTTGAACTGAGTGTACGTTTGACGTATTTCATATATATCCGCTGTCCACATCGAGGCATCGCCTTGAAAGAAACCTACCACATGGTGTATCTTTTTACTATCAGTCCAGTTACGCCCACGATTCCGTATCGTTTATTATTGGTGACGCGAAATTTCTGTTGGAGCTCGTATGGCTTCCCAGTATTGAAGGAATATCCAGTCCTCTGGCTATTTCGCTTTCCAAATGATTGTGGAAAATTGAGACGCCATGTTGTCGCTGGATCACTACGTCATCTGCTAAACCGAGACGGCTTTCCGTTACCGGATGCTCTGCCGTAGTTTCTTGCTCCGCATTCGGATCGAAATTTACGTGTGAGACGTTATCGCCCCGGAGCAACTGTCTTACATTCGCACTTATTGTATTGTTCTCTCCCATCACGGGATTTTCTGTACCTAAACGCTGTTCATTTCCCTGTTGGCTTCCTCCATTTAGTTTATGATTTTCATTTTATTGATTTATTCAGGGAACATATAATCTACACAGGACAAGAAGGGACCTGCTTTGTGTGTAACGTCCGTACAATCTGCCCGTGTCGCGCCACGCTCCTAAAATCCACTTACGAACAACGTAGAAGGCTACCCTTAGCGGACGTGGTTCCCCAAGTGACAGCCACTGTCCCTATCCGCGATTCTGATGGGGAACGGGACGGTCCCAGAGCATTTCCTCCGCTGACCTCTCGTACGAACTTGACCACTGTAGCCTCCGGGCCGCCACCGCCTCCACTCCAAAACGAGCGTACACGGACACAAGGTGGTGAGCTGTCGGACAATTCCTCTGCCCTTCTCTGCTCTACTGGAGAGATTCCGTTGCAGGAGGCCTCTCCCCTCTCCGAGTTGCTGTTCGAGACTCTAAACCGTCCGGCACTCCCTCCGATGTGACTGCCGAGACTGGGACGGCCTCTTCTCCGTCACACAAGGACACACCCACTCCGGAGATCTGTACTGTTTCCACCGAGTCGCCAGACATCCCTGTGTCTGTAACGAAAGGGTGCCACAGCCCAGCAAGTGGAACAACCGTTGATGGTAGAAGACGTGCCGCCTGCCTTCGTCTCCGTTGATTTCCAGGAACCACGCAGCCCCCTTGTGGAAGAGTGGGCTGTACCCTCCGCAGCAGACACTGGATTTCTGCAGGACCCCCCCACGTTGCCGCAAGCGGCGGTCGCCTCCCCGCACAGCCGCAGCAAACAGCGCGTCCGACCTGAGCGCTCGGCATCAAGAAAAACGGAAAAATGGAAGAGGCTGGCAGAGATGGAGCCCCTCTTTACGTTCAGATTCGTGCATCGACTCAGCCGTGGACTGTCAAAGGTCATTTGCAAGTAATCAAGTGCACAGTTTGCTCCGTTGACTATGACAGATGCGTGAATAGGAGTAAGAAGACTGGGTGATGCGGCGCACTCGCTGTGACTGAAGACGTTTGCCTGGAACACGAGCGTCGAGTAGCCGTGACTGAGCCGGTCGGGTTCCGCATCACAGTCAGCGAGAAGCAGGGCCCCAGAGGCAGCCGGGCAGGCGACGTCGCAATCTTGCGCCCAGGCGCACACATTTGGGGGACAGCGAGAATTTTCTCCAGCAGTATCGAGAAGCGGCCACGCGACAGTTTCGTAATCGATATCGAGTAGTGCGACGGGTTGGAATTTATCGATCTCTGGTCGTCCGGTTCTCTCTGCAAATTAGAACGATTTTACCGACCTTGAAGGGGTCAGGAATGAAACCCTGCCCCCTCCCCCGGATCACCTCATTTTCAAGTCATGTACTGGTATCACTCATAAAAGAGGCCAAAATCGCTCGTAAAATTCCTGAAGAATATCGTCGAGTGCTGGCGATTTCTGCCACTGTCAATCGACAATAAGACGACACACATCATCGCGAGTAAAGTCACTCAGAAATTCGTCATTTAATGCGAGAGTAACAAAGCAATGCAGGTGTGAAGTAAATGCATCAGGGACCATGGTATCAGCTGCAGGGACATCATAAAGGTCGGTAAAGTAATTACGGATCTCTCAGGAAATGTCGCGTGGGCGTGTCAGTATGTGACCACCGGTCTGACTAAGGGACGTGATGTATGCTCGTTTTCGAGGTGATGTAAGGAACGCAGTTCATCCTTTAGGAAGGAGCGGGATTTTGATCGCACCTCGAGTCCTTACATTTATGTCTCTGTAACTGGAGAAGCTTCGATTCAACGTGGCTGCCATCCATAATCGGTAAGGGAGTTTGTCTGGCGCCGTCACGAAGCTGACACAAGACGCAGTAATAAAATTGCCTCGCCGTCTGAGCGCCGTAACGCATCAACGCTTTCCGCGGCACAGGTATGGCGCCCCCTGAACACAGAGCGCTGAGAGAGAAACCCCTCCAGCTGTGAGCTCGACGGGAGGACGCTGTGACAGGGAGCTGCTCGACGCCCAGGATTGGCGGCGCGGCTTCCCTGGCTGCGGCTCGGCGGGTGTCACGTCTGTGCCTAACACAGCTGTCCACACGAGGAACCAGACACGTGAAAGGCGGACGAGTCGGCTGCCGGAAGCGGCCGAGAAATGCGTACACCCGGCCACACTGCGACCGCACCAGGTCTCCTCACCGACATTAAAATTAGGGGTCTTATCCACAGGACCCAAAGCAGAACTAAAATCTCCCCCTAACAGCAGTCTCTGAGAAGTTTTACCAAATAAGCAATATCCTCTTTATAAAAATGCACACAATCTGTGGGACAGTCAGTACCTGAAAGGGCATACACAAGAATTCAAGTCAAGTCACAAAAAGTGCAGCAGACTCCTCGACGGTCATCAACAACTTCTGGATGACTCAGTGGTGTCCCCCCTCTGTCAAGTAACACAGTAGCAGTGGACACACTTCAGCAGCCACATTAAAGAAGGCAGGAAAGCTGGCGGGTAGGACAATGGTCAAATAACGCTTCTTGCGAAAATTTCGCGTCTGCACTTCCATCGTACATAAACTGTCGCAGCGCCGCACGTCTAGGCTTACGACTAACTCTATTCACGTTCAGGGCAGTCCCCTCTCCATGTCACTCTCTGTCGTCCTCAGAACCTCTGCTTCATCGTGTTGCTCATCAGTTGTGTGGCTGTAAGATATTAGGAGAAACCTTCTCGGTGCGAGCGTATGTGGACGTTCTGGTATCGCTACATCATATCTAAGAAATATACTTGCTCAAGGACATATTGGATTCCTTTTGTTCTCTCTTTGGGGCCGACTTTAATGAACAGAAATGTACGCTCTTCCCGTTGCAGGGTTTTCAACATCCTGTCATCCCATGTGCAACTGCGCGTGCTGGCCGCAAATCGTTGGGGATTACTGTGCGTCGCTGGTTGACGAAAATGGCTGCTCTCAGTTGACGTGAGGTGACGAATCGAATTGAAAGAGCAATTCGTGAACACGAACGCCGTCCTCTTAATCTTCCTCACAAATTGTGGGTCTTAGAGTCCTACATTTTCAGCAAAGTTTACTATGTTGCACAAATATTCCTGCTTCTCGCGATGATGGCGCACCAATTGATGCAATTGCGTTCCCTGTGGAAAAGTCATGTTTTCCGACTCTGGTATGAAACGGTTGCGGGGCCCCGTCCCCTTGGAGCGTTGGGACTTCCCAGCATCGAACTGAAGGCTTCAGCATTGTTTATACGGAGTACCGGTGTAACGTGTGCTTCAGCAACTCACTCCGTTACATCTCGCTTATTTACGTGTCTTGGACCAGGCAGTCTGACTGCCCATGCCGATGTTGGCCAGATCAGCTCTAAATTGCGGCACGTACGTGAATTTCATATTATAGTAAGTTTTCTGGGAACCAACACTTTGTCGATGACACACGGCATCACCAGATGTTTGCTTCCTCGTTGGGGAGTGCAATTATCCCCATCCCCAGTCAAGATGGCCGCACCACTCACGTCCTGGGAAACAGTGTGGTTTCACGTCGGCCCCACCGCGGTATAAGGTCACCAACAATCTGGTCCCCACCGACAGCCGCCTCCACCTTCTTAGTCCGACTGGTCTTCGCGACACGTGACGCCTTGCCGCACAGCCGTGTCTCATGAGGCAGAGAACACTGGCTGCGGATCCGCCGGCAGCTGCCTTTCCTTAGTCCACCGGCTGAAGCCGCTTTCTCGGTTTAACTTCTTCCGTGTCCGGACTTTTCCGTCTTACCTCGGACGAAGACTAATTCGATCGCACGCCTCCTCTGACTCTAGGCCCACTGTGAAGGCGGGTGTGACGACCATCCTGACCGCAGCGTTTCTCGCCAGACGCGCTGAACGCTCACTGGAAGTCGCAGAGGCTTCCACGTTATCGAGCTTTATCAGAAGATATGTTGCATCCTGTCTTTAACCGTCAACGAATTGGCCGGTCTGGAGCCTTCTCTCCTTGTGGTCTTCCTAGAGAAAAATTTAGTATTGCCTTTTGAGTCGCGTAATTGTTGAATTTATGTGTACCAAATTTTCTTTTCAAAAAAAAAAAGAAGAATCGAAAGTAATAAAACGAATTAAAAATATAAACAAAAATAATTAAAAAACATGAGGAAACCAACCAAGTACAATGTCCATGTGACGGACCAGAAGAGCGACAGACAGATGGGGGGAGGGGGGGGGGTCAGTCCTCGGCTTTCTACCCTTGCCCCCCCCCCCTGTCTCCACCACCAAAGCCTGAAGCTGACTGTGTCCGCTTTTTCCCGGAAAAAAAAGTAGTGCAGTGGACCACATTTCTGCTTACTGTGCAGGGGGTTGCGGGTTCAGATCTCGTCAGGTGCTGTAACATCATCTCAAGTCATGTCGATAAAGACTTGAAAATAATCACCATATTATTAAATCTTGTAGCAAGGAATACATTTTTGACGGCACTGTGCAGCCAATAGAATAATCTTTTTCTCCTTTTGTTTTTTAATCAGTTCATTAAAATTATTAAACACTTACGTGTTATGATGGATGAATAAAACTAAAAATCACATAAGCGAAGATCCCAAATGAAGAGCCGGCCGGAGTGGCCGAGCGGTTCTAGGCGCTACAGTCTGGAACAGCGCGACCGCTACGGTCGCAGGTTCGAATCCTGCCTCGGGCATGGATGTGCGTGTCTTGTCATTAGGTTAGTTAGGTTTAAGTAGTTCTAAGTTCTAGGGGACTGAAGACCTCAGAAGTTAAGTCCCATAGTGCTCAGAGCCATTTGAACCATTTGAACCAAATGAAGAAGATAGACGGGAAGAAAAAAATGTGATCTAGTGAGAAACGTTGATGAATCGCTGTGAGCAAGCTGTGACGCGTATGCGGGGGCTGAGCGGCCGGCCCTGCTGCACGCAGCTGCGACCCGGCAGAGCTGGTGCTCGAGTCCCGGGCAGCCGGCTCTCTCCACGCCGGACCTGCCTCGCGCGGTTCGTCCCCAGAACGACGCGGCGAGACCCAAGTCCACTGCCGCCGTCTGGCCGAAGCTGCTGGCAGCCTGACTCTTCAGCGGTGCCCCTCTGTGCCGGCGTCCGCCCACAGCACGCGTAGCTTCCCACTTTCGCCGCAAGCCTGGCCGCAGTCGTCCTCCGTAATGCTCTGCGTTGCAGCCGCAGTCATTTGTTTCAACTGGGAAAGGGTGACGCTGCCGACGTTGTTCCGTGAAACTTTCTGCCTCATTGCGTTCCACGTCAAGTTCGACGAGGTTGCGATCGCGGTTGTAGCGCGAAAGGCGTAACACTAAAAGAATCCGAAATAAGGAGTTACAGTGTTCTATCTACAGTGTATTCAGGCTGGCGTTTGTAGCGTTTCACAACTTCCGAGAGCTCGTTGCGTCTTCGAGTCTGCACCGAACGGAATTTTATGTCGAGGCAGCCGTGATTGTACATCTCCTTGACGAGAAGATGTGTTAGGCCGCTTTGTTTTTGTGAACAAAATGGTAGAGTGCACTGTCAAATTCCACAGTACTTCCGTGTGGAAAATTTGGTGTTAGTGGCTCTTGCAACCATTTTGTGTAATTGTCGCTGTTCCTTTCGTTCCGACGTTGATGAGAAATCGCAAATGAGCTCTGCACCCTTCAATGAACCTCATTTCTCCTCGCGCATGAGCCCCTACAGCCGTTTGCCCACAGCTTTCACTTTTCCGCACACCTGGTACGCCTCTCTGCTGCCAACATTTAGCGACAGTATGGTGTCTACGCGCCCGTCTCTCATCAGTACACGCGACGGCTTTCTTCGCACCTTCCTCGTTTCCTCTCAGAGTCCTAAAACGGCGTGCACGCCACGCCGCAATGTCCTCGCTCTCAACCAGAGATGTTCGTCTATTTTTACTTCAAAACGGACCCCCATATTCTTCAAAATTTTCCATAAAGTGCTTCGTTTCCACGTGAAGTTAATGTCGCCATCCTCCTTCACCCAGTTGTAAGGCTTTCGAAGAATGGTTATTCCTCTTTTAACGTCGTAATATTCCGAGAAGTTTTTTTTCGGTGAACACTTATCAACGACTTCTTCCTCAGTCTGTTCTTCCTCATAATTCTCCCACCACTCCGTCTGGCTCTCTTACCGTCGTTCGCCACATTACGCGCTGCCCTCACACCCTCTCTAACGCTACCTGCAACCCTCTCCGTTTCTCTTGAACTGCGCCACGCTCTTCATGAAGACATTTCCGTCTGGCCGCACTCCTGCATTACGTACACTCGCGGCGCCGCTGTTCATTTCAGCAGACGCCGCGAGTCCACAGCAGTAGTCACGCACTCTGGCAATGACGCGCCTGCACAGTCCTGAGCCACGGGCGTCGTTCTTCTACTGTCGAGAGTCGTCGGACGCCTTCTGCCCTATCAGTACGTAAACACACCGATGCCGCAACACGGAACCAAGCAAACAGCTAGTAAAGCAATAAAATACCATGAACATGCAAAAATCTTTGTTAAGTGAGGAGCGAAGTAGCAACAATGCGACACGTTCAGTCGAACATGGTCTCGGATAATGAACGAGGTGAAGTATTGAGCACGTTTAAAGCTTGCAGTACGCGCTGTGTGGTAAGATAGCCATGAATGACACACCTTCGTCTCAGTTACTCCATTATAAAATTTAGTGAACAGTGCCCAAGATGAAAAACGCAGTATTCTATACATAAACTACGCCAAGGCCTGCACTTTCACCTATGTTTCCTTTTAAAATGTCCTACAAATGTGATGTACTGTGCCTCAAACATTGAAAATACTTAGTACACGTAACTACAAAGTGTCAATAACGAGTACACTATTACTCCATTTCTGTTCTTAGAAAATTAAATTCCACTGTGCATTATTTTGTCAAACTTTTTATGATGACAGCAGAGACAGCGTAGTCAACTTTTGTAACCAGTTGCTTCAACTTTAAATGCACTGCAGCAACACTCCAGTTTACTGTCCTACTTAAGGTAATGAGTTGTATTTGTTTGCTTTTTGCATATAAGAGGTGCGTAGTCATTTTGCATTCGACGATGTATTCACGTTGATCCTTGATCTTAAGCGAAGGCTCTGCGAAAACAAGAGTTTGAAAATAGGCGTTACATCCCCAAGTACGTAACGAACAAAAATGAAGATTGGACATTACAGCCGATACATTTCACCGAAAATGAAATAAAAATACGCCATTTGATACGGTAAGTTGCGATTTAAGCGACTTTTTAAAAATATCGCTCATCTGGGGCTTAGATGGGACCATCAGACATCGCTGGTATAGCCGAATAGTCGTCCAAAGTTATGTCGCTATGGACGGTATCGACTGTATGTATTCACAGGACATGTGGTGAATCCTCCATTGGAAAAAAGATTACGGAATGGTCCCTCACATGGATTCCTGGGAGGGTATTGCCAGGGAGGTGGAGACGACGAGAAGAGGTTGTGTGAGTTGAGGCATGAAATGTCACATGGTAGAGAAGATAGAACATCTGAAATGGGATATCTGGATATAGTGGGGTCTGTAAAGTGAAGTAGAAAGGAGAGAGGGATTTTGGTGAGACGAGTATAGGATAATATAGCAGTAGCAGAAAATGGTGTAACTGTAATAGGATTCGTTATGAATAGGAAGGTAGGACGGAGAGGGAACTACTGTTAACAGTTGCAGCGACAGGGTTGTTCTCATCAGAATAGAAAGCAAGCCCACAGGGACAGCAATAGTTCTGGTGTGCAGCCCGACACAGAAAGCAGAAGATGTAGAAGTAGAGAAAGTATTTGAGGATACTGAATGGGTAATTGAGTATGTAAAGGGAGATGGACATCTTGTATTAATGGGGTTTTCGAATGGGAGAGAAGAAAGGACTGCAGGGGGATATGCGCTTGGTACAGTAGGAAGGAGAAAGAAGAAAGACTGAATTCTCCAATAAATTTTAGGAAGTAATAAGTAATACTTGGCTCAGGAATCACAAAAGGGGGCAGTATACTTGCAAAACGCCGTGAGGTACAGGAAGATTCCAGTTATTGTGGTCAGGCAGAGATTCCGAAATCAGGTTGTGGACTGTAAGGCGCACCCAGGAGCAGATATATATATATATATATATATATATATATATATAGAGTCAGATCACGGTTTAGTATCTACATCTACATCTATACTCCGCGAGCCACCTTACGGTCTGTGGCGGAGGGTACTTATTGTACCACTATCTGATCCCCCTTCCCTGTTCCATTCACGAATTGTGCGTGGGAAGAACGACTGCTTGTAAGTCTCCGTATTTGCTCTAATTTCTTGGATCTTTTCGTTGTGATCATTACGCGAGATATATGTGGGCGGTAGTAATATGTTGCCCATCTCTTCCCGGAATGTGCTCTCTCGTAATTTCGATAATAAACCTCTCCGTATTGCGTAACGCCTTTCTTGAAGTGTCCGCCACTGGAGCTTGTTCAGCATCTCCGTAACGCTCTCGCGCTGACTAAATGTCCCCATGACGAATCGCGCTGCTTTTCGCTGGATCATGTCTATCTCTTCTATTAATCCAACCTGGTAAGGGTCCCATACTGATGAGCAATACTCAAGAATCGGACGAACAAGCGTTTTGTAAGCTACTTCTTTCGTCGATGAGTCACATTTTCTTAGAATTCTTCCTATGAATCTCAACCCGGCGCCTGCTTTTCCCACTATTTGTTTTATGTGATCATTCCACTTCAGATCGCTCCGGATAGTAACTCCTAAGTATTTTACGGTCGTTACCGCTTCCAATGATTTACCACCTATGGCATAATCGTACTGGAATGGATTTCTGCCCCTATGTATGCGCATTATATTACATTTATCTACGTTTAGGGAAAGCTGCCAGCTGTCGCACCATGCATTAATCCTCTGCAGGTCCTCCTGGAGTACGTACGAGTCTTCTGATGTTGCTACTTTCTTGTAGACAACCGTGTCATCTGCAAATAGCCTCACGGAGCTACCGATGTTGTCAACTAAGTCATTTATGTATATTGTAAACAATAAAGGTCCTATCACGCTTCCCTGCGGTACTCCCGAAATTACCTCTACATCTGCAGATTTTGAACCGTTAAGAATGACATGTTGTGTTCTTTCTTCTAGGAAATCCTGAATCCAATCACAAACCTGGTCCGATATTCCGTAAGCTCGTATTTTTTTCACTAAACGTAAGTGCGGAACCGTATCAAATGCCTTCCTGAAGTCCAGGAATACGGCATCAATCTGCTCGCCAGTGTCTACGGCACTGTGAATTTCTTGGGCAAATAGGGCGAGCTGAGTTTCACATGATCTCTGTTTGCGGAATCCATGTTGGTTATGATGAAGGAGATTTGTATTATCTAAGAACGTCATAATACGAGAACACAAAACATGTTCCATTATTCTACAACAGATTGACGTAAGCGAAATAGGCCTATAATTATTCGCATCTGATTTATGACCCTTCTTGAAAATGGGAACGGCCTGCGCTTTCTTCCAGTCGCTAGGTACTTTACGTTCTTCCAGCGATCTACGATAAATTGCTGATAGAAAGGGGGCAAGTTCTTTAGCATAATCACTGTAGAATCTTAAGGGTATCTCGTCTGGTCCGGATGCTTTTCCGCTACTAAGTGATAGCAGTTGTTTTTCAATTCCGATATCGTTTATTTCAATATTTTCCATTTTGGCGTCCGTGCGACGGCTGAAGTCAGGGACCGTGTTACGATTTTCCGCAGTGAAACAGTTTCGGAACACTGAATTCAGTATTTCTGCCTTTCTTCGGTCGTCCTCTGTTTCGGTGCCATCGTGGTCAACGAGTGACTGAATAGGGGATTTAGATCCGCTTACCGATTTTACATATGACCAAAACTTTTTAGGGTTCTTGTTTAGATTGTTTGCCAATGTTTTATGTTCGAATTCGTTGAATGCTTCTCTCATTGCTCTCTTTACGCTCTTTTTCGCTTCGTTCAGCTTTTCCTTATCAGCTATGATTCGACTACTCTTAAACCTATGATGAAGCTTTCTTTGTTTCCGTAGTACCTTTCGTACATGATTGTTATACCACGGTGGATCTTTCCCCTCGCTTTGGACCTTAGTCGGTACGAACTTATCTAAGGCGTACTGGACGATGTTTCTGAATTTTTTCCATTTTTGTTCCACATCCTCTTCCTCAGAAATGAACGTTTGATGGTGGTCACTCAGATATTCTGCGATTTGTGCCCTATCACTCTTGTTAAGCAAATATATTTTCCTTCCTTTCTTGGCATTTCTTATTACACTTGTAGTCATTGATGCAACCACTGACTTATGATCACTGATACCCTCTTCTACATTCACGGAGTCGAAAAGTTCCGGTCTATTTGTTGCTATGAGGTCTAAAACGTTAGCTTCACGAGTTGGTTCTCTAACTATCTGCTCGAAATAATTCTCGGACAAGGCAGTCAGGATAATGTCACAAGAGTCTCTGTCCCTGGCTCCAGTTCTGATTGTGTGACTATCCCATTCTATACCTGGTAGATTGAAGTCTCCCCCTATTACAATAGTATGATCACGAAACTTCTTCACGACGTTCTGCAGGTTCTCTCTGAGGCGCTCAACTACTACGGTTGCTGATGCAGGTGGTCTATAGAAGCATCCGACTATCATATCTGACCCACCTTTGATACTTAACTTAACCCAGATTATTTCACATTCGCATTCGCTAATAACTTCACTGGATATTATTGAATTCTTTACTGCTATAAATACTCCTCCACCATTGGCGTTTATCCTATCCTTGCGGTATATATTCCATTCTGTGTCTAGGATTTCGTTACTGTTCACTTCCGGTTTTAACCAACTTTCCGTTCCTAATACTATATGCGCACTATTTCCTTCAATAAGAGATACTAATTCAGGAACCTTGCCCTGGATACTCCTGCAGTTTACCAATATTACGTTAACTTTTCCTGTTTTTGGTCTCTGAGGACGGACGTTCTTTATCAACGATGATAATGTCCTCTCTGGTAAGCCGTCAGGTATTTTATCGTTTCGCCCAAGGGGGGGTCCCTCTAACCTAAAAAACCCCCGTGTGCACGCCACACGTACTCTGCTACCCTAGTAGCTGCTTCCGGTGTGTAGTGCACGCCTGACCTGTCTAGGGGGGCCATACAGTTCTCCACCCAATAACGGAGGTCGATGAATTTGCAACCATTATAGTCGCAGAGTCGTCTGAGCCTCTGGTTTAGACCCTCCACACGGCTCCAAACCAGAGGACCGCGATCGACTCTGGGCACTATGCTGCAGATATTAAGCTCAGCTTGCACTCCGCGTGCGATGCTGGTTGTCTTCACCAAATCAGCCAGCCGCCGGAAGGAACCAAGGATGGCCTCAGAACCCAAGCGGCAGGCGTCATTCGTTCCGACATGTGCTACTATCTGCAGCCGGTCACACCCAGTGCGTTCAATAGCTGCCGGAAGGGCCTCCTCCACATTACGGACGAGACCCCCCGGCAAGCACACCGAGTGCACACTGGCATTCTTCCCCGACCTACCCGCTATTTTCCTGAGGGGCTCCATAACCCGCCTAACGTTGGAGCTCCCTATAACTAATAGGCCCGCCCTCTGTGACTGTCGGGACCTTGCCGGAGAATCGGCCACTGGCCCAACAGGCGAGGCATCCTGTGGTGGCTCGGAAACGATGTCATCACCACTAGGAAGCACCCCGTACCTGTTGGAAAGGGGTAAGGCAGCTGCCACGCGGCCAGATCCCACCTTCGCCTTTCGGCCAGGCACGCGCGAGCCCACCACTGTCCGCCATTCACCCTGGAGTGATGGCTGACCGGTAAGATGCTCACTGCCGGAAGACGCAGCGACATCAGGGGTTCCATGTGATTCCAAGGCCACCGAAGTAGGCATAGGTCTCACCACAGTTGCCCCAACGCCACTACGAGCCGACGCCTGCGCCTCGAGCTCGATGAGCCTAACAGACAAAGCCTCCACCTGCCCCCGAAGAGTGGCCAATTCTCCTTGCGTCCGCTCACAACAACCACAGTCCCTACACATGACTATGTTTACCCTACTCTATACGGTGACAAATTCCCAAGAAAATCTTCTGATGAGCTTCTCTGATAATCAAGAAACACTCACTGAAATACGAGACGCGAAAACTACGCTAGGTTTTCCCAGAAAAACTATTTAAAAGCTAAGCGCAGCAAATAAGTACAAAAACGCTTTATACAAACAGTACTCGCTGCTGCTGGTGCTCTCGCTCTGGCTGTCACAAGTAGTGGTGTAGAGTACGCTGAAGTGTGTGAAGAAGTGGGATATGGGAGCACTAAGGTATGTAGAGATACGCTACAAGATCTCTGAAGCTGCAGATACTGCAGTGATATATAGCTCATTAGCCAGTTCAGTTGAAGAAGAATGGACGTCTCTAGTCAGGGCAATAAAAAAAAAAAAGTCCAGTAAACAGAAGGTGAAAAGATGGTGCTAGATGTTAAGGAATGCACTTTAGAGCCGATGTTAACGGGACGCTTTTACTTTGAGTGATCGTTCCTGTCGTCTGGGTGAGTATTGACCATTCCTCCTTTGACGCCCTATATACCTATGCAGGGCACCGCCCATGGCTTGTCCAGCAGTTTTTACAGAACTTCGTAGTGCCGGAAGCTCATCTCCTCTAGCAGGATTTGGTCGGCCATTACGCTGACTCAATTATTTAATTAAAATATCATGTCATAATAGTAAATGTAAATGCGACAGACTTCTCAGTTTTGATCCTTCATTAATTTCAAAGTTAAAAAGAGTCAAAATAGATTTGGTTTATTAATATTTAGAATACTGAGTGAGTTCAGTATGTTTCATTTTGGCCGCCTAACGGCAGACGAGATTCTCTTCAGTTTTGCCTTGCAAATAATGAAAAAGAAAGATAAAAACATCATTACATTACGCAATATCTCAGTTAATCTTTGTGTAATTTGGTACATAAATAAGCAGTAGCCCCCTGAGGCCCATATTAATAATTACAGTTTGCGTAAGAGTACGCATATTTTCCTTTCTAAATAGCAGCGCTCACGAAAACTATTTATTAGGCGGTGAGTCGCACTCTGTGTTTAAACAATATTATACCGTACGTACTTCTGGGCAGCCGATGTCCGTACGAGTGTTATCGCGGTATAAGTTAATTAATAGTCTCATGCTAGCTCACAATATTTAAAGCAACCCCAACCAAAATCATAAAATACATAATATAAAAAATAAAAAAATATACACTTATACCGTGATAAGTTGACTCGGTTTTTACATGTGGAACGGTGATCTAGTGTGTCGACGCAGCTGCATGCGTCACATTTGTCACATTCTTTCACCTTTATCTGGGCGAGTTTTTGATTTGTCGGTACCGTCCTGTTGACTACTGGGTACCAGCTAGCTTTCGCATTCTGTGGTAGGTCGCTTTCCGATATGTTGTGGGCAGGTGGAATTTGGAAACTTTTTTTTCCGATCCGGTTCCCGGCAGAACGTAAAGTACCTAGCGACTGGAAGAAAGCGCAGGCCGTTCCCATTTTCAAGAGGGGTCATAAATCAGATGCGAATAATTATAGGCCTATTTCGCTTACGTCAATTTGTTGTAGAATAATGGAACATGTTTTGTGTTCTCGTATTATGACGTTCTTAGATAATACAAATCTCCTTCATCATAACCAACATGGATTCCGCAAACAGAGATCATGTGAAACTCAGCTCGCCCTATTTGCCCAAGAAATTCACAGTGCCGTAGACACTGGCGAGCAGATTGATGCCGTATTCCTGGACTTCAGGAAGGCATTTGATACGGTTCCGCACTTACGTTTAGTGAAAAAAATACGAGCTTACGGAATATCGGACCAGGTTTGTGATTGGATTCAGGATTTCCTAGAAGAAAGAACACAACATGTCATTCTTAACGGTTCAAAATCTGCAGATGTAGAGGTAATTTCGGGAGTACCGCAGGGAAGCGTGATAGGACCTTTATTGTTTACAATATACATAAATGACTTAGTTGACAACATCGGTAGCTCCGTGAGGCTATTTGCAGATGACACGGTTGTCTACAAGAAAGTAGCAACATCAGAAGACTCGTACGTACTCCAGGAGGACCTGCAGAAGATTAATGCATGGTGCGACAGCTGGCAGCTTTCCCTAAACGTAGATAAATGTAATATAATGCGCATACATAGGGGCAGAAATCCATTCCAGTACGATTATGCCATAGGTGGTAAATCATTGGAAGCGGTAACGACCGTAAAATACTTAGGAGATACTATCCGGAGCGATCTGAAGTGGAATGATCACATAAAACAAATAGTGGGAAAAGCAGGCGCCAGGTTGAGATTCATAGGAAGAATTCTAAGAAAATGTGACTCATCGACGAAAGAAGTAGCTTACAAAACGCTTGTTCGTCCGATTCTTGAGTATTGCTCATCAGTATGGGACCCTTACCAGGTTGGATTAATAGAAGAGATAGACATGATCCAGCGAAAAGCAGCGCGATTCGTCATGGGGACATTTAGTCAGCGCGAGAGCGTTACGGAGATGCTGAACAAGCTCCAGTGGCGGACACTTCAAGAAAGGCGTTACGCAATACGGAGAGGTTTATTATCGAAATTACGAGAGAGCACATTCCGGGAAGAGATGGGCAACATATTACTACCGCCCACATATATCTCGCGTAATGATCACAACGAAAAGATCCGAGAAATTAGAGCAAATACGGAGACTTACAAGCAGTCGTTCTTCCCACGCACAATTCGTGAATGGAACAGGGAAGGGGGGATCAGATAGTGGTACAATAAGTACCCTCCGCCACACACCGTAAGGTGGCTCGCGGAGTATAGATGTAGATGTAGATCCTCTGAGCGCCTTGTACGTGTTGTTTGCCGCGGTAGTGGCCCCACAGCTGCCGCCTGCGTAGCGCTGCTTTACACGCCGGCTCTGTTGGCGGGTCCTGCGGTGCTGCCTGCCTGCCTTCTCCTCCTTTCCTGCTGGCCTCCTTCGTAGCAGCGGCGCCGCATATTTCGCTGTGACCTCCAGCGGGCGCTGCCTTCCCCCTCCCGCCGCTAGCGAGCACGTCCGCTGCGGCCCTCTCGACATTTCCCTGCGCCACGCGGCTGCCGTTATTGCTCTGGCTGTCTCCGTGCGTATGCTCGGGGTCTGCGCCGCATCAATGGCTTTCGATACGGTCGTTGTCTTGCTGAGGCCTTCTCTTTGATGGAGGGTTCGTCTCCTTCTCGTGGGGCCTCGTATTGTACGCAGTACGTTTCTGCAACTGTCTGTAGCCACCCTGAGTGGGCGAGGCTGTATGGGGATGCCCAGCACTTTATGGCTCTCCGCTACATAGCACTGGCTTGATGCTCGTATTTGCTTATTCCCAGTTGGCAGAACACCCGTTGGCAGAAGACTCGTTCCAAGGTGTTTAGTATTTGCTCTACGGTTGTTACGTCTTCTCTCTGTGTGACGGAGATTCCCCGTGTCATCTGCGTAGGCCGTGCAGGCCGCTGTCTGGTCCCACACCGACCAGCCTGCGATGCTGTCGGCGATCTTCCTCAATACCGGCTCCAGTGTTACTGCGAGAAGGCCCTCACTCGTCAGTTCAGTGCTATATACTGTGTCTCCCAGTCCGGACTTGGAATTATTTAGTAGTTTTTCGACAATTTTAGTCCGAAACCTAGTCTGGTTAATGTCTCCATCAACTGATTGTGCTCGATCCTATCGAAAGCCACATGACGGTCTACTGTGTTTGCGGTGGTCGGTGCACGTGCTGTCACGCCTCTACACGTGGCGGTGGCGTCAGATATGCTTCCACCTGGCACAGCACACGTCTGCCACGGGCTTATCGCTTTCACCGCGTCAGTTTTTATGTTGTTTGCAGTGCACTTTGTTACTGCCCTATAGTCCGCATAAACAAGGCTGACCGGACGGTCGCCTTCAATGCGACGGGCGCCTTTATGTTTTGGAACCGGTGTGAGCGTCCCGTCCACGCACCGCTGAGGATCTCTTTGAGGACCTCCGTCACTTTGCCGCCCATTACGTCCCAGTACGCACTGGGAGACTCCGTCGGGATGCCGTCGGCGCTGCTCTTCAGTACTTCTCTGACGTCATCTCCGTCGGTTTTGCTCTGCCTGCCTGCGTTGACACCGCGTTGAGCTGCAAAACGTTTGATACTGAGTGCGCTTTCATTTTCTCTTTTTGAAACAGTTCTTTGAAATGTTTCTGAACGTGGGTTTCGACCTCTGTCTTTGTTTTGAGAGATCGCCCCTCGCCATCGCACAGTTCCTCCACGGTCTGGCTCTCCCTGTTGAGGAGGTGCAGCGTGCCGCGCTCGACCTCCACATAGCCGTACCTTCTCCTTCTCCTTCTCCTTCTCCTTCTCCTTCTCCCTCTCCTTCTCCCTCTCCCTCTCCCTCTCCCTCTCCCTCTCCCTCTCCCTCTCCCTCTCCCTCTCCCTCTCCCTCTCCCTCTCCCTCTCCCTCTCCCTGTCCCTGTCCCTGTCCCTCTCCCTGTCCCTGTCCCTCTCCCTCTCCCTCTCCCTCTCCCTCTCCCTCTCCCTTTCCCTCTCCCTTTCCCTCTCCCTCTCCCTCTCCCTCCTTCTCCTTCTCCTTCCCCTTGCTATGCAGCAGTTTCGCTTTGATGCTCCTCACTCTTGGGTAGGGTGATGGGTCGTCTGGCGCCGCATTCAGGGCCAGCTTCGCCTGCCCGTTTCCCTCCTTTCGTGACAAGAATTTGAATTCTGCCGTCCCTTCTTTGTCATTTCCGTGTCGTCTTCTGCATTGTGTTGTGTCGAGTTGTTTCCACCTGGCTTATTCAACACTCCTCTTCATGGAGATTGTAAGACGTTGTGGCCTCCTGACCTTCATTGCTTACATATTCCGCCCTCGCAATCATATTCCGCACGTCAAGACGATTCATTCGAACCCAAACTCGATAAGATAAAGTCAGTGTTGTAAGAATTCGTGTGAACGATATGCAAATAACAAGTAAATCGCAAGTGCGTACCGAGATTGAAATAGTTATAGTGAAACGCCTGCAAGCGAATGTTTGAGTGGCATCGCGGTGGACTGGTTATCTGACCGCTGTACCACGGCAATAGTCAGACTAGGGGCGAATAGGTGTCCGGGACTTCAGCGAGGCGTACGGAGAGTTTGATTGGCGAAGGTCAATCCAGGTACAACGAGAGTTATCTTAGGGCGTGCGGTTCTAGGCGCTTCAGTCGCGTGACCGCTACTGTCGCAGGTTCGAATCCTGCCTCGGCCATGGATCTGTGTGTTAGTTGGGTTTAAGTAGTTCTAAGTTCTAGGGGACTGGTGACCTCCGAAGTTAAGTCCCATAGTGCTCAGAGCCATTTGAACCACATTGTCACAAACATTACGCGTGTAAATCGATAATCACACTTGTAACGTCATATGCGTGTTTACTCATAAATAAACTATTTCTGGCATATCTTATCACGACACAGTTCGATTCTAACCCCATTGACAATATCAGGCACGTCCTGCCATCTCTCAGTAAGATGTAGAACTTTTAGCATTCCATAGGGGTCGTGCCATCGCAGACTGGAGTGAATCGTGAAAGTATCGTAGCCGGCAGCAGCTGTGGAGTGCATTCGGCCTGTCGGCGCCGGCCCGAGAAACAGCTGCGAGTGCGGCCTGGCCTAAGCGGCGTATTTCAGAACACCTCTGTCGATTTTTCCCGAGGACATGCAGCTTTACTGTATGATTAAGGGGCTCCGGAACGCCCTATACTTGCAATGTTAAAATAACGCTTATAAATTATATCTTTCCTCACAAAGTATTTGAGGTAGGAAGTTGAACTTTTTACAGATTATTTATTGGAATATGGGCTACAACTTAACACAGGGATTTTACAAAATTTTAGTTCAGTTATTAAAGATGATTTTTTTTTCAATTGTAACGAAAATTCACAACATTTTTTTGCAATTTTTTATTTATATATTCAAAAATATACAGTTTTTTGGAAAAAGGCTGTGTTAAATTATGCAGAAGGTACTGTGTAACATTTACTGAAAGTTTGAAACAAATATGTTTGGAAGATCCTTAGAAAACATGTAATTAGTATGAGAAAATAAAAGTTTTGGGAATCGAGCGACAAAGATTGGATTAACTTTTTAGTGCATTCCAGGTCCATAGGATGGATTATCTTCATCCTCTGCAAACTCCTCCTCCAGCTTCCTCTTGTTCCTCCTCCTGTTTACTCTTGCTTGTATTTCTAGACTCTTTACAGCCCTGTCTGCAGCCCGAAGGCGTTCCTTGTCTAAAGCAAGCATCGCTCATTGTTGTGTTCGTAGATTTTGCTACCATTTTCTTCAGTTGCAGTTACTGCAACACTGTTCCAAAAGGTGGTCATGTATGAACACTTATCACATTTCAGTTGTATTTCACTAGCAAGTCCTACGTGCTTTATTATGGAGAGTTCCAGACCAACTTCACTACAATGAATACATCTTACACAGTTTGAAAAAATTCCTTTGAGAACCGACATATCAAATATTTCATTCACATCCGATTCGCCCATAAAACATTCATAGTTTTCACTCATTGAACCAAGCTTCTTCTGTGAAGTATTTTCTTTCCCACTTTGACTGCTATGGGCAGGTGTACTTGAGAGGTTAGGTTCACTCACTTGGTTATCGTCTTTATTGTTTACAGTAATAACACATACCTTTGGCTTTCCAACATTTCTTCTTTTCTTAAAAGCCTTCAGAGGATTTCTAATAACTTTACTTTTACTCATTATTATACTTCAACAAAACAGAGACTCAAGAAACAGAATTAATTTCGAATATTTTCGACATAACGACAGAGTAAATAAACATGAAACAATCGACAATCACACCAGCGATATATATTGAACCATCACAGGTTAGCCACAACACATACTTTATCTCACATCACTAAAATGTACCTGATGAACACGGACGTTACTAATAACACCATTTGACAGCAGTTTAACAGCGCCACAGTGGGTCACGCCCATGTAGAACACATTTCAAAAAAAATTTAAAAATAGTTGTAGTCTTCGGAATTGAATAAATTATATATCTATTAAAAGGTAATAGTCTGCAGATTCAGAAAACGCAAAAAAGTAAAAATTCAACTTTTCATGATTTTGAGCCTATCCGGAGCCCCTTAAATGATGATGGCGTCCTCTTGGGTAAAATATTCCGGAGGTAAAATAGACCCCATTCGGACCTTCGGGCGGGGACTACTCAAGAGGACGTCGTTATCAGGAGAAAGAAAACTGGCATCCTACGGATCGGAAGGTGGAATCTCAGATCCCTAAATCGGGCAGGTAGGTTAGAAAATTTAAAAAGGGAAATGGATAGGTTAAAGTTAGATTTAGTGGGAATTAGTGAAGTTCGGTGGCAGGAGGAACAAGACTTTTGGTCAGGTGATTACAGGGTTATAAATACAAAATCAAATAGGGGTAATGCAGGAGTAGGTTTAATAATGAATAAAAAATAGGAGTGCTGGTTAGCTACTACAAACAGCATAGTGAACGAATTATTGTGGCCAAGATAGACACAAAGCCCATGCCTACTACAGTAGTACAAGTTTATATGCCAACTAGCTCTGCAGATGATGAAGAAATTGATGAAATGTATGACGAGATAAAAGAAATTATTCAGGTAGTGAAGGCAGACGAAAATTTAATAGTCATGGGTGACTGGAATTCGTCAGTAGGAAAAGGGAGAGAAGGAAACATAGTAGGTGAATATGAATGGGGGGGAAGAAATGAAAGAGGAAGCCGCCTTGTAGAATTTTGAGCAGAGCATAACTTAATCATAGCTAACACTTGGTTCAAGAATCATAAAAGAAGGTTGTATACCTGGAAGAACCCTGAAGATACTAAAAGGTATCAGATAGATTGTATGATGGTAAGACAGAGATTTAGGAACCAGGTTTTAAATTGTAAGACATTTCCAGGGGCAGATGTGGATTCTGACCACAATCTATTGGTTATGAACTGCAGATTGAAACTGAAGAAACTGCAAAAAGGTGGGAATTTAAGGAGATGGGACCTGGATAAACTGAAAGGTTGTACAGAGTTTCAGGGAGAGCATAAGGGAACAATTGACAGGAATGGGGGAAAGAAATACAGTAGAAGAAGAATAGGTAGCTCTGAGGGATGAAGTAGTGAAGGCAGCAGAGGATCAAGTAGGTAAAAAGACGAGGGCTAATAGAAATCCTTGGGTAACAGAAGAAATATTGAATTTAATTGATGAAAGAAGAAATTATAAAAATGCAGTAAATGAAGCAGGCAAAAAAGAATACAAAAGTCTCAAAAATGAGATCGACAAGAAGTGCAAAATGGCTAAGCAGGGATGGCTAGAGGACAAATGTAAGGATGTAGAGGCTTGTCTCACTAGGGGTAAGATAGATACTGCCTACAGGAAAATTAAAGAGACCTTTGGGGAAAAGACAACCACTTGTATGAATATTAAGAGCTCAGATGGAAACCCTGTTCTAAGCAAAGAAGGGAAGGCAGAAAGGTGGAAGGAGTATATTGAGGGTTTATACAAGGGCGATGTACTTGAGGACAATATTATGGAAATGGAAGAGGATGTAGATGAAGATGAAATGGGAGATAAGATACTGCGTGAGGAGTTTGACAGAGCACTGAAAGACCTGAGTCGAAACAAGGCCCCGGGAGTAGACAACATTCCATTACAACTACTGATGGCCTTGGGAGAGCCAGTCATGACTAAACTCTACCATCTGGTGAGCAAGATGTATGAGACAGGCGAAATACCCACAGACTTCAAGAAGAATATAATAATTCCAATTCCAAAGAAAGCAGGTGTTGGCAGATGCGAAAATTACCGAACTATCAGTTTAATAAGTCACAGCTGCAAAATACTAACGCGAATTCTTTACAGACGAATGGAAAAACTGGTAGAAGCGGACCTCGGGGAAGATCAGTTTGGATTCCGTAGAAATGTTGGAACACATGAGGCAATACTAACCTTACGACTTATCTTAGAAGAAAGATTAAGAAAAGGCAAACCTACGTTTCTAGCATTTGTAGACTTAGAGAAAGCTTTTGACAATGTTGACTGGAATACTCTATTTCAAATTCTGAAGGAGGCAGGGTACAATACAGGGAGCGAAAGGCTATTTACAATTTGTACAGAAACCAGATGGCAGTTATAAAAGTCGAGGGGCATGAAAGGGAAGCAGTGGTTGGGAAAGGAGTGAGACAGGGTTGTAGCCTCTCCCCGATGTTATTCAATCTGTATATTGAGCAAGCAGTAAGGACACAAAAGAAAAATTCGGAGTAGGTATTAAAATCCATGGAGAAGAAATAAAAACTTTAAGATTCACGGATGACATTGTAATTCTGTTAGAGACAGCAAAGGACTTGGAAGAGCAGTTGAACGGAATGGATAGTGTCTTGAAAGGAGGATATAAGATGAACATCAACAAAAGCAAAACGAGGATAATGGAATGTAGTCAAATTAAATCGGGTGATGCTGAGGGGATTAGGTTGGGAAATGAGACACTTAAAGTAGTAAAGGAGTTTTGCTATTTAGGGAGTAAAATAACTGATGATGGTCGAAGTAGAGAGGATATGAAATGTAGACTGGGAATGGCAAGGAAATCGTTTCTGAAGAAGAGAAATTTGTTAACATCGAGTATAGATTTAAGTGTCAGGAAGTCGTTTCTGAAAGTATTTGTATGGAGTGAAACATGGACGATAATCAGTTTGGACAAGAAGAGAATAGAAGCTTTCGAAATGTGGTGCTACAGAAGAATGCTGAAGATAAGGTGGGTAGATCACGTAACTAATGAGGAGGTATTGAATAGGATTGGGGAGAAGAGAAGTTTGTGGCACAACTTGACTAGAAGAAGGGATCGGTTGGTAGGACATGTTTTGAGGCATCAAGGTATCACAAATTTATCATTGGAGGGCAGCGTGGAGGGTAAAAATCGTAGAGGGAGACCAAGAGGTGAATACACTAAACAGATTCAGAAGGATGTAGGCTGCAGTAGGTACTGGGAGATGAAGAAGCTTGCACAGGATAGAGTAGCATGGAGAGCTGCATCAAACCAATCTCAGGACTGAAGACCACAACAACAACAACTGTCGATTCGTACTGTTTCGTTAGTTTCAAAAACTTCCTGACAATCTTGCTTCGCACATTCTTCTTCAATCTGAGTTTGTTACTGTAATTTCGTATCTTACAAGGAAATGGTCAGACTTAACATGCCGAAACGTGTATTGCTCAAAAATGGCTCTGAGCACTATGGGACTCAACTGCTGTGGTTATCAGTCCCCTAGAACTTAGAACTACTTAAACCTAACTAACCTAAGGACATCACACACATCCATGCCCGAGGCGGGATTCGAACCTGCGACCGTAGCGGTCGCGCGGTTCCAGACTGTAGCGCCTAGAACCGCTCGGTCACAACGGCCGGCGAAGAAATCGACAGAAAACACGCTTGAGGACTATGTGTTGCGCGACATGGTTCTTGAACTTCTAGACGAGTATGTAAATGGCGCAGACATGTGGCTAGAAACAACTGAAACACTCGAGATTGCAGACTGTGAATCTGCAGACGGCGGAGACACCGACGAAAGATGCACTCGTGAAGACTCTTCGAGTGATAGTGCCAAGTACCATCATCAATTATCTCCGAAAGTAACACCAGCAACTACAATTACCTTACCAGACAAAGAAAAAGCGGTGACGTATTGGTTGAACGAAAGTGGTAAGGATCGCCTACGTGTCAGTACTGTTTAGAATAAGTATCGCTTTGTCCGTTCTGAACGTGAATTGTACAGATGGAAATAGGAAGTCGCTGGACGACGTAAGAGTCGACTGGAAATTGCGACGGAGATAAATGCGCGACTTTTTGAGCTACTTACCGAAGTCAGGCAACAGTCATTGAGTGTCAGCGATACGGCTTTGCGTGACTGGGCGTTAGAGATTGCCAACGCGATAGGCGCTAAAGCATTTACAGCTTCTCAGAGTTGGATTAGTCGCTTCAAAATATCACATAAAATTGTGGCAAGAAAAATGACAAAATTTGTAACGAGAAACAGGTCGGAAAGTGAAGTGGCACAAATCGAAATGATAAAAGCTTTTCTTACGAATGCAAAAAAATAAGATCGCTAGTTTTAGTGAATCGAACGTGTACAATGCAGATCAGTCAGGTTTTCAAAAAGAAATACGTGCGAAAAGAACACTGCCATTCAAAGGGGAAAAACATATTGAGGCTATTGCGCAGTCCACGACTGCACTCACCCATTCATACACTATAATGCCCATAATTAGTCTGGATAGTTCATTGCAGCCTGAACTGTGTGTGTGTCTTCAAGAACCAACTGGACGTTTTGGGCCGCGTGTCAAAAGAACAATGTTGTACGCAAACAATCTTGTGGTAGAGGCATCCACGTCTGGAAAAATGGGAAATGAAAACGTTACACTTTTCATGCGTCATGCTTTCCTGCTGTTCTGCGGGAACAAATCTCTTCTCCTTCTAGATTCGTGGTCAGGTCATAAAAGGTCTGATTCATTAAAAGCTGTATTTTGAGCCCATCCTGACAAAGAAGTAGAGATACTTCAGATTCCGCCCGGTACGACGAACGTAATTCGGCCTTTAGACAGAGAATTTTTCCGTCAGTGGAAGGCATTTTACAGAAAACTAACAGAGAAAACTATTTTGTGCAGATCACTGCAATTTCCTGTCTATCACCGTGACAATATTCTCAAGCTGCAATCGGTAGTACATTATCAATTTTCCTCCCCACGGTTTCAGAATTTGATTAAATATGCGTGGCACTCCTCGAAATATGCTGATACTAGGCCTGAATCAATCCTAACACCAGCCCAGTTTTGTCTACGGGCATCTAACAACGTCTGTGATTCGCAGGGCTGTCATTTGTCGTCTTTGCCTGTATGTTGTCGGTGCACAAAAACCTACGTTTTGAACAATGTGTCAATATTTCGCATTTTTGCCGTAATTACAAGAAATAAAATTTGGACGTGTTCTAAACAGTATGTTTATTTGTGTCTATTTCACAGCTATTTGGAAAGAATGTTGTAGATAACATATCAGCCATATTTGTCAACGAATGTTTAATTATCATACGATCGCTTCCACTGGGGGAATCGGCTCTCTCGCTGCTGTGGCAGAAGAGCGGCGCGTAGCTGACGCCGCCTTGTCCCTAGATATGGCGTCGGTATAACGTAGCGAGCGGAGTCAGGGTTGTACAAGAGGCGGAAACCGTGCGACAATAATGTCTTACTTCATAAAATTGTTTACAGACTTCCACGTCATGTCAGCAGCTAAAATTCTGCATACAGACTTCTTGCAATGTTAACTCACAGTGGTAAAAAAAAGCAACACAGGTTTCGACATGACAAGTCTGACCAATCCCTTGTTAGCTTTATCACGGTAGCTTAAAATGCTCACGGAAGCATCTTTGTGCCGTCCGAACGGCTGCGTGGGAAGCGTGGCAGCCGGCTGCTGGGGACACACGGGCCAGCGAACTGCGCACCGCCCCCAACTGCGCCCTCCCACGCCCTGCGAGCGCCAGCCGGGTGTGGGCGGCGCCGCACTTTGCCTGCTGGCCGTCGCTGCCCCTGCACTGTGTACCGGGTCCCTGGTCAGGTGCGACAGGCCAGACCGGGTGTAGCTGTGACATTGCTTGCCGGGACGACAGCGCCTATAAAATCCAGTCCGTTGTTTACCGGTGGCTTTAGTACATCATGCAGATAACCTGATATCAAATTGTCTCAGAAAGCGCAAATTCCACCGTTATTACACTACTGGCCACTAAAATTGCTACACCGCGAAGATGACGTGCTACAGACGTGAAATTTAACCGACGGGAAGAAGATGCTGTGATATGCAAGTGATTAGCTTTCCAGAGAATTCACACAAGGTTGGCGCCGGTGGCGACACCTACAACGTGCTGACATGAGGAAACTTTCCAACCAATTTCTCATACACAAACAGCAGTTGACCGGCGGTACATGGTGAAACGTTGTTGTGATGCCTCGTGTAAGGAGGGGAAATGCGTACCATCACGTTTCCGACTTTGACAAAGGTCGGATTGTAGCCTATCGCGACTGCGGTTTATCGTATCGCGACATTGCTGCTCGCGTTGGTCGAGATCCAATGACTGTTAGTAGAATATGGAATCGGTGGGTTCAGGAGCATCATACGGAACGCCGTGCAGGATCCCAACGGCCTCGTATCACTAGCAGTCGAGATGACAGGCATCTTATCCGCATGGCTGTAATGAATCGTGCAGCCACGTCTCGATCCCTGAGCCAACAGGTGGGGACGTTTGGAAGACAACAACCATCTGCACGAACTGTTCGACGACGTTTCCAGCAGCACGGACTATCAGTTCGGAGACCGTGGCTGCGGTTACCCTTGACGCTGCTTCACAGACAGGAGCGCCTGCGATGGTGTACTCGACGACGAACCTGGGTGCACGAATGGCAAAACGTCATGTTTTCGAATGAATCCGGGTTCTGTTTACAGCATCGTGATGGTCTCATCACTGTTTGGCGACATCGCGGTGAACGCACATTGGAAGCGTGTATTCGTCATCGCCATACTGGCGTAACATCCGGCGTAATGGTATGGGGTGCCATTGGTTACACGTCTCGGTCACCTCTTATTCGCACTGACGGCACATTGAACAGTGGACGTTACATTTCAGATGTGTTACGACCCGTGGCTGTACCCTACATTCGATCCCTGCGAAACCGTACATTTCAGCAGGATAATGCTCGACTGCATGTTGCAGGTCCTGTACGGGCCTTTCTGGATACAGAAAATGTTCGACTGCTGTCCTCGCCAGCACATTCTCCAGATCTCTCACCAATTGAAAACGTCTGGTCATGGTGGCCGAGCAACTGGCTCGTCACAATACGCCAGTCACTACTCTTGATGAACTGTTGTATTGTCTCGAAGCTGCATGGGCAGCTGTACCTGCTCTGTTTGGCTCAATGTCCAGGCATATCAAGGCCGTTATTACGGCCAGAGGTGGTTGTTCTGGGTACTGATTTCTCAGGATCTATGCACCCACATTACGTCAAAATGTAATCACATGTCAGTTCTAGTATAATATATTTCTCCAATGAATACCCGTTTATCATCCGTATTTCTTCTTGGTGCAGCAATTTTAATGACCAGTAGTGTATACCTAATTGAGTTGACACAACCGTCACTCGTTGACCAGTCTGGTATGGAAGTAGAAGAGAACAATAGCAGAGCTCAAGTTTTTTTTTAAAAAAACATTCACGCAGGAAGACTGTGTAAACATGCCGTCCTTTGGCAGCCGCACAGACTGTCCTATAGCAGTAGCCATCCCTGGCGTAGAGAAGGAAACCGAAACAGTCGAAAACAAGTGAGTCGCTAGGTCCGGATAGGATCCCACTTTTGGTTTTCAAAGAGTACTCAAAGGCACTGACCCCTTACTTACCTCGCATTTATCGCGAATCTTTCGCCCAGCGCATTCTCCCAAGCGAATGGAAAAAAGAAATAAGAGCAGATGTCTCCTGCGTATAACGATAAAGGAACGGAGTCGCAAAATTACTCCCCAGTACCCTTGACATTGGTATGCTGCAGAATTTTCGAACCTTTTCCCAATTAGAATACAAAAATTCCTTGAAGTAGTAAAGCTTCTGTCCACAAATGAGCACGGTTCTAGAAAGCACCGCCCGTGCCAGACTCGGCCTGCCCTTTTCTGACACGAGATGCTGCGAACCACGGACGAGGTACGACGCGCTGATTCTGTATTTTTAGATTTCCGGAAAGCGTTTGCCACGGTGCTCCTCTGCAGGTTGTTCACCGAGACACGTGACTGGCTCCAAGACTTCTTAAGTGACAGACCCCAGTTCAACAGAGACCAGAGAATCGACAAGTGTGCTCCAAGGAAGTGTGACAGTACGGCTGTTGTTTTCTCTATACGCTGAAGCGCCAAAGAAACTGGTACAGGCGTACGTATTCAAATACAAGGATATGTAAACAGGCAGAACACGGCGCTGCGGTCGGAAACGCCTATACAGGGGGGTTCATGGATCGTGACCGGGCCACATATCTCACGAAATAAGCGTCAAACGAAAAAACTACGAAGAACGAAACTTGTCTATCTTGAAGGGGGAAACCAGATGACGCAATGGTTGGCCCGCTAGATGTCGCTGCCATGGGTCAAACGGATATCAACTGCCTTTATTTAAACAGGAACCCCCATTTTTATTACATATTTGTGTAGTACGTAAAAGAATATGAATGTTTTAGTTGGACCACTTTTTTCGCTTTGTGATAGATGGCGCTGTAATAGTCACAAACATATGGCTCACAGTTTTAGACGAACAGTTGGTAACAGGTAGGTTTTTTAAATTAAAATACAGAACGTAGGTAAGTTTGAACATTTTATTTCGGTTGTTCCAAAGTCATACATGTACCTTTGTGAACTTATCATTTCTGAGAACGCATGCTGTTACAGCGTGATTACATGTAAATACCACATTAATGCAATAAATGCTCAAAATGATGTCCGTCAATCTCAATGCATTTGGCAATACGTGTAACGACATTCCTGTCAACAGCGAGTAGTTCGCCTTCCGTAATGTTCGCACATCCACCGACAATGCGCTGACGCATGTTGTCAGGCGTTGTCGGTGGATCACGATAGCAAATATCCTTCAACTTTCCCCACAGAAAGAAATCCGGAGACGTCAGATCCGGTGAAGGTGCGGGCCATGGTATGGTGCTTCGACGACCTGTCATGAAAAATATATATGCTATTCAATACCGCTTCAACCGCACGCGAGCTATGTACCGTACATCCATCGTGTTGGAAGTACATCGCCATCCTGTCAGGCAGTGAAACATCTTGTAGTAACATTGGTAGAACATTACGCTGGAAATCAGCATACATTGCACCATTTAGATTGCCACCGATAAAATGGGGGCCAGTTATCCTTCCTCCCATAATGCCGCACCATACATTAACCAGCCAAGGTCGCTGATGTTCCACTTGTCGCAGCCATCGTGGATTTTCCGTTGCCCAATAGTGCATATTATGCCGGTTTACGTTACCACTGTCGGTGAATGACGCTTCGTCGCTAAATAGAACAAGTGTAAAAAATGTGCCATCGTCCCGTAATTTCTCTTGTGCCCCATGGCAGAACTCTACACGACGTTCAAAGTCGTCGCCATGCAGTTCCTGGTCCATAGAAATACGGTACAGGTGCAATCGATGTTGATGTAGCATTCTCAACACCGACGTTTTTGAGGTTCCCGATTCTCGCGCAATTTGTCTACTACTGATGTGAGGATTAGCTGCGCTAGAAGCTAAAACACCTACTTGGGCATCATCATTTGTTGCAGGTCGTGGTTGACGTTTCACATGTGGCTGAACACCTCCTGTTTCCTTAAATATCGTAACTAACCGGTGAACAGTCCGGACACTTGGATGATGTCGTCCAGGATACCGAGCAGCGTACATAGCACACGCCCGTTGGACATTTTGATCACAATAGCCATATATCAACACGATATCGACCTTTTCCGCATTTGGTAAACGGTCCATTTTAACACGGGTAATGTAGCACGAAGCAAATACCGTCCGCACTGGCGGAATGTTACGTGATACCACGTAGTTATACGTTTGTGACTATTACAGTGCCGTCTATCACAAAGCGAAAAAAGTGGTCCAACTAAAACATTCTTTACGTACTACACGAATATGTAATAAAAATGGGGTTCCTGTTTAAAAAAAACGCAGTAGATATCCGTTCGACCTGTGGCAGCGCCATCTAGCGGGCCAACCATTGCGCCATCTGGTTTCATCCTTCAAGCTAGACGAGTTTCGTTGTTTGTAGTTTTTTCGTTTGACGCTTATTTCGTGAGATATTTGGCCCAGTCACGATCAGTGGACCACACTGTATATAGCGAAAAGTAATGGTCCTGTAACATTCTCCTTGGGCACGCCCAAAGTCATTTTCAGATGTGAACATTCCTGTCGGTTGAGAATGTCCTGGTGAGTTATGTTTGCTAGAAAGTCTGCAGTGCAGTCACACAGTTGGTCTGATTCCCCACTGGCTGGTATTTTGTTATTCAGGCAGTGGGGAACTGTAATTTAGTGCTTTTGGAAGTGAAACAATACGGCATTAACCTGGATGCATGTATCTACTGCGCTCTGTGTGTCATGGAGGACCTGCGATAGTTAGTTTTCACACGACCGTTGTTTGCACAGCCCGTGGAGTCTCTGTTTATTAAGATATTTCTCTGCTCACGGCATGACGGTCATTCACATAGTGCTGGCGCAACGGTTTGACAACTTCCATCGACAAGCAGGCGTTGTGGGATTGAGTTGTGGCGTTACACAAATTTTGAATTCGCTCCAGATATTTAATCTCACGCACATTCATCACAAGTGGCCGCTTTTCCGTTCTCCCTCCATGTCATTCTACGTTGATTAACACATCAGCCATGCTCATCGTTCATTTCATTGTAGCGAATCTAATTCGACTTGTAGGGGCGACTATATCTGTGTTCCACACCCTCTCCTATGGTGCTCCTACGGCTGTCACCGTACCCCACAAATCTGCTGCCATCGGTTTCTGTCTTCCCAGGATTTCTCGAACTGAGTGAGGCGCGCAGTGGTCAGCACACTGGACTCGCATTCGAGAGGATGACAGTTCGAATCCCCGTCGAATCCGACGTTAAACTGTAACCTTCCTTCCTTTCCTTCCTGTCTCGTCTTCTTCAGTTTCTGTTTCTCTCGTGACTTTTTTTTTACCCCATCTAACCAGGTAATCTTCGGTATTCTTCATCTCATTCTTCCCTGTGGATGGTACATTAGGCTGTACAATGCGGAATCTTACTCCAGTTGGTCGATTTCTCGTCAACTTGGTACGTCGCTTGCCTGCGTGCACGGACCAGACTGTCTGGTTGGATTTCCCGCCGAACACCTTTGCTCTGCAGGTTGCATCGTAGCCCCTGCAGCTGCCTCTTGCGCACTTGCTAATGCAATCAAGTCGTCTTCTTCTTTTTCCTTTCTTCCTTACTATCCCTTCATTACCCCTCAGTGTACCCTGAGATTATCTCTCCATCTTTTCCAATATTTATTTTACCAGCTGATGATTGATTTCTTACGATTCAAGTAAATAACGCAATAAGAAACTTTCGATACCAATTGGATATAAATAATTCTGTTAATACACATATTTATAAAGAATTAGTTGTTTCGTATTTAAATATTCACAATATACATGTCTGATGACGCTTTGGCCCGCTTCTGACCCCTATTCAAGCAGTTATTCCGCTTGGCATTAACTGATAGAGTTGTTGAATGTGCTATTGACGGATATCGTTCCCAATTCTGTCCATCAGACTGTCAAAATCTCGAGACTGCCCACAGTGCTCCATACATTCACAATTCTGAACAGGACCGGCGACCTTGCTGGCAGGGTAGGGCTCGGCAAACACGGAGACGAGCGGCAGGCACTGTCGCCGGCTGCGGACGAGCGTTATCTTGCTGGAGTGTGAGCCCAGAATAGCCTGCCGCGAGGGGAGACAAGACGAGGCGCAGAATGTCGCCGAGGTACCGCCGTGCTGTGAGGGTGCTGCGGATGAGAACCAAAGCGGTCCTGCTGCCGCACGCAGTGGCCCCCCAGGCTGCTGGCTGTCGGGTCACACGGGGGGCGACCGTAAGGCTGCTGCCCCGCCGCCGTCCCGGCTGTCTCCAGACACGCCTCAGCCGGTCTCAGTTCGAAGCCGACAATTCCACTCCAGCCGACGAGATTCTGGCCCGAAGACGTGTTTGGAGACAACCTGGGCAGTGGTGGGACACCGGCCTGACTTCACTCGCTGTACGTCCTGGAGTGATGGGCTGCAATTCACCGAATAACTGCTCGAATACTTCTTAAAGGTGTAAAAAATCAGCTCGTAGTATAAGCCAGCGTTCATAACTCGAAAACCACTTGAAGCTATTGTGTTAGTTATTTTTTTGCATTTTGGAAGAGAATGAAAACTTACCTTGTAGCTTAACCTAACTCATACTGTATGTTACGTTTTTTTGTTTGTTTTTGGAAAGAAATGATTGTATATTTACCATTCTGGCCCTCGCACTGAGCAGAATGCGGTAAGGTAACTTTTTGTGAAATCAGTTGCAAAACGTTGAATTTATTAGGAATATCATCTTAAAGCTAGGACATGATGATTTTTAAGGCACAATTTGCAATATAGAAAATGTATTATTCGAAAAAATCCTTAACAATCAGAAAACATTTTACTGTCATTTTGAAAAACATACAGTTATTTTTAATGCTTCATATGTACTTACTATTAGTGTCACTTTATTCAATCTCAGCACTCGTGCAGCAGATGTATTTTCTGGCTTGCCCAAAAGACAAGGAAAGATGCGGATGTAACACCCCACCCGTTGCTTGTCCAATTTTTGCGTGTGTTCGCCCAATGACAAAAAACTTGCAGAGAAATTAGGAGTGGAACTGTAGGCAAAAATGGATAACGCTAGATTTAAATGTGGCCCTGTCACCCCTAATTAATCTGCGGTGGTAGTGTTGACGATAAATCACACCTGTTTTTACTTCGAAACAGGAACGATCACGAAGACTTAGGGTGTTCAATGACATCAAACACACAGACAAAAATAAAATAAAGCAAAATGGTGAATTGAGGATAAACTAATGATAGTAAAGGCTATACTGAATCACAATAATTTTATTATAACCTTCAGATCAATGCTGAATAAAACACAATGAACAATTTACAAATTATCCTCCTGACTGGCATTGGAAGTGAACTGTGTTAAAATTGGTCCAAAATGCGATCTCTTGTAACTTGGCCGACCGACTGACATCGACACAATACGTAAAATACGAAGAACCACTACACCCCAGAGTACCGTGAAATCTCTGTGGAAACAGCAATTGCACGTGATCCAACTATTTAACGTTACTCCTAACACTCTTTAAATGAACTCATGTAAGGTGCAAAACCGTTGCCACCTTACACCGAGTAACAAATCCCTTAATCCAGTTCTGCCCAGGTAGTTTCTTTGTACAATATGTATCTGTCTTACTCATTAAGTGAGACCATCTGGGAAACAATAGGATAAAATATATAGTCTGAGATAAAACTGCATCAAAAACTGAGTGGTCATGACGGGACACTATACAGTTCTGTCCCGTCCCATTCCCCAACCAGGAGCACATTTCACGTTAACAACTTTCACGAGGCGTCACAACTGACGGATCTAAAAGTGTTAAACAACTAGTGCATAGCGAATGGCATGTGCTGTAAGACTGGATGTCATTCCAGGGGGAACACTTAACAGCTAACGGCTTACCTCGCGCTGAAATTCGCCAAAGTTTATGAGAACACAATGACAGCCGTTCGGTTACCAGTCACCCTCCAGAGCACGTCAAAGTGTCTGTGGCGGCTTCCTCTGCACGGGACGCCTCGCGGTGTCCTGCCGGAGCTCCCCTGCTGGCAGCAAGTGTGGCGCCTCGACGTGGCACGGACTCAGCGCGCCGTCTCGAGCCACCTGCACAAATATTGGGCCGCGACGCCTCTGTAGCCGCCCGTAGCTGCGGAAGTGGTCCCGATGCAGGGTTTTGTGCGCCAACTGACCCCTCGATTGTGTCCGATAAATGCTCGATCGGCCAATTTGCCTACTGAACATCCTCGGGAAACTATTCGAAAAATTGCTAGCTGACAGACTGACTGCACACCGAGTGCTGTGTGGGATGAGTGGCAGGCAGTTCGGCTTCAGGCCGGGGCGATCGGCAACTGATGCGATCGCTCTAGCGGCTGAGGTCTGTGACTCTACCCCACACAAGTACGTTGTTGGCATCATGGTTGACATCAGTGGCGCCTTTGACAACCTGTGGTGGCCTTCGCTCTTCTCCTGCTTGCGGGAGAAGGAGTGTCCAGGGTCGCTATATGGTTGCCTGAGGAGCTATTGTGAAGGGCGGGAGGTCTGGCTATCATCCCATAGCGGCAGAGTAGGAAAATCCATAACTAAGGGATGTCCCCAGGGCTCCGTACTAGGTCCCCTGTTCTGGGACATCCATATGGAACCGCTTTTAGACAGTTTGGAACAGAGTGAAGAAGTGCTAGAGGTGATAGCCTACGCGGATGACCTCCTCTTGCTGGTCGGCGGCCGAAGCCGCGAGGACATTGAACCAAAAATAGACAGAGCGATGACCAAATTACAACTGTGGTGCACAAATACTAAGATGACGATTTCACCGACCAAATCGACGTACTTATTACTGAAGGGACAGCTGGCGAGGAACCCTACAGTTAGAATCGGAGGCTCACCAGTAATAAGACGACAAGAGACTCGCTACCTGGGCGTCATCATCGATGAAAGGTGGAACTTTGGAAAGCACATTGAGTCCGTATCCCAAAAAGCATTGCAATTATTAAACAATCTTACCTCAATAGGTCACAAACGATTTCATCTACCACCACATCTAATCAAGTTGTACCACAATAGTCTATTAACATCAGTAGTGGGTTACGGATCCCTCGGGAGAGCCTGTAACTCCTAGAGGGCGCGTCCCCAGGTGGCGGATCGGGGAACGCCTCCCAGATATGGGTGGTAGGAGGGAAATCAAATACCTCCCGCGGACCAACAGGCCGGGCAGAGCAAGTTCGTTAGCTGAAGTGAAAGCAACTGCTCTAGGGGTAGGCATCCCCGAAATCAAGACCCTGGTCCTCCAGGTTGGGGGTTGTGCTTAGGGCCAGCGACCCTATCACAGGATCCTGTAGGAGAAAATGGATTGCTACGAATCAGAATGACAAGAATGCTGGGCCACCAAACTTGATGACGAACTTGCAAAATTTAAAGGTTATGAATATGGGAACATGGAATGTATTAAGTCTCTATAGATCAGGATCACTGATAAATGTCATACAGGAACTTGAAAGGTATAAAATGGATTTAGTTGCAGTACAAGAAACCAGATGGACGGGTAATGGAAGTATAAACAAAAATAAGTATACAATAATGTATGGGGGAAATGATACACAAATACATGCACTAGGGACAGGATTTATAATAAACAACAAATTGTTACCTTTTATTAGGAAATTTGAGGCAGTGAATGAAAGGATATCTCACATTACGATTCAATGCAAATATAAGACTTTAAATGTTATAAATTGCCATGCTCCAACAGAGGATAAAGAGGATAATATTAAAGAAGAATTCTACAACAAATTGGAACAGGTATATGATACAGTCTCGAAAAATTCAATTAAAATAATTCTAGGAGATTTCAATGCCAAGTTAGGACATGAAAATCATTATAAACCTACAACTGGACCTCATAGTCTACATCAGCAGAGTAATGAAAACGGAACAAAACTTATTAGCTTTGCCACTTCCAAAAACATGTTGATCAAAAGTACATATTTTGCACATAAAGATATACATAAACAAACATGGGCTTCAAGAGATGGCATCACAAAAAATCAAATTGATCATGTATTAATCGAAAAACAACATCATAAATGCATACATGATATCAGAAGTCAAAGGGGAGCAGACTGTGATTCGGATCACTTTCTTGTAAAAGCCAAGTTCAAGATCTCACTCTCAAGACATAAATGGTCTAAATTAAATGGTGTTCCTAGGTTTAATACAATGAAACTGAAAAACCCAAACATTCTCAACCAGTACATTAGAGAATTAGAAACACACAAACCTGAAGTGGAAAGTAAAATTAACAATGATGATACTAATCAAGCCTGGAACGCTCTGAAAGAAAATATCACACGAGCAACTACCTCAGTTTTGGGACATTTTACTACAACTAAGAACCCCTGGTTTGATGCCGAGTGCTCGAACGCTATCGAAGATAGAAAATTAGCAAGGGAAAAATTCCTACAAAAACCAATAACACAAAACAAACTTATTTTTGAAGAGAAACAGAAACTTGCCAGGAAACTCATTAGGAAAAAGAAAAGGGATTTTATGAATTACAAATTAAAAAGAGCTGAGAATGACCGTACCACAGACTCCAGAGGATTTTTCAAGAGCATAAATATGTTTAAAAGTGGGAATATAAAAAATTATGGACAGTTCATAACAGACCCAGATGGCTCCTTGCTAACAGAAAGAAGTGACATTGCTAACAGATGGAAGGAATATTTTAATGAGTTACTAAATGCTCCAACTATAAGCGTCTCTCAGGAAGATGACAATGAATATCTTACTGCTGACCCATCGGACGAAGAGCCCAGCTTAGCAGAAATTAAAGAAAGCATCAAGAAGCTGAAGAGACATAAAGCTCCTGGAAGTGATGGTATAGACACAGATATATGGAAGCTCAGTAAATTTCCTTTTGTAAACTGCTTACACAAAATCATCACCAACATCTGGAAGCAGGAACAGGTCCCACATGATTGGAAAGAAGTAGTTGTGTGCCCTATATACAAGAAGGGGGACCCAACAAATTGTTCAAACTACAGAGGAATTGCGTTACTAAACACAACATATAAAATTCTGACAAATATACTGTTAGCAAGGATAAGCCCTTACGTTGAAGACTCCCTAGATGATGCCCAATGTGGATTTAGACCTAACAGATCGACTATTGACAATATATATGTCCTAAGGATGTTGGGTGAAAAGAAATATGAATTCAATCAAAATGTACATATGCTTTTCATTGATTTTAAAAAAGCTTTTGACAGTATCAACAGGGAATATTTATGGAAGTGCATGAGGCAGATTGGCATCCCTAACAAATTGATAAATTTAATAAAATCTTGCACTTTAAACTCAAAATACAAAATAAAAGTAGCTAGCAAACTTTCTGAAGACTTTGAGGTTAAAACTGGGGTCAAACAAGGGGATTCACTCTCACCAGTTCTTTTTAACATAGTAATCAATAGAATAATCCAAAAAGTTAAGCTACTACAAATTGGAGCACAACTGGAAAGCAAAATTAACATTGTAGCATACGCTGATGACATTGCATTATTATCTGACAGTGAGAATGATTTGAAGCTTCTTACAGCACAATTAATTAAAGCCACAAATGGCACAGGCCTCCAGCTGAATACAGACAAAACAATGTACTTTATCTTATCCCGCTATCCATCAAATAATAATGTACTGCAAATTAATAACACAGCTTTCACAAAGACAAATGAATTTAATTACCTTGGTACAATAGTAACCTCTGACAACTCCATAAAAATTGAAATAGAATCACGAATTCAGAAGGCTAACAAATGCTACTATAGTCTCTTGACAGTTTTCAAAAGCAAGTTAATTTCTAGGAACACCAAACTACAAGTATACAAATCATTGATTATACCAGTACTCACCTATGGATCTGAAACCTGGACTCTCACAAAAAAAGAGGAAAACAGATTAAGAGTATTTGAACGAAAAATTTTGAGAAAAATATTTGGACCCATAAGAGATAGGACCAGTGATGAATGGAGATTGCTAAATAACAATGAAATTTACAAATTATATAAAGACTCCGATATAGTGGCCAAAATTAAAGCCAAAAGACTGAAATGGATAGGGCATGTCATCAGAGCACCACCAAACAGGACCATCAAGAAAGTGACTGAAGAGATTCCCAGCGGAAGACGACCTCTTGGACGCCCACGCATGAGATACTTGGACAATATTCAAGACGATCTCAGAAAACTAGGACATGACAGACAGTGGCAAATTACTTGTAAAGACAGAGCAAAGTGGTTCAACATTGTCCATTCTGCAGCAAAAAGCCTTCATGGATTGTAATGCTTAATAATAATAATAATAATAGTGGGTTACGGATCGGGAGTCTGGGCACGTAGGCTCACAAGGGTGGTGCCTGCCATGGCAGTGAGAAGAGTACAAAGAAACATGCTTCTAAGATCTATAGGGGCGTATATAACTTCTCCAGGAAGTGCACTCCTAGTAATAATGGGGCTCTGTCCTTTAGACATCAAAATTCGAGAACAAGCAGCTTGGTACTGGGTCAAGAAGGGGAACAACGCGAAAACAGAGAACATCATGGGAATACTGGTAATAGATAGGAGAGAAATACGTAGGAGGGGCGAGGACCTATGGCAACGGTCTTGGGAAACAGAAGAAACTGGCAGAAGAAAATTTGGGTTCTTGCCAGATGTAAAAGAAAGGCTAGGGATGAAGTACTTTGAGCCAACGCGGGGTCTAATACACTTTCTCACTGGTCATGGGCCCTACCCGACATACTTGTGTCGGTTTGGGAAAAAGGCTACACCCGAGTGTGACTGTGGAGCTTCGGAGGGCACTCCCGACCATGTGGTTTACGAGTGCCCCCTTTTCGATGATGTAGCAATGACACTGAGACAACAACTTCCACACAATAACACATACGACCTATTACGACACGAAGAAACTTTCGACACTTTAAACAAATTGGCAGACGAGGTGTCACGAAAGGTATTGACGGCATACCTTGCTGACTTTCATGATTAAGGCATACACCAAATGTGTCCCATTACGAGATACAAAAGGGTCGTTTACGATTAGAGACACTTACCGAATGTGACCAGTTACCCTCATCCTATACCGCCTGTACGTGGACAGGTCGACTTCTTAGTTGCAATCCGCCACGTGCAGGACTAGGGGGATCAGGGTACACCAATAAAGACCAAAGCACCGGAATTGACGTAGGTTTAGTAGTAGTTGTAGCTCTAGATATAGATATTAAGCTAGGAACCTGCAGCGACAAACGGTCTTGGCCAGCCCAGTGTCAGGGGCACGCTCATCGGGGTTAGCTCGATGAGCAGGGCCTAAAGCAGTAGGTTTATATCTATGCTGACACACCTGTAACGCTGCAGGCAGTTAGGAATTAACTAGTAGGAAGATAGTAATAATTAGTATGTAGAATTTAGCTGTAGTCTGCTCATTATTCTTTCTAGTATTCTGTCTGTAGCTCACAATAATTAACATAGCATAAGATAATAATAAGAATAAATAGCTGCTGAAACACCTAATATATGTAGATTAGTTATGACCCACTAATCACTAAGGTAGTGGGTTCCTTTGTATAAATATTATTAATGTTGAATAAAGATTTTTTTTTTCTTTTTAAAAAAAAAAAAAAAAAAAAAAATGCTCGATCGGACTCATGTCGAGGAGTCTGCTGAACTGTCTAGATTGTTCTTCAAACCAATCGCGAAATTCCGAGAGCTTATGTCGCAAGAACATTCGGACGACTCGCTATTTACTCACACTTACGTCTCACGAATTCACCGCGACGACAGAATCAGAGAAATTAGGCTCCTACTTACTTTCAGCTGCGTAAGTCTTCTCCGTATCATTCGCAGACGCTGCCAAATGGCGTCGTAGTGATAGTTAAATTCCTTTCACCGAACACCGTAAGGCAGATTTTCGAGAACAGATGTTGAGTGTGAGAGACAGTGGAAGTGTTCAAATGAAGTATGGGTTGTGTTGTTTGGGGAAGAGACCAAACAGCGAGATCATCGGTCTCATTGGATTGGGGAAGGATGGGGAAGGAAGTCGGCCGTGTCCTCTCAAAGGTACCACCCCGGCATTTGCCTGAACCGGTTTGGGGAAATCACAGAAAACCTATATCAGGGTGGCCGATCACGGGATTGAACCATCGTCCTCCCGAATGAGAGTCCAGTGTGCTAATCACTGCCTCACCTCGCTCGGTAAATCAAGTATGGGTGTAAGGTATCAGTAAGACACACAGAAGTAAAAACAAGACCAAAACTTTTGAGAAATCGCATGGGACTAACGCATTAACTATCAAGTCAGTATTGTACGGTATGTGAAGAGGTATTACACGGAACAGACGAGACTAAATGTCTATGCCAGTGTTACCTCCGAATAATAATTCTGGGGCTCAAAGAGACACTAGAAAGTCAAATATTGTCGGTGTGGGATAAATCTGAAATGTGTGAAGCAAGTTATTGGCATGTTGGATGCAGTAGGGGTGTCGCCAAGAAACGAACAGTGTAAGGTAAAACACAAAGCAGGCGAAATGTTAATCAGTACAAAAGGGGAACACTCCATTCATAATTTCCGTTTTACCATCGCTAAAATTTCAAACTGTAACTACTGTTACATGCTAATTCGTCAAAACGTACCGTAAACAGTACTGGTCACAAGACCACGCCCTGCGGGACACCCGTAATAACTTATTTCCCCTTCGATAAATCAGTGTCCAGACCATCCTGCTGGTGACCCTGGCCCACGTCCCTGATAGGAGGTTACACCTCTGGTCGTGCCTCGCGATACCTGAATAGAGTCGCCAGACGTGCAGAACGTGAAGTCCCACAGCGAAGGGTGGGTCCGCTGAGCGACGGTGCCTGGAACAGGCAGAACACCTGGTCGGCCTGGGTGGAGGCGGCGTCAGGCAGCTGCCGGACTGCTGCGCTCTCCGTGCGGCAGCAAGAAGTGTGCGTGCCTGCCGAAAGGGAGTGGGTGGCCGGCGTGGCTGTAAGTGGCGGAGGCCGGCTCCAGCAGGCCGTCTGGAGCGGCGGCCCACTGCCGCTCTGCGAGCAGCTGCAGCCGCTCCAGCGTGAGTCATTCACACGGCGAGGTACGATCGTGTAGGCAGCAATGAAAAACATGGTGTCTGCAACGGGGAATGGTACTACAATTATACAGTGAGGCCTATATAAGAAACAAGTGTCTGGAGCAGTTAGATCGGCTACTGCTGCTTCAGTGGCAGCTCATCAAGTTTGGACGTGCTGTTATAGTCGGCACACAAGCGATATGAGACGGCATCTGCGACGTAGCGACGAAACGGGCATTTTCCCGTACGCCCATTTCAGGAGTGAATCTTGAATCTCAGGAATGCGCTAAAACATCAAATCTCCGATATCGCTGCTGCCGGAAAGAGATCCTGCAGGTACGGTACCAACGACGACTGAAGAGAACCGTTCAACGTGACAGAAGCGCAACCCTTTCGCAAACTGCTGCAGATTTCAATGATGGGGCGTCAACAAGAGTCTGCGTGCGAAACATTAACGAAACATCATCGATATGGGCATTCGGAGGCGAAGGTCCACTCTTGTACCTTTGATGACTGCACGACAGAAAGCTTTACGGCTCGTCTGGGCCCGTCAACACTAACATTCGACAGCTGATGAATGGAAACGTGTTGCCTGATCGTATGAGTCTCGTTTCAAATTATATCGAGCGGATGGACGTGTACGAGTATGGAGACAACCTTGTGAATCCACGGATCCTGCCTGTCAGCAGGGGACTGTTCAACCTGGTGGAGCTACTGCAACGGTGCGATGCGTGTGCAGCTGGAGTGATGTGGGGCCCCTGATACGTCTAGGTACGACTGTGACAGGAGACACGTACGTAAGCATCCTGTCTGACCACCCGCACTCATTCGTGTCCACTGTGCATTGCGACGAACTCGGCCAATTCAGGCAGGGCAGTACGACACCCCACACGTCCAGAACTCTTACAGAGTGGCTCCAGGAACGCTCTTCTGAGGTTAACACTTTCGCTGTCCACGAAACTCCCCAGATTTGAACATTATTGAGCATATGTAGGATGCCAACCCCGTCGTACTCTGACACTCTCTTGGGTTTATGGACAGCCGTGCAGGATTCGTGGTGTCACTTCCCTCCAGCACTACGTCAGACATTAGTCGAGTCCCTGCCACGTCGTCTTATGGGACGTCTTTGGCTCTTCGGTGTATATGTACAGTCGATTCTGATGGAAATTTGCGCGCAGTTGTTATTAGCCGATTGTTTGGGACTGTAACTAAACTGTTTCATTTATGCAAGGGTCAGAGTAATGTAAATTATTACAGCCGGAAAACGACACACTTCTCTAAATATTTCAATCGTATAGACTTCACACTGTGAACAGACGCATGTTTCTGTGTCTAATATTTCAACTCTTAAAACGCTGCAGAGGCTGTAAGGACTCCTGTAATTCCTTTTCGACGCACATTAAGTCAGTTGCCTTCGTTCAGTGCTTAGAAACATGGATCAGACCTAGGGCTAATGCCCATAGAACGTCAACCAACGATTTGACTGCAGGCGGTAGAAGCCTCTTACTCAGCGGTCAACAACTACAGTTTGTGTTGTGTAGCGGAACTTCGTCTCCAGCTGTGGAGTACATCTTCAAAGATGGTAGTTACTTCTGTGAAGGCTCGACACACAGTATTCATTCGACCACGGCGTAAAGGGCCGCAATATTTTAATAACCGTGAGAGCAGGTCGGGTCTTGAGAGGTCACTGTCCCCCGCGTGTGTCGCGGTGACGCAGACCTCGACCTAAGCAGTGAGAGCTGGAGCGTGTTCTGTGCAGGCAGCAGTGGTCGTCTAGAAACATGTCACACTGTGGCGCCGTAACCAGTACGTCCGCACTGTCCAGTGTCCAGTCTGGAGCGTGCAGCCTGGAACCTGGCGGGACGCCGTCCACTGTCCAGTCCGGAGCGTCCAGCGTCCAGTCAGGGGAGAGCCAATGGGAGCAGTGTCCGGTCTGTGGCTCACTCCAGACGGGGCAGTTGTCACTGGAGACGTATTCCAGTCGGCGTAACCCGGTCTGGAGGGGCCCGGCACTGCACTGTGCGGACGTCGCGCACCACGTCTCACCGTCATCTAACGCGGTTTACTTTTTCTGCAAGCAACGCTAGACAGAGAGCGGAAGCAAAGTCTACGGCTGTAGAGCGCGCCACCTCTGTTTGCGCCGCCATGACGACGACGGAATCCCGCCAATCGGATGCCGTTGTGGGGGTGTAAAAGTGAGCAGAGTGCAGGCTCACGACAGCCAGTTTTAGTCCCTGACGAAAGTCACGGGGGATACCATCGAAGGCTTAGAATTTTGTCAGAATCTGACGTGGCAAGTGGACCGAGAAATGTATAATAATGAAATTACAAGTAATCAATTTCGGTTTTTTTTTCTGAACAGACTTAGTACGGTTTGTGTAGAAGTCAGTGAAGATGGTTGACAAATACCTAATCGTTAAATTGTGCAATATAGAAATTTACCGATGCTAATTTACCGATGTCTCAAATGCGACCAGCATCGTCCACCATCTCGTCTAGGGGAGGTTAGTCGTTGCTGAAGGAAATAGTTCGAGGAGGCTACAGGGCAATTCTCCAGACCAGAATCCGACAAATTTGATAAAAAGACTTGCGTATTTCCTCCAAAAAAAAAAAAAAAAAGAAAAATGAAAACTCGAGATAGCGTATTACTACTTAATTACGACTTCGCTATACAGAGCTGATCAACATAGTCGGGAAGGCCTTGCTGCAGGATGAGGCAAAAGACACTAGTACCTTCAACATAAAGGAGCTTTCTGATAGTTCGTCCAGCCTCTGATCAGGAAATAACACACCGAGAGATTCGTCAAAACCGTTAATAGCCGAGAGCGGATTGTAGCGCAGGCTAGCTTCAGCGCGCGCACAGGTTTAGATGCAAACTGTTGCATTTCTTCGATCTCACGACCGAAATAATCGCCGCTGCATCATGATGAATGCGGAACAGCACTAACCCGAACTGTGAGGTGCGTGGCTGCTGCCGACAACAGTAAGTACGGCCGAGGACTTAACAAACAGCGGCAGCAGCCGCGCCGCTCAAGATGAGGGACCGACTGCAGTGGAGAGCTGCAGGCGACTGAGCACAGAGGGGCGCCGTGGAGCTCCCGCGGCCGACGTGGGCAGGGCTGCAGCCGGGGTCTGGTGTGTGCAGCGCGGCCCAGCCGCACTCCGCAGGGGCTGGCGTTGCTGCAGGGGCGGCAGTCCTGCCAAAGGACGAGGGGGGCGCCACGAAGCCGCGGCGAGCAGTTCAGAACGACGGCTCGACCAGCTTTTGTGTCTAGTCGCCATGTTGGGAACTATTACGGATAATTAAACCGAGGCTCGGAAATTCCTCCCTCCCCAGGAGACAACAGTGCACTCATTAGGCTTGCCCTGGTGATCTCTAAACGTGGAGGTGGGGGAGATTATTTTGATACCATTTAATTAGGGATTAATTTCATCAACTTTCGGAATGTTATTCGGAGCGATCCATACATACACGAAGTCTGTTCGAAAAATTCCGGAATTTTTTCCACAACATTTCTCTACGTTTACCTTCTACTCCTTCGAAGTACTCTCCTCCAGAACTAGTACACCACTCTCAACGCCGTTCCCACTCCCTGGAGCAGTCTCTGTACGCGAATTTTGTTTTATCCCGTCTACCGTTGCAAATCTTCTTCCTTTCGACGGGGTTTTCAAATCTCGAAATAGAAAATGTGCGCAGAGGCCAGGTCTGGAAAGTACGGAGCATCAGGCAGCACAGCGTGTTCGTCTTTGTGCGAAAGTCACGCGCCAACGACGATGGACGTGCGGGTCGTTATCGCGAACGAATTGTCTCACGACATTTCAGGCCATTTCCTTTCCACATTTTTCTCAGGCTTCGCAACACACCCCGACTAGCAGCTTTTCCCTGTGGTACGAATTCGTGATCAACTAATCCTTCAAAGTCAAAGAAAGCTGTCAGCATGGCTTTGACATTTGACCTGACGTGACGAGGAGATAAAGAAAGAGTGGAATGTGAAAGAGTTGAACAGTGAGAGGGGGAAGAGGAGAGGTGTAGAGGGCAATAGGTGATGAACAGAGGTAGGGTGAAGAGGAAATGGACAGAGAAGGGGAACAGGAGATGGACAGAGTGAGAGGGGTGGAGAAGAGAGTGGAGGAGGACAGAGAGAGATGCAGCAGGAGATGAACAGAGTGAGGAAGAAGACTGGAATAAATACATACCCGAGCAATGCCGCGTACTCAGCTACTGGACTCATATAAATGTCCTAGTGGATGACGTCCACAGTTCCATGAGGCTTTTTGCCGACGATGTTGTTCTAACATAGAAGTTTTGATGCTAGAAAATTGTAGCGAAGTGCAGGAATACCTGTGGAGGATCGGCGCTTGTGCAGGAATTGGGAGCTGACCCTCATCATAAAGGGATGTAACGTACTGAGACACTGAGGCAATCCGACTGATACGTTTGACGTTTTCAATCGTCCGTACAGGTAAGGTACAAGAATCCGAGTGTGGAAAGCCACCCGGTCGGACTCATCAAACAACATTCAACAGTTTTATTTACTGACAACAATTCCACATACAATACACATCAGTTCAAAGACCGGTTCGATGCAGCTCTCCACGCTTCTCTATCCTCTTCGTCTCCGAATAACTGCTGCGCCCTGCATCCTTCATCTCTTAGTCTCCCTCTACGATTTTTACCCTCCCACTTCCCTCCAGAGCTAAACTGATGTTCCCTGGATATCTCAGAATGTGTCCTACCAACCGATCCCTTCTTATCGTCGAGTTGTGCCACAAACGTCTTGTCTCCCCAGTTCTGTTCAGTACCTCCTGATTAGTTACGTGATCGACCCATCTAATTTTCAGCATTCTTCTGTAGCACCACCTTTCGATGGCTTCAATTCTCTTTTTCTCTTAACTGTTTATCGTCCGTGTTTGACTTCCATACGTGGCTACACTCCACGCAAATACATTCCGAAAACACTTCCAAACATTTAAATCTACATTCGATGTTAACAAATTTCTCTTCTTCAAAAATGCTTTTCTAGCCATTGCCAGTCTACGTTTTATATCTTCTCTACTTAGGGCATCATCAGTTAATTTGTTGCCCAAATAGCAAAACTCATCTACTACTTTAAGTGTCTCATTTCCTAATCTAATTCCCTCAGCATCACGTGATTTAATTCGGCTACATTCCATTATCCGTGTTTTGCTTTCGATTATGTTCATCTTATATCCTCGTTTCAAGCCAATGCCCATTCCGTTTAACTACTTCTCCAAGTCCTTTGCTGTCTCTGACAGAATTACAATGTCATCGGGAAACCTCAAGCTTTTATTTCTTTTCCCTGAACTTTAATTCCTACTCCAAATTTCTTTCCTTTCCTTTATTACTTCTTCAATGTACAGGTTCAGTAACGCAGGCGACAGCCTACAACCCTGTCTCTCTTCCTTCTCAACCACTGCTTCGCTTTCATGTCCCTCGACTCTCATAACTGCCGTCTGGTATTTGTACAAATTGTAAAAGGCATCTCGCTCCCTATATTTTGAGGTTTCAGCAAAACGTGATGCAGTATTGCTGCTCAGTGTTGTGTTTCAAAACTTACTGTGACCAGAATCAGATGAGCACTTGCAACAGACCCTGTCACTGGCAGTTTGCATACAACTGATCTTATACTAGCAAGGAGGAGAATCCACAGCTGCAGAGGAGTGTTCCCCACATCTTCATCCAATATATCCTTGCACTTCATGGGTTTATGCAGGAAAGGTTAAATACTTCCACACTTCATACATAAGACTGGCTGACATTATTTAACCTTGCAAGATGAAGTGAATGCTTAATCAATTTCTAAAAGTCACTTGGAATGTTTCTGGAGATGTTAAACTAACTTGGCAACAATAACTTCGAACATCTTCAGAACTGAAGTCTTGTTGTTGTGGTCTTCAGTCTAGAGACTGGTTTGATGCAGCTCTCCATGCTACTCTATCCTGTGCAAGCTTCATCTCCGAGTGACTACTGAAACCTACATTCTTTTGAATCTCTTTAGTGTAATCATGCCTTGGTCTCCCTCTACAATTTCTATGATCCGTGACTCCCTCCTATACTAAACTGAATACTCCTTGATGCCTCAGAACATGTCCTATCAATTGATCCCTTCTTGTAGTCAAGTTGTGCCACAAATTCCTCTTCAGTTCAATTCAGTACCTCCTCATTAGTCATATGATCTACTCTAATCTTCAGCATTCTTCTGTAGCACCACAGTTTGAAAGTTTCTCTTCTCTTCTTGTCTAAACTATTTATCATCCATGTTACACTTCCATACAATTACTTTCAGAAAAGATGTCCTCACACTTAAATGTATACTCAATGTTAACAAATTTCTCTTCAAGACAAATGCATTCCTTGCCATTGCCAGTCTACATTTAATATGCCCTCTACTTTGACCATCAGCTGTTATTTTGCTCTGCAAATAGCAAAACTCCTTTACTACTTCAAGTGTCTCATTTCCTAATCTGATTCCCTCTGTATCACGTGATTCAATTTCAGTACATTCCATTATCGTCATGTTGCTTTTATTGATGATCAGTTTATATCCTTGTTTCAAGACACTGTCCAGTCCATTCAATTGCTCTTCCTCATCCTTTGCTGTCTCTGACAGAATTACAATGTCATCAGCAAACCTCAAATAATTTATTTCTTCTCCATGGATTTTAATTCCTACTCAAAATTTTTCTTTTGTTTCCTTTACTGCTTGCTCAGTACACAGACTGAATAACATCAGGGATAGGCTACAATCCCGTCTCACTCCCTTCCCAACCACTGCTTCCCTTTCATGCCCCTTGACTCTTATAGCTGGCATTTGGTTTTTGTACAAATTGTAAATAGCCTTTTGCTCCCTGTATTTGACCCCTGCCACCTTCAGAATTTGAAAGAGAGTATTCCAATCAAATTGTCATAAGCTTTCTCTAAGTCTACAAATGCTAGAAATGTAGGTTTGCCTTTCCTTACTCTATCATCTAAGATAAGTCATAGTGTCAGTATTGCCTCCCGTGTTCCAACATTTCTACAGAATCCAAACTTATTTTCCCTGACGTCATTTTCTACCAGTTTTTCCATTCATCTGTAAAGAATTCATGTTAGTACTTTGCAACTGTGACTGATTAAACTGATAGTTTGGTGATTTTCACACCTGTCAGCACTTGTTGTTGTTGGGATTGGAATTATTAAATTCTTCTTGAAGTCTGAGGCTATTTCGGCTGTCTCATACATCTTGCTTACCAAATAGTAGAGTGTTGTCAGGGCTGGCTCTCCCAAGGCTATCAACATCTCTAATGGAATGTTGTCTATTCCCATGGCCTTGTTTCGACTTAAGACTTTCAGTGCTCTGTCTAATTCTTCACGCAGTATCATATCTCTCATCTCACCTTCATTTACGTCCTCTTCCATTTCAATAAATTTTCCCTGAAGTATATCACCATTGTGTAGACCCTCTATATATTCCTTCCACCTTTCTGCCTTCCCTTCTTTACTTAGAATAGAATAGTATAGAATCTTTATTTGCCTTTCAATATGTTTTCCATACAATTGGCATCGTCAGTGTATTCAATACATTTTTTTTTAATTACAGTAATTATTATTGTGCATAATTGTACTGGTTTTCGGTTTTTCATCTGAGGTCTTGGTATTCATAGAGGTGGTGTTTTTAATTTTCCTGTAGGCAGTATCTACCTTACCCCTAATTATATAGGCCTCTTATCCTTACATTTGTCCTGTAGCCATCCCTGCTTAGCCATTTTGCACTCCCTTTTAATCTTATTTTTGACATGTTTGTATTCCTTCTTGCCTGCTTCATTTACTGCATTTTTATATTTTCTCCCTTCATCAATGAAATTCAATATCTCTTCTGTTATCAAAGGATTTCTACTAGTCCTCATCCTTTTACCTACTTGATCCTCTACTGCCTTCACTATTTCATATCTCAAAGCAACATATTCTTTTTCTACTGTATTTCTTTCCCCTGTTCTTGTCAATCATTACCTAATACTCTCTCTGAAACTCTCTACAACCTCTGGTTCTTTCAGTTTATCTAGGTTCCATCTTCTTAAATTCCCAACTTTTTGCAGTTTCTTCAGTTTCTATCTACAGTTCATAACCAATAGATTGTGGTCAGAGTCCACATCTGCCCCTGGAAATGTCTTAAAATGTAAAATGTGGTTACTAAATCTCTGTCTTACCATTACATAATCTATCTGAAACCTTCAAGTGTCTCCAGGCCTCTCCCACATACTCAACCTTCTTTCATGATTCTTCAACCAGGTGTTACCTATGATTAAGTTATGGTCTGTGCAAAATACTTCCAGGCAGCATCCTCTTTCATTCCTTACCCTCAGTCCATATTCACCTACTACTTTTCCTTCTCTTCCTTTTCCTGCTATTGAATTCCAGTAACCCATGACTTAAATTATTGTCTCCCTTCACTATCTGAGTAATTTCTTTCATCTCATCACACATTTCTTTAATCTCTTCATCTGTGGAGCTAGTTGGCTTATAAATTTGTACTACTGTAGTAGGCATGGGCTTCATGTCTATCTTAGCCACAATAATGCATTCATTATGCTCTTTGTAGTAGCTTACCCAGACTCCTATTTTTTTATTCATTTTTAAACCTACTCCTGCATTAGCCCTATTTGATTTACTATTTACAGCCCTGTATTCACCACCTAAACAGAAATCTTGTTCCTCCTGCCACCAAACTTTATTATTTTCCACTATATCTTGATTTAACCTATCCATTTTCCTTTTAAAATTTTTTACCCGCGCAATTGATGGATCTGACATTCCACATTCCAATCTGTAGAATGCCAGTTTTCTTTCTCCTGATAATGATGTTGCCCTGAGTAGTCCCCAGAGAGAAATCAGAATGAGGGACTATTTTACTTCTGGAATATTTTAACCAATAGGATGCCATAATCATTTAATGATAAAGTAAAGCTGCATGCCTTTGGTGAAAAATTACGGCTGTAGTTTCCCCTATCTTTCAGCTCTTCACAGTACCAACACAGCACAGCCATTTTGGTTGATGTTACAAGGCCAGATCAGTCAATCATCAAGACTGTTTCCCTGCAACTTCTGAAAAGGCTGCTGCCCCTCTTCAGGAACCACATGTTTTTCTGGCTTCTCGACAAATACCCCTCCATTGTGATCGCACCTACGGTACAGCTATCTGTATTGCTGAGTCACACAAGCCTCCCCACCAATGGCAAGCTCCATGGTTCATGGGGAGACTGAAGTCTTATGTCAAGATATTTGTACTTGCCCATGCATCACACCCTTACTGAGTAGTGTACCAAACAGTTGCTAGTCAGTACATTACTATGTTGTCAAACTGTCTTTGCTTGGTCACTGCTCACATGCTGAAATTCTCTGAGAATTGTTATATGCTTCCTATATGCTGCCTATGCAGTGACTAATCACAGTAGTCACAGGTTTTCCACATAAAGTTCATCAGGTACTTCACCCTTTATAGTGTTGCTCAGAATCTCCCAAAAGACTGTAAACTGAATTGTCAAACCATCAATTGAGTTACTTAATCAGTTATGCAAAGTCTTAAGCTGCCAACCAATATTACCATGGTATTATGTCTGTGCTATGTCCAAACAATTTCCAAGACTTGGTTAGTTTGTCAAGAAATAAGTATTTTGTCTCTTTATGGTATGCAAACAAATTAATTGTACCTTGAAGTTAATGATCTTTTCAAGTTTTTTCCCCTTTTGTTGGGATTCAGTGATGAAACAGCTGTTTACAGGTCAGTGATATCAACACTGAATGCATTGGATTTGTCACAACCATTCTGTCAACTTCTGTATTAGATTTAATCTTCACATAACAAAAAACCACAAGTTTTAAATTTGCATAACTGTGCTGAATTTGTAACTTCAGTGAATTTCTTGTGATCTTGCCACCCACTGGTTAAGACAGAGTTTCACCATCTATCTCCAGGAAAGGTAGACCTGTCCTCTCATGTGAAATAACTAAATTGATTAGAATAGTCACTATCAAAATGAAAGGTCAACAAAGGCAGTTCCATCTTTACAGCATATACAATTTCCATGTACTGTTAGCATCGTTACTCTATTTATGGAGCAAGCACTAGTTTGCCTCGAAAAAACATACTGGGCCAAGATACAGAACTCCTTTTGTGGACAAATTTTGGTGACAAAGTGCAGCTTATATGGGCCAATAAAATAGAAAACTAGAAATAGGAGATACATGCATATAATCTGTGCCATCAAATCTGTGCATCCTAATTTTAAGAGAGGATAGAGGTATTGGCTTTAATTGCTTTATTTACAGAAAATTACTCTAACAAGTTTCTAATCATAATCACTAGTGGAGGAATCATTGTCACCATGTGTCCATAGTGCATAGTTCTCAGTTCCATCTAGTTAATTTGTGATCATTTCAATTTTTTCCACCAGTGCTTGTGGATTCTGGAGTCCCATGCACATTTCAGCCACTCAGAAATCTTGATTTTCCAGTCTGTGTGAACTTGGTGTTTTCATCAGCCATCCATTACGCATATTGCTGTTTAAGTGCAGCTTAGAATGACTGCTTACTGTGAACACGTAGTGGTTGCAAGACAGATGTTACACCTCCAGGGATAATGAATCAGTTTTCACCTTTTGTAACTTATCTTGGACTTCTTCTGTTAAATGTTCACGGAAGCTGTCCAGGATCAACATGTTCCATAAATCCAGTAACATCAGGGTGATGTTGCCAGACATGGGTCACCCAGTTGACCAGAGCCATTGTCGATCCACTCTTTTGGATTTGCTCTCACCAATATGCCTTCCACTGAAATTTTTGGAGTAGTTTTCCTTTAAAATATCATGTAAGGTGGTAGCTTTCATCCATCACCAGTTACACACATTACTGTAAATCTTAGCTCCTTATTGCAACCATTTCCTATCATGATGGTGGATTCCACTTTCCTGTTCAATGTTGTAGAGTGGTACCTCAGAACACACTGGCATTTGATCTGTGTTACCAATTTGCAACAATATATAAGAATGTTTGCAGTGCAAATTGATCATCATGTAGTGATTAGAAGTCAGTTTTCCTCATCACCTGACAGCCATAAAGTGACAGTAGTTTTCCTCCAGCAGTCTAATCCATTTTATTGAGTGACAGAGGTAGCACAGTTATTAGCACACTGGACTCACATTCGGGAGGATAAATGTTCAAACCCACATCTGGCCGTCCTGATTTAGGGTTTCAGTGATTTCCCTAAATGCTGGGATGGTGCCTTTGAAAAGGCTGATTTCCTTCCTCATCTTTCCCAACTCGAATGGGACCGATGACCTGGGTGTTTTGTTCCCTCCCCCAAATTGACCAAGCAGCTAACCATTTCATTGATCTGATGCAATCAATATTTCCTATTTGAATTTCAACTTTTCCTTTGATAATGATAGAAGCTGAAGAAATGAAATAAGATTTGTGCCATAGCCGGGACTTGAACCCTGGTCTTCTGCCATATTAGGCAGATGTGCTGACCATTACATCACTAAAGGTGTATGGCTAACACAAGTGCATGGACTACTGTAGTCCAGTGCTTCCCTAAAACAAATTTAAATTCAAACCTTCACTGGCTATTTAAGAAGGTAAAAATGGGCTGAAGTTGTGAGTAGAAGTTAGTGTTAGGAAGGGCATTGTACTAGTGTGGTGACTGGTGCTGCTAGAAGTAATGATGGTGATGTGATGGTCAGCACATCTGCCTAACAAGCAAGAGACCCTGGTTAGTCCCAGCCGTGGCACAAATAGCTTCATTCCTTCAGATTTTGTTATCAGCTTCAACGGAAAGAACTTAACAGCCAGGCCTGTACTAAGATAGCTGTATGCTCTGTATATCTTATTGTTGTAATACTTTGAGAAAAAATTGTACTATTTCTTGCTGTTGTGCAGAAGGAGAAGCTGTCTCACTGTTCTCAAAGGCTGGGTGTACTTCGTGCGGAATGAGGAGTAGAAGCTGGTGGCAGACAGGCAGCAGAATGTGGCAGGATTGGTTTAAGATGGGCTGTGTGTGTCTACTGGACAAGTGTGCAGTGGAGAGGCGGCCATTGTCTGGAGCAACCGTGACATTTCCGGGTGTAGAGGAGTGTGGGTGGGGGACAGGGGGGAACAGATGTTCATTGAGAGAATCGTAACTGGTGATCAGATGTGGATCTATGGTTATGGTGTTGGGACAGAGGTTCAACCTTCACAAAAATAAGTCAGGTAAAATGTCAAAGACTTGATAATGGTTTTCTTCGAAGGATTAGTTCATTGTGAACTGTTAATCAGTGGTACTATTGGGACATGTTGTGACAGGTGAGAAAATGTGAGAAAGAAATTGCCTCAAATGTGGAGAGAGAATTCATGGCTCTTGCATCACAATAATGCTCCCACACATTCATCCCTGTTGCACAAAATGAAATCACTGTGTTGCCTAATTCTCCATATTCCCCAGACCTGGCCACTGCAGACTTTATTTCTGAAGTTGAAAACACTGTCGAAAGGACGAATATTTGCAATGATAGATGAGTTAAAAATCTTTGCGTGATATAGTAAGAGTCATACTAGGACTGCTTCTGGAAGTGGAAATGATGTTAGAAGTGGAGTATCAATTGTGTAGGAGTATTTTGAAGGAGACCATGCACAATAAGTATAAGGCAAGCACAAAAATTTTGTGGACCAACTACTGGAACATTTTCAATAGACCTGGTATACTTATGCAGTGGAGTTGTGACTAAGATATTTTGAAATGTGAAGTTATTTCTGTTTGTATGTAGCTATGAAGTCTAACCATGTATTTCACAACAATTTTCTTGTGAACAAAAATAGTGGTCAGTGAATATGTTTATCTTGTGCCACTGGTGAGCACTTGTCACTCAACTGACAAACTGTCATCACTATCAGTATCAAATAAAATAACATTATTCTTCACTTTCTCAGCCACTTAATTCAGTGTCCAACTCAGGATCACTATAACCATCTTAAATATTGCTTAAACAATACAGGAGTGTCTGAAAGAGCATGTTTCAAGTATCCAAAGCTGCACACAGTAAAGGTATCTATTGGCAACCACCCCAACTGAAATGAGAACAGCTACACTACAAATAATGTAAACCAGACACTCTCTAGCACCCAAACACTCGACTACCAATGCTGAAACAGACTTAGCCAGGGTTTTATTTATTTATTTATTTATTTATTATTATTTTTTTTTAAGATCTGTTCTTAAGTTACCCAGCAGTACTTAGGATTTTAAGTTTCTGTCAAATAATAAAAACCAGAATTTGGGGTTTGAGGGATTAAACTTGCTGAGCTTATTTGAGTTTGGTATAGCTTTGTTACTGATGTCACTGAAGTTGCCAGCATTGGAAATGTCTTGAAGCACAGTTTAATGCCCAAAAAACAAAATTCAAACTATGCAAATGATGGCTGTACAGTCTATAATTAACAGGTTTCTGAGCTAACACATCTGAAATTTGTCATTCAGTTGCTATTTAACTGCAAAAATAGTTCATAAAACATTCAGTTTATAAAGCAACATGAATTAGTATCTTAATCAGCTGTACTTTGATTGATTGTATTTAGCCAAACACAATTTTATGGGGATAATAAATGTCAGGTTGATCAAATGATAGAACATAACTAAGATGTGGGCATATCATCATGAAATTCTAGTTACAAAACTAATGCTGCTGTTCATTCACACCTCATAAGCTCACTGCACATCCATCCAGCTGATGTCAGGGCCTCAGTGAGACCTCTCCTCTTCATCCTTTGTGTGTTTCAGTTAGCCTCAAATTCCAAGCCAGCATCCCCCAATACTGTGAGGGTTTGTGGAGTTGAGTAAAATAAGTTAGCATTATTTATCATAGGTCTTGGGTGCTGCAATTGTAATGTGAAAAGGTTATTTTAATACATTTGTCAATCCTAACATTAACTGTCCCTTGATTTTTGTGAAGGATAATTAGTGTCATGTGTGGTATTTAAAATGTATGCTTTCTCTTAGGATATATAGCTTGTATTTTTTCTATTACAGACTGCAAAATGGGCGTCAATGAAAAAAAATTTGAGATTGTGTGTGAGCTTTTTTGGAAAGTTCAGGATGAAAGAAGTCCAGGTATTTGTGCAGTGGCAATTCAATGGCCTCAAGACAGTTTCTAATTGTGAAACATCTTTGTTACTTAAATATTAGATTGTGCCTCTTAATGAGCAGTTTATGATGGCATTTTAAATTTTACAGTTAAGCATTACATTGCATGAAATATTGAAAATCAAATTCTTGTTGCCACTATGCTGGGACTGGTACCAGATGACATGATAATAAGATGTCACCAATGTCTCGTAATGTAAGTGGTTGGTATGCTCAGAAGGTGCAGTTGGTTTTAATAATGTAGAGGTGATAACTCTTGGCCCCCTCATGTATTGTGGCTACATTCGGTGCACATATCCCCCAATAGTATCATAGCTGAGTATACACAGGAATAATGTGAAACTGAAATGGATATTTGACTAGGTAATTTTTGCTGGTGTAAAGAGACTCTGAAATGAGTGACCACTGTTAATTAAGGGACGATAAGTTTCCAGTGTGGAGGGAAATTTCTGTTCACACATAAGTTAGTGAAAAATACTACCTTCTTCCACATCTGTTTCCATCATGATACAAAGCTTGAAGTACTGTTACAAGTTTGGTCTATGGGAACTGCATACTGCTGGCTTTAAAAGAGGTAATATGGAAACAGCTGTGAAACACCCATTCTCGATTGCAGTCTTCCAGAACACCCTGTACTGGCTGGACTGGGAAGACCAGCAGATTGCCTAGTGTCGCAAGTTTGCAGGGGAGAACTACAGAGTCCTTAAACGGTCACACAAAATCCAAATTTATGGAAAAACATCTACCACCCTCCTTCCATCCATCAGTAAGTCATTGGCAGAAGCCAAAGTGTATCTTACTACTTATCTTATTTTGGTGATGAGTACAAAATTCAATAGTCAATCTGTAACATTCTTGTAGTTTAATTCTTCAAAGTATTTGCAACATACTTACCAATGACCATATTGCTAAAAGGGTCCTGCTAATCAGTGCCCCTTTAACTGTCTATTAGCTCTTCTCAGTGGACTTCTCCTTAGTTACTGGAATAACATGCAGGTAGTCTGAACTCAACGTATTGCCTATAATATACAAGCCTAGATAGCAGGCTACATCTGCATGCATTCCAGTCAGAGTATATGTCAATCAGAGTCCTTAAAGATAATTTGTTCAAATATAAACATTTGTTTTGTGGAGAACATTTCTTTGGCAACGTGAAGGTCATTATCTCCCTGTCCTTCACTCCCAGCACCAAAGATCAGACAACTCCACCCAGCAGATAGAAGTGTCTGTTTATGGCTCACCTCACTGATAGTATGGGATTGGTAAAACTCTGACCAGCACAGACCATAAAACACCTCTCAAAAGAAGGCTGCTTTCTATTACCTATCATAACTCACAAACGTCTTTGGTTGGCTAAAGCAAAACAGGAAAGTAGGACATCTAATACCAGAATGTCATATTTCAATGCAGAAGTCTAGAGCTTCCATGTTTTATGGTCACATCGGATTTCAGATAGTAAACACCAAAGAAAAACAAACAAATACCTTGACTCCAAGAATACACAAAGAAAATGATAATATCAGCTATGAGGACACAACTGTTCCATCAGTTGTCTCAAGAGTTTGACCGTAATTGAAATTAAACCTATTGTACCTTTACAATGTGTATCTTGGTCGCAACTATTGTGGTTCTACATTACATGAGTTAACTGAAACTTCTCCAAACTGAATATTTTTCTCAATTTACTGATAAATGCAGATTGCTGAGTTCAGGATTAACCTTGCCTGGTATTGGGCACTTTATATTTTGCTGGATTATGGCCCTCCTGGAGCTAAACCCATGCAATTACAAAAGCTATTCAAGAGAAACATGGAAGCTTGTGATCTTGCAAGATATGCATCACAATCTTTGTCTGGGCACAAAATCCAGGGACTGTTTCCTGCCCCAAGCATATTTCCTTGATCTTTATGCTGAAATTGTTTGGCTTTCTCTGGTTGTCAACAATGTACACTACCATTCCACTGACTGTTGTCTGTTTTACATAACAATGAGGTCCAAAAACTTCATCTCATTCCTGATTTTGTGTAAAGTTAAAAAGCAACAAAGTACAGCCCAACCTTTTTGCTCTTAGAAACCACCAAGAACTGAATTTTCTGAAATTCATTTCCCCTGAAACCATGTTGTAAAAAACTGGCTTTTAAACCTCTGGAAATTTGGTTTACAACTTTGAGACTGTGAACTGTTGGTCCTCTTAAGGTTCGCTCCCATCATAAACCAAATCTTGAGAAATCAGAGGTGGTTAGCCAGGGCAAATTTCTACAGCTGACAAATACTCAACTCTATTAAAGATCATATAACACACTTGATGAGTGACCCTATTTGCATAGATGTTATAAACATCTAAAACTTGGCACATTAATGAAACAGTTGCAAATGGTGTCTAAATGTGTTCAAAGTATGCTGGGAGTAGACATGTATCCACACTACAGTGATGTTCACTTTTCACAAGTGGGCTTTATATAAAAGATAGTCCCATAAAAGTAAAAATGAATTGATGGTGGTTTTAATGCAAAAGGTGGAATGAATCTCAAAATAAATAAAAAAAACTATATTGCAGCAAGATGTTAAATTTATTAAAGAATTTGAAGCATACTCAGCATGCTTCTCATTATGTGAACAACATTCAGAGACATTTAACTTACTGAAAATGTTGTTTCTGCAATTTAGGAAATGTAACCTGATCAGAGGACTACCAAAACGTTTCATGAAGTGTGACCTGTACCTGAGAATTTTATTGTTTCCAGGTGGAGAAACCTTGTAAAGATGCTGGCTGCAGTGATATTTGTATGCTGTGTGCTGGCCCCAAAAACTGCCCTGTGGACAAAGAACTTGGTTTTGATCAGCACTCCTGCTGAGGTGAGATACAAAAGAGTTATAAGGCAATTGGTATTGTAGTTGAAACTGCAACTTTAAATTGCAGTGGTACCACTAACAGCTTTAAGCTTGCATTTAAACTGGCTTAGTGTGTGCTGCTTCACTTGTGCAGATGGTGCAGTCTGAGCAAGATTTTGTTTTTTCTTAATTGTACTTTTGTTCACAAATTAAAACACTTTTTATTCATGGCACACTGATAAAAGTGATAGAAGCATAGTATTTTCTCATTGTACTTCTGGCCTAAAGATTCTGGTAGCAGGAGTCAATAGTTTTTGTTGATCATGCCCTTTTCTTGTAGAGATATTTCCATAGAAATTTCAGTCCCCAATACAGATCTGCTTATAGCTGAGATGTGAAATAAAAATTTACATATGTTTAACTTTAAAAGTTGTTCAGTATAACTACTTTCTTACTATGGAAAATCCAGGATGGAATGTAACATTATGTAAAAGATAGTTACTACCTGCAGTGTAGTGGAGATGTTAAGTTGCAGATAGGCATGACAAAAAGACAGTCTTTTTGTTGAGTCTATCTGCAAATTGGCATATCTGCTATATGGTGAGTATCAACTACCCTTTTGAAATTCATAAATATTTTCTTAAATTCTCATCCCTATTTAACTCATTCAGGGTTTACATGTATTTGTTATTTGTTATGGTCAAATACCACCATCCATAGACAGAGATTTAAAAACATTTTAATATTACTAACTATGTAAGAACTTTCAGCCACTATTGCGCTATTACAGATGTTACATTTCGAAAAATGCTGGAACACACATTTCTTAATTTCAGACTCAGTAATGAAACACAAATTTGCGTTGGTCATCTTGAAAACTGCTTGAATAGTGACGTATTTTCATAAGTCTTTCATTCCTATCCCATCTTCTTAGGGATGGAACTTCAAAGCATCCCTTCTTAGATACCTACTGTAAAAGATAAACATCCTCTTCAAATTTAAAGCTTGTTGTTAGTGGTTTGGTCTGGACAGTCAGTCGGGACATTGTGTTCCCTTATGGATGTGATCACTACAGTGTGAACAAGGCACTGTGTTCTACTGGTGCTTACAACAGCTGGTAAAAGTTCCAGCTGTTCTGTAGAAGGAAGTGGTGGTGGCAGTGGCTGGAACCACACAATCCAGGTGGAGCACCTGCTGCTGGACCGGCAGACCCAGTCTGTTGTGCTGACCAGGAGTGTCCGCCGTGTTGACGTAGTCATCAGCAGCTCCGTGGATGGCAAGCAGTCTCTCACAGTTGTGGGCCCGGCTGGTGTCACCACACGTATGTCGGCACCTGATGCCGTTCTCCACACGAGTCTGCTGTAAAAGACTCCAGCTCTGCAGGGCTGCTACTGCTTGTCTTCCCGGAACCAGTTTACTGCAGCTGTGACTTTGATACAGTTCATCTCAATCTTCTTATCTAATTTTACAAGGGAACCTTATGGACTCCCTTCTTAGATTCTCTTCTTACTTAAAGTTATTAAAAGATAATGTGTGGATATCAATATCCTAAAGCAGTATTATGGAATTAAATACTTCACAAATTTAACTAAAATGATTTTTTTTAATACTTAACAGCACTCAAAAGACTGGAAGTATATTTTTACTGTATTTGAGTGGTGTCCCACTGGATTACTAATCTGGTATCCACACACTGAATGTCAAATGTTGTAAGTACAAATATGAGGACAAGTCTGTAAAATGACTTTCTACAGGGAGAAGCCACAACATTCAGGTGAGACTTTCTTCAGATTTTGTACTCTTCTATTAGTCCATTAGGACAACATAATGTGAAAGTAGTAAGGTGTACTATGTAGGAGATTTTAAGAAAATTGTAAGAGAAGTTTTGTGTGTCTGTGATGTATCAGTGCATGGCGACCATGAGTGTGAGCTGGTGGTGGTTGTGTGGTTAACATTAAAGCTCTGCAATCAGTAGGTGGATGGCTGAAGTCTGACTTACGGTTTCTACTTTTCCAACATTAGTCATATTATGTCATACATACAACTTTTGAAAGATATAATTACACGTGTATTTACATGAGCATGCTACTGAACATTCAGTTTTATTTGGTGATTTGCTAATTTTTGTCACATCAAATATTAACTATCAACAGGCAAACAACAATATTGCATTCCTGAAAATGTAGGCCTGTTGCAGTTTCTGAAATCTTACACCTCTATTGAGGGTAAGGTACTAACAAGGGAACCTCCCCACCGCACCGTCCTCAGATTTAGTTATAAGTTGGCCAGTGGATAGGCCTTGAAAAACTGGACACAGATCAATCGAGAAAACAGGAAGAAGTTGTGTGGAACTAACAAAAAAATAAGCAAAATATACAAACTGAGTAGTCCATGCGCAATATAGGCAACATCAAGGAGAATGTGAGCTCAGGAGCACCGTGGCCTCATGGTTAGTGTGAGTAGCTGCGGAACAAGAGGTCCTCGGTTCAAGTCTTCTCTCATCTGAAAATTTTACTTTCTTTATTTTAGCAAAGCTATGATCTGTCCGTTCATTCATTGACGTCTCTGTTCACTGTAATAAGTTTAGTGTCTGTGTTTTGTGACCGCACCGCAAAACCGTGCGATTAGTAGACGAAAGGACGTGCCTCTCCAATGGGAACCGAAAACATTTGATCGCAAGGTCACAGGTCAACCGATTCCTCCACAGGAAAACACGTCTGATTTATTCTACATGTCACTGGTGACGGCATGTGCGTCACATGACAGGAATATGTTGTCGACCCACCTAACTTGTACACTTAGCGAATGGGTAAAAAGATTTTTCTACCTTGCCCGATTTAGGTTTTCTTGTGGATGTGATAATCACTCACAAAAAAATGATGAAAACATAAGAGTTTGTCACATAAACTGAAAATAAAAATAAAAAATTAAACTTTTCACTCCAGGGAAGACTTGAACCTACGACCTCTCGTTCTATAGCTGCTCTCGCTAACCACGAGACCATGGCGCTCCTTACCTCTCAGTGTCTTTGATGTTGCCTATCTTCGCATGGACTACTCAGTTTGTATATTTACTTATTTTTTTCATAGTTCCACATAACTTCTTCCTGTTTTCTCGATTGATCTGTGTTCAGTTTTTCAAGGCCTATCCAGTGTGCCAACTTATAACTAAATCTGAGGGGGGTGCGATGGGGAGGTTTCCTTGTAAGAACTGCGTTGCAACTGAATACAATCTGCAGACAGAGGTTTCAAGGATGGACCAGCTTGGAAAACCGGTCAAACATTGATAAATAAAGATGTAAATAATTCCACTCAAAAATACAGTCTTACAATATCTTAGAATATGACAGTAATGAAGGATTAATTGTCAGATGTGCCCTTGGCATCTTTTTTATACAGACATGAAAAACATAACAGCAGCTACTCACTGAATGAATTTAATTTTCCCACATGCACAGGGAATCTTTGAAGTTTATAAGAAGAAAAAGCTTGTTGAAATTTTGAAAAATTTCTCTTCTGACAAATGATAAAAACCATGCATAATGCAATATTTTCACAAATCAATGGCAAAAATTAGTGATGCACAACTGAATGTATTTTTTGTAGCATCTTCAAGAAAAGACATTTCTCGTTTGTCAACCAAATAGAAAAATTTTGAACTCTTAACTTGTCTATAGAAATGTCATACACCATTTGTTCTAACATTAAAAATTCAGTAAAATTTCATATAACTTCATATCTTTGTCATATTACCTTTTGAACATATGCTTAAAATGACTAGTGTTGAAAAAACATAAACAGAAAACATGGCTGGGACTGTCCAACGACTCAGACTATGGGGGTTGTGCTCGGCGGCAGTACACTGGTACATCACTGATGTGAAAAACTTCTCTTGCAGTTTCAGTGAAAATGACTCAGTACACCTTACTACTTGAGCATCATCCGAGTAAATGTGTGCAATATGAAGTAAATCTGTGATCTGAACACCTTGGACTCCCCTTGTTAGACCTTCTACAGCACTACATTTCAAAAGCTCCCATTCTCCTCCTCCAATTTTTTAGTTATGTACTACATAGGGTTACACTCCAAATACTTTCAGAAAAGATTTCATAACTCTTAAATTTGTTAAGATTACCATTTCAGAAATTAACATGTCATTGCTATGATCCTGCATTATATATTCTCTACTAGAGGCAGTCATTTTTCTCCCAAAGTAGAAAAAAATATCATCCACAATTTCCAGTGTCTCATTTATAAATTCCTTCAGAAACACTTAATTCAATTACTCAGTTATGCCAGCTTCACTTTATTTGGTGTCTATCTTACAGCTTGTTTCCAAGAGACTGTCCATTCTGTTTAACTGAAACTTCAGAATTACAGTGGGAGTTAAAGTAAACATGGTTCAAACATTTTCTAACTTAAAAAATTTTTTGCACATAGAGAATTTGTCTGATAATGCTAATAATGAATTAGAACTAAAGAGTTGCTCTTAGTTGAAGTAACACAATATGTAATGGCACTGTATTCCACTTTACTGACTTGAATGAAAGTTGGATGATCTAGTGTCAAGGATAAAGATTTATAGACTACAACTTCAGTCGATAAATTGAGGCCAGGTGCAGCCACTTCTTATGGTCCACTTTAAATCCTGATACTGAAATCTCAGAGGGACACAAATTTTCATTCAAATCACTCAATCTTCTTGGAGATGCTGCTTCTTAGTGGGATTTATAGAACATATCACATACTTTAAATCAAAAGTGGCCACTGTAGGCTGTCCATGAAACATATTAGCAACCAATTAGACATATTGTTCATATATTCAGGGGTAAGGAGAAAAGCAGTTACATTGAAAATGGAAAACCCTGCTGCTTGCCATCTCAGCAGTGCCCTTGTGCTAGTGGTATTTTTCAGTGAAAATTAGCATTGGACGGAACACTGTCCTCTAGTCCAAATTTTGATTACCTTGAGGAGTAATAGCTAATAAAGTATTCTTTGCAGTTCCTCTGAATATATAGTAATTTTGTCCAATATCTTCTGGGAACCTTCTACTCTTATGTAGTGAATGTCTTACACTCTGAATTAGAAAACTCCCCTACCAATTCCAGCTTGGAGTGCAGAGGTTCTATGGGAATTGCTTCTCCCCTCTTAAGAGGATTTCCATTAACTGTTTTGACTATGGGACTGAAACCTCTCAGAAGTGAATATTGGAATATATGAGGAGGAATATATTTCTCACTACCAATTTATTAATTTGGTAGCAAGAGTTAACACAGCCTTTCCAAAGTGAATATCAAGCATGCAATAGGACAAAGCCTGATTAACACCTCTTGCTGCTTCAGTGTCTAGCATCTCAGAATCTCTTTGTTCATAACATGGAACTTCACATGGGAGGAACTCCATGGCAAAAGACACCTGGAGACACTTGTAATGATGTAAGCACATCAGGTAGCAGTCTTGTGGTGCTCCATAATGTCCCTGAAGAAGGTTCAACATAAAAGAACATAAAGCAAATACAGAATAGTGTTAAATACATAACAAATTCATCCTAACAAGTCCTATGTGTCACTGAGTATGATTACTCAGTTATTTAAAATGTCATTGGTACAGGCATTCTGCCTAGCCATTCCAGAATTATGATTCTGTACCCTGTGGTTGTGAATTAGTGAGTTCATTCCTAAGCCACTTGTTAACCATATACCATTACAGAATTTGTATTGGCATTTAAGTGTAAGAATCTAAAGATCCCTGAAGAGGCTATTGCAAGATCTCCACTTATCAACTTTTAGGAAATAAGGACTAATACAATAACACTAAAATGTGATTGGGAGGAGGCTTGTGAAAATAACTTGGCGATGTAAGATTGGCATTATGAAGTAGCTCACAATTTTTTGACAAGTTTCCTCTTAATGTCTTATACATTGTAAAAGTAAATATTTTCAAGAGATGTTAACATGGAATGAATGCAAGACTTCAGACTTCACTGGTGACTCTTTCTTTGAGACAAAATCAAGATTTCAATACTAACATTTTGTCATGTGATAACAGGGTTCACTATACTGTTCCTCAAATCAGTGTGAAAGAAGCCTTAGTACCTTGCGTGGTCAGTTATGATTCATGCTGCTAGCTTTCAACCCATAGATGTGATTAGTAGCTGTGGTTGGTAACAATTAGACTTCAGATTCAGAAGTTGTTTTATTCATTTAGTCTTACATTAGTTTTTAAAATTTTGTACCAGAGACGCCCAAATTTAGCCTGATCAAGTGTTAAAAAGTTCAGTGTTTTGAAAGTGAAGTATACACGCTCATTGTTAGTGTGCCTTGTCAGTTCTGCTGATTATTGGGTCTCAGGGGTATCTGTTGAGAGGCCAGACAAACATGTAGTTCCTGAAGAGGGGCAGCAGCCTTTTCAGTAGTTGCAGGGGCAACAGTCTGAAGAAATGTATGATGAAATAAAAGAAATTATTCAAATTGTGAAGGGAGACGAAAATTTAATACTCATGGGTGACTGGAATTCGGCAGTAGGAAAAGGGAGAGAAAGAAACATAGTAGGTGAATATGGATTAGGGGTAAGAAACAAAAGAGGAAGCTGTCTGGTGGAATTTTGCACAGAGCACAACTTAGTCACAGCTATCACTTGGTTCAACAATCATAAAAGAAGGTTGTATACATGGAAGAAGCCTGGCGATACTGACAGGTTTCAGATAGATTATATAATGGTAAGACAGAGATTTAGGAACCAGGTTTTAAATTGTAAGACATTTCCAGGGGCAGATGTGGACTCTGACCACAATCTATTGGTTATGACCTGTAGATTAAAACTGAAGAAACTGCAAAAAGGTGGGAATTTAAGGAGATGGGACCTGGATAAACTGACTAAACCAGAGGTTGTACAGAGTTTCAGGGAGAGCATAAGGGAACAATTGACAGGAATGGGGGAAAGAAATTCAGTAGAAGAAGAATGGGTAGCTTTGAGGGATGCAGCAGTGAAGGCAGCAGAGGATCAAGTAGGTAAAAAGATGAGGGCTAGTAGAAATCCTTGGGTGACAGAAGAAATACTGAATTTAATTGATGAAAGGAGAAAATATAAAAATGCAGTAAATGAAGCAGGCAAAAAGGAATACAAACGTCTCAAAAATGAGATCGACAGGAAGTGCAAAATGGCTAAGCAGGCATGGCTAGAGGACAAATGTAAGGATGTAGAGGCTTATCTCACTAGGGATAAGATAGATACAGCCTACAGGAAAATTAAAGAGACCTTCAAAGAAAAGAGAAACACTTGTATGAATATCAAAAGCTCAGATAGAAACCCAGTTCTAAGCAAAGAAGGGAAATCAGAAAGGTGGAAGGAGTATATAGAGGGTCTATACAAGGGTGATGTACTTGAGGACAATATTATGGAAATGGAAGAGGATGTAGATGAAGATGAAATGGGAGATATAATACTGCGTGAAGACTTTGACGGAGCACTGAAAGACCTGAGTCAAAACAAGGCCCCGGGAGTAGGCGACATTCCATTAGAACTACTGAGAGCCTTGGGAGAGCCAGTCCTGATGAAACTCTACCATCTGGTGAGCAAGATGTATGAAACAGGTGAAATACCCTCAGACTTCAAGAAGAATATAATAATTCAAATCCCAAAGAAAGCAGGTGTTGACAAACATGAAAATTACCAAACTATCAGTTTAATAAGTCATGGCTGCAAAATACTAATGCAGATTCTTTACATACGAATGGAAAAACTAGTAGAAGCCAACCTCGGGGGAAGATCAGTTTGGATTCCGTAGAAATGTTGGAACAGGTGAGGCAATACTGACCCTACGACTTATCTTAGAAGCTAGATTAAGGAAAGGCAAACCTATGCGTCTGGCATTTGTAGACTTAGAGAAAGCTTTTGACAATGTGGACTGGAATATGCTCTTTCATATTTTGAAGGTGGCAGGGGTAAAATACAGGGAGTGAAAGGCTATTTAAAATTTGTACAGAAACAAGATGGCAGTTATAAGAGTGGAGGGGCATGAAAGGGAAGCAGTGCTTGGGAAGGGAGTGAGACAGGGTTGTAGTCTCTCCCTGATGTTATTCAATCTGTATATTGAGCAAGCAGTGAAGGAAACAAAAGAAAAATTTGGAGTAGGTATTAAAATCCATGGAGAAGAAATAAAAACTTTGAGGTTCGCCAATGACATTGTAATTCTGTCAGAGACAGCAAAGGACTTGGAAGAGCAGTTGAATGGAATGGATAGTGTCTTGAAAGGAGGGTATAAGATGAACATCAACAAAAGCAAAACGAGGATAATGGAATGTAGTCGAATTAAGTTGGATGATGCTGAGGGAATTAGATTAGGAAATGGGACACTTAAAGTAGTAAAGGAATTTTGCTATTTGGGGAGCAAAATAACTGACGATGGTCGAAGTAGAGAGGATATAAAATGTAGACTGGCAATGGCAAGGAAAGCGTTTCTGAAGAAGAGAAATTTGTTAACATCGAGTATAGATTTAAGTGTCAGGAATTCATTTCTGAAAGTATTGTGTGTAGTGTAGCTATGTACGGAAGTGAAACGTGGACGATAAATAGTTTAGACAAGAGGAGAATAGAAGCTTTCAAAATGTGGTGCTACAGAAGAATGCTGAAGATTAGATGGGTAGATCACATAACTAATGAGGAGGTATTGAATAGAATTGGGGAAAAGAGGAGCTTGTGGCACAACTCGACTAGAAGAAGGGATCGGTTGGTAGGACATGTTCTGAGACATCGAGGGATCACCAATTTAGCATTGGAGGGCAGCGTGGAGGGTAAAAATCGTAGAGAGAGACCAAGAGATGAATACACTAAGCAGATTCAGAAGGATGTAGGCTGCAGTAGGTACTGGGAGATGAAGAAGCTTGCACAGGATAGAGTAGCATGGAGAGCTGCATCAAACCAGTCTCAGGACTGAAGACCACAACAACAACAACAACAACAATGTGTGGACCCTACTTAAATTCAACCAAGCAGGTGCCAAAACAGGTTCCTCATTGAATTTGTGTTGTAAGAAATACCTGAACCTTTTCTGTTAACCTACAACAAAAATAACAGAAGTGAATGTAAAAAATTTAACCTTAATATTAGTGTTTCTAGACATGCTAATAATGAGTGAGAGTGAGGAGAAGAAATTGTTCTGGATGGCAATGTCTACTAATGTAATTAGATCACTTCTCAAGAAAGGAATTGGGACAATTACGAGCTTGTCATATGATGAGTGGGGTGGACTGCTTAATTGTGTTGTTGTAAGTAAATGGCAATTTCTTCTGACTAACAAGTGACATTTGCAGATCCATATGGTAACAATGTGTACTGGAGCGATTCTGAGCTCACAATTATCAGGAACACAAAGATGGTGGTTGTGCTATTGAGAAGCACGGAGGCTGACTCATCACTGAGTGTAGACTTCATCCCAGATCAGGGGTTGTATCAGCTGTAATGACAATCCAGGCTCAGTGTAAAGAGCTGTCCACAAGGCAGTTTACTTTGTCTGTTTGTAAACATGAACGTGACTAAACACATAAATTGTTAGCCAGTACAAAACATTCACTTGGATAGTATGTATTTGTATACATGGCTATGGGCAGTTCTGATTTTGTCTCCTTGAAGGCAGTTTCCGGTCAGAAGTTCATAACTTTATGCTTACCTTGAGTGAATTTCTATTTTGTTATCTGGCAGTAACAAGATCTTGTCATTGACTTGGGCAGCTGGTTGAATACTACTTTGCCCCTTTGAATTCTAACTTTAACAGGATCTACCATCAAAGAACCAGAACATTTTCATTTCCTCCTGTTTATAGAGCATACAGGCATATGTTCTCAGAGATGCAGATGCGTTTTGTGACGTTTTCAATTTTATACAAGTTCATAAATTTAGAATGGTTTCAGGGAGTGGTTTTAATGACGGCAGTGTATTACTACAGGCTGCTATAGAAGCTACCAATCTAGAGATCCCAAATGTTCCTCAAAGTTGACATTAATTCAGCCTGGTGTGAATTTTCCAGTTTAGACATCATAGTTCATAAAGTGTCCTCTCCTTGTACCTTGTATCTTAGATGCTGCTCACTCACCATTATAAAGTTTTCCCCTAAATAATGCTACACTATTAATGATTGGCATTCTTTTGGTTACTAGTTATGACAGAAGTTTGAATGAAAAGGATTTGTATTATTGCCAGGACATTTCTTTATGGGAAAGGATGCTCACAGCATTAAAGTTGTTAATGAATTTTATGTGCTTCCTGTAACAGTGTTAGTGCCCTCAGTCATAAGTGCTATAATGGCCTAACTTACTAGTCTGCTATTGATATCCATTTGAATTTATATGCTTTGCAATGACACTGTCAATTTAAAGCCTCAGAGGCTCGTTTTGTTCTGCAGCTGACCACTGGAGTGTGTGATGGATTTTTTGTTGGTTGTATTCTTAGCTGTGAGGTTTGTGCAGTTCTCAAAAAACTCTGACTGTGGCTTTACTATGCCAGTTTGCCCCCTTACTGTGCTGAATAAAAGGCACTTGGTGTGTAGTACACACTAAAATAACAATGCTATTGTTTGCTTGTGTACAATAAACGAAAACAAAACCTAACACTCAGCTGAAGGTGTAGAGATGTTGTGCTCTCATCTGACTGTTAGTGTTGAAATAATTTGATAACTTCTGTTTGATTAAAGTATAATTTGATAACTTGTGTTTGATTAAAGTAAGATGTGTAAAATTCTGTGTACAGTCCTGGTCTGACACAAAATTATGAACTTAGGTCAGCAGCACACTGCTGGAGACCAAAACACTTGGTACTCCTCATTCATGAATGTCCTCACTTCAGAAATGTCTGTGTTCATGTGGCATGTCAGCTGGTATCGACTATATTGGTTTGTCTTGTGAATCACTCCACATCGGATGAATTATGAGGGCTGATTAACAGATGGAGACTAATTTTGTTCACACACGTTTATTACTCCAATTCAGCATTAGCAGCTTTTTCAAAGTACACCCCTCCATATAAAATGCACTTTTATAGCATCTCCAAACACACAGTGCAGGCCATTTTTTTTGTCAGGTCCTTGAGAATCCTCACTTTTTGAGCACTGTACACTTCTTGAGCACTGCTTCGCGTACGCAAATCAAAAGCCCCAAAGTTTTGCCTTCAGCAATAGGAATTAAAAAGAAAATCACAGGGTGAAAGATTGGGGCTATAATGTGGATGCAGCACCAGAAACTGCAAGACTTGATTTGTGACATCAGGCACACATTGTCACGAAGTTGTCATCCAGTCTGAGAAACTTCAGAGCTTTCCTTGCAGTGTTCTCCATCAGTTCAGCCAATACCGATGTGCAGTATGCTGCTGTAGCAGTAGTGTGAGGTAACTGCACGCTGGTAGATCATTCCAGGACTTCCCTGCAGATGGAACAACATTCAGCTATCCTTTGCTTTTGGAAAACTGAGCAATTTTCTCACTGTGCTGGCTCATTTCCATTAAAGATGCATCCAAATCATGACTAGTCAATGGCAATGTTAGGTTCCAGACACACATCTCCTCCATCAGCAAAGAGATACAGCACCTCGTGGCCTGTCTCTACTGCCACAGCATTTTGTTTGGTAGACATGACATCCAACAGGTACAAGTGTAGGTCATAGGAATATATATTATCTTGCATAACTGTAAAGACAATGCCATATGAAATTTTCAATACTGGTTTGAAGTTACGTAATGTTACCTACTGATCCTTAAAGTTTGTTGATTTCAGTCACAGCACAAGCCAAAACACAAAGCCCCCCTTGTTTAACACAGACAAGTTGGCCTTCTTCAAGTCCTTGACCTACTTAAAAATTGTTGCAGAAAGTTATGCATCTTGACTGTAAGCTTACTGCAGCTTTGTGTACGTGTTGACGGCTGTACGGTTTAAACAAACTCAGAATTTTAGCGCCCCATACTGCTCCTCTTCCATTTCCACCACTGTTTGGTGTGTGTTACTTGTGTAGATTGAACATAATACTAAACTTCAGCTTTAACCCATTACCTGATTTGGGTTATGTGGTTTCATCCCCATAAGTGGAAACTGGATAGATACCTGATAATAGTTTTCCCCCTGTATTTTGTGACTTGGAGGAGTTGGAGACAAATCTGTAGCTTGGGCCAAGGTGTCCTTCATATTTATAGGTGACAATTTGGTTAGAACTTCATGAAGAAAATTTTTAGGTCATGAGCTTAATTAAAATTATCATACTGCCTACTTTATGTGTACTGAAATTCGAGGAGAAGTTAATGTCTACCATTATGAAGTTGATAAAGAGGACAGGGTATTGGTTGGTTCAGTGTTTCCTTTTCCAGCATTTTTGTTTGTACTAAATCAGCACAATCCAATAAGATATTAGCAACATCATTACTGAGTACTTGTTATTGTATTGTATTATTCAGCAGTCTCTTATGGTGTATTTCAAAATACTGTAGAAGCCAAATGATTTGGCAGGCAATGTTTGAAAAGATTCAAGCAGACTGCCTTAAATGATTTGTACTTTTTAAATGTGCTGTATAGTCCACTAGCTTTGTTGAGAATGCTGCACATACTGTAAAAATAAGAAATTGACTTGAGTAACATGAACTTGCCGGTGTTTTGCTGCAGGGACATGTTCATGGCATTCGGTTCATCTTGACATGTGGACATCATCAAGATCCTGATGGGCAGTTCTGGACGGCAGGTCCACGTCCTGGAGGAAGTGTCAGGGCCCTTTGCGTCGCTCTGGTGTGACAGAAGCCTGGACAGAGTCTTCATGACAGATATGGGGAAGAACATTGTAGGAAGTTTTATCTCAGATGGTAAATAATGGTAATAATAGCTAAACTGTTAATTTGGCTTGCATAAATTAGTGACAAAACTATTCTACAGGTGCAAAAGGTTTTCCACTATTTATGGCATTCCAATGCAGCAACCAGTATGTAGAATGAGAATATTCTTGGATGCAATGTCAAAATTACTGGTTATTTATTCATCAGTGATGTGTGTTTTGGCTAATTCAAGACACCTTCAGATTTGCTGATATGTGTTTAGTTGTGGATATCAATAAAATATCCCCATGATGAAATTTATTTTTGTAGGTGTTTTATCACAGATACTGTCAACTTGCTTATCAACATCAGCCAATCTGAAGAGGCCTTGAATTATGCAAGATGTGATTCATTGATGAATAAACTAACAGTAATTTCATCACAGCCAAGACTGCTTTCTTCTCCTTATTCTACAGGTGTAAAGGTGAGCATATCTTCACTGTAAATATTCTGCAGTGAGGCTAAAAGGTTTTAATAATTTGTAGGTGTTTCCTGTGACTGAACTTCATTCACATTTACATCCGTGGTCTGCTAATTTCTGTTAATAAATGCAGGGTAGAAAGTATGTCCCATTGTGTAACTCTGGCTATTCCTGTAGTATTCTGATGCAGTGTTGGGATGGATGATTACTTAAGCACTTCTGTACATATTGTAATAAATAATCCAGTTCTCATGGTCATCATTGGTGAAATATGTATATGACTGTAATATTTTCTTAAATTTGTCATTCCTTACTCTTGAAATTTCTAAAGCAGTGTTTTGTGGGATAGCTGGTATCTCAAGATCCTGCCAGTTTTTCAGCATCTTTTGAATGCTCTTGGATGATAAAAGTAAATCTGTAACTGTTCATGCTGCCCTACTTTGTGTTACGTTAATATCCTGCTAGTGGTGTTTAGTACTGATCCCACACAATTCAACAATATTGTAGAATGTTTCTCATGTATTTAAGAGCAGTCACTTAGGAGACAGGCCCAGTTGTAAGGTACAGGAAAAGCAGTGTGTGTGTTAACACCATTCTGTGTCCCAAAAGAAAGTTTACACCAGGTATCTGAAATAGTCAGCTAATTAAAATGTTCATACTCTCACTGTAATTGTGAGAGACATCTACACTTTGTGGAAAGTGCTCAGTTCTCCACAATACATAAACAATTCACTATTGCTATAAAAATTTGTGATAAAGCAATCTGGTATTTTGAGTGCCACATTGCTGCTAACCTGAAAGTTGAAGGATGCTTCAACTGGATGTAAGTAATTTTTTTGTATGCTCATATATGTAATAGATGTCTAAAAGGATTTCAGGTGTACAATATAAAATGAAAATTAAATGCAAGAGATGACTGCAGGTTTTTATTTATGCAACCGGCTCTGATGTTCCATAATACCCATGTTTAAGCCCCTTGACCAGTGTAAATTGACAAGAATCTAGTCTTGTGTACAATCCTAAGAGGCAACGCAATTAAATAACTGGTGTCCACAGGTCTCTGGCTTACACAGCACTACCCCTTGTTCATCAACCAACAACTGACATTCAGGTTTGAATGTTGTCCTAAGAGTTGTCCCTTGATGGATGAAGGGCTCGTCACGTAAACCAGAGACCGACAGACGTGGATTATTTAATATTGGCTCCTGTTGTGACTGCACACAGGATTGGACTCCTCCCAGTTTACATTGGTCAAGGGGCCTGAATATCATGTAATGGAACATGAGAGCTAGTTTCATAATTAATATGCAAAGGAGATGGCTGCAGAAGTTTTAATTTTCATTTTGTAGGTTAATTTGATTGCACTAGCAGTTGCAGTGTGGACTGATCAAGCACTGGATACTTAGTTGGTGTCATAAACCTCTGTACCACTAAGTCGACAGTATACTGTATACTGCAATGGTTAGATAAAAATGCTGTACATCCAGTGGATCTGTATGGCCACAACTGTGCTTTAGATACCTGTGCATCTCCTTGTCATGCTTGATGAGGTTGGAGAAAATCTGTTACTCTGAAAGTTGTACACTTTAATGTGAATCTTAGTCTTGCACTGATGTTGGACTAGATAGAACTTAATTGTTCCCCATAATGAGATGTTTGATGTGGCAAGGTCTGGGCTTAAAGTGCCCATTTTAATGCAGCTGAAGAGTCAATCTATTGGTCTCAAAATTGCTGCATGCAGAAACTCTTGTACCTGAATTGTTAGGTGTGCTGTTGTAATTGTGGGTCATGGCTCCCGTGTCATTGGCTTAAGGAGTCAACAAAGTTTATAGCATATCTGAATAAAAATTTCCCTTATGTAGACTTCAAAAGTCAAAGTATGTTGACATCTTGGTCCATATCATGTGATGTGAGTTCTTTTCTGACTCTTGCACATCCTGAAGGTTGTCCTTAGGCCAGAAAACAACATTCCTCCTATGTGAACTGCAGTAGGTCACACATTTGTCAGAAAATATTCACTATGTAGCAATGCATGGAATTTGTACGTTATGCAACTTGCTGCTCTCAGGTAATTAAAACACATTTCATTATGCTTACATTTTTCAAATATTTTGTCATTTGCATTTTTGACCTCATTACTGTTTCAGCTGACATATTGTGAATAGATTTCTTTGGTAACTGCTCAGTTGGTTGAGCAATGGTAGCATATGTTTCCTTTCCCATGTCAACCACATCATCTGCTTGACACTGCCTGAAACTAAACCAGGCTTATCCAAATTAAGTAGAGGTACTTTCATGTGGTCCTGCTAAAGTAGTATCTACAGGCATTTATCTCCATCTGCCCTTTCTGTAGCTGCTTGAGCACCCACACACATGTCACTAGTAACTCTTAAAGAACATAACTGTATTGGCTCTGTGTAAATGTGTTGGCTTTATAGCTGAAACAGTGAAATAACCCACATTGCAGTAAAGCCAAAAATGCTTCTCCTAGACGTCAGTGTGGGTATTGCAGTGAAAGAGCTATTTATTGGCCTATTTGTGAAATGTCAGGAGGGGACAGGGACTTAAGATATGCTTAAATTGATTACGTGTAAGCCGGGTGTGTTACAGCAGCTGGGAAGGTTTGAGTGCACTTTCCATGTGACAACAGGTGGATGACTACGGTAAAGAACCAGTAGTATCAGACTCTGGGACTGTGGTTCGTCTGTTTTAAGATTTCCCAAAGGCTAACATTCAGTGAGCACAAGTTTGCTAATACCTGGTAACTTGGACCCTCCATACACAGAAAGCTGGCAGAATGTGTGTTTCCTGCTGTGCTCAGACCTGCACCACTTACTAATGTTAATTCAGTACCTTGCCTGCAATGCTGTGTTCCTAACAAAAATAAGACTCGCCAAAAGATCCCGTGATGTGAAGTATCACTCACTGCTGCACATGTAGATTAGGCTTTTAGCATTGGTTATCCTCAGCATGCCTGTTTTCATCCCTACTTTGATGTAATTTTTGTGGTTCCCTATATGTAACAGAGGTCCCACAACTGAAATAAACATCAAAGTAGATTGCAAAAAAGTGAATTAGGCAGTGTTGTTAAAACTGTATGGAAGGCACTTTCTCTGATGTACTACAGGGAGTACACCACAACAAACAAACTGGTTTTAGGTTTTCAGGAATGTTCCCTCCGTGGTGTGCAGAATGTCTAAAATCTTTGGTAACATTTGAAAATTTTCAAACATTCCTAATTTTCTTGCACTTCTAGCAGTGGGCTTGCAATATCACAGAGCCATTTCTTAATGTACAAAATATTGATATCTTCCATGAAGGATTTGAATTTTTTCATTTGAAATTAGCCTTTGCTTCATTGTCACTAATGCTCTGACAGAACTGTTTCTTATTAATCTGGGAAGCCGTCTTGCTTGATTATCTTCTAGGAACCAGTGAAATATTTTTAAAATGCCCTTCTAAAACAGCTTTCTCTGCTTCCTTCATTCAAGCACCTGCCTTTCCTTAAATTGTTCAATGGCTTCTACTGTCCTCATAATTGCCCTATATGATGGAATGTACACGAATGTCCTTTCAGAGTTACTGAGAAAATACTAATCTCCAAAAAATTCCAGAAAGCAGTACACTGTTACACACAAACTTGGGGCTTGATACCGTTTTCTGCAATCTGTTGAACTCTTCCCTCATACTTCTTTTTTTTTTCATCTCATTTGAACATCTGTTAAAATATATTCACACTGATGTTTTCAAACTACTGATAATGCTACATTTGAATACAAATTATTTTTGATTTACTATACATGCAAACAATGAAATATTTTCCACATTTGTTTTTAGATTCTTATAGAGCATTGAGAAGCTATCATTTTCCTATGGTCAGTTATCATTTCTCCCAAAAACCATATAGTCATAATTTTTATCTAGAATGTTCAAATAGCAAAATGCAATGATTTCCACAATTCATTATATAGTTTTAGAGGCCTCATTTTTCTGTTTGTTAAATGTATATTTCTATTTAATTATTCAAGTTTAAAGCATACTATCTCTAAACCTTTTGGTGTATTTTGAGAATCATGTACAGTATTATCCTGTAAAATAGTTCCTGTAATGATGCCATTTCTTAGTTGTACAGTTCAGTATTAAACTTCTTTACTTAATATATCTTTGTTGCTATCTTCTGTTTAATAGCTAAATTGTAGTAGACGAGTATTTTACATATTTATAGTTTTTGCATTTCATGCATCTATAAATAGGAATCATGCACAAAGCATCACACAGTTGTCAATACACAAATCTATGAGTCAGGACCAAGCAATGAACTTATGCACAATCTATGCCCCACAATGAAATTGTAAACATGCAGTTTTCAGAGAGATGTATCTACCCACAATAATGTTTAATGACTTACCAAAAGAAATAAAAAGCATACATATATTTAAAAAAGAATTAAAGGGGCTAATATTAGGTCAAAGTTTCTATAATGTTGAAGAATTTCTTTGCTGTCTAAACAGATAGTGCCCATATTTTGATTTTTCTGCATAAACCTTAGTTTTTTCCAACTTTCATGTAAAAAGAAGACAAAATATGTTAAGTGTAATGAAGAAAATATTAAAGTGTAACTAAGAAAATGTTATTTCCCTTTATGGATTTTTTGTATAAACCTTGTATTTTTTTCTCATCTTGTACGTAAAAAGAAGACAAAATATGTAAAGTGTAACTAAGAAAATGTTATTTCCCATAATTGTTAAAAATATAACTTATGCTCTCTCTCTCTCTCTCTCTCTCTCTCTCTCTCTCTCTCTCTCTCTCTCTTCCTTTCTATATGACAATTCCTATATCATGTATATGATAAAATGGATGATAATAAATTGAATCGGAACTTTTCAAGATGAACCACAAGAACTACGAAATGTGAAAAGTTATCAATATTCCAACATGAAGCAGAAACATTCTGCAGTATCCATGAATTTTCAGAAATCATCTCACTAGGCTCTCTTTCTATCATTTTCCATAACACTTAGGCATGAAAATTACTCTTACCTGTAATGTTCAACACAGACTAATTTTGACTTTTCTAGTATTTAGATAGATGATAGTGTTCTGTGTAGTGTCATAAATGCATTCAAACATTTTCTAAAAGTCTCAGCCAAGTTGTTATGCTGAAGTCCACTGTTAATTTTTAAAGTTATCCTTAGAATCATCAGTTTGTGTTTAGAGCATTTAAATAAACTGTGCGGACTGGTGGCCTTTGCCTACTGTATTTCTGTGGATTAAAATCATAGCTAATACAACAATAACTATGAAACCTGCAACTCAATTATATTCATGTTAAAAATGTTAATAGGATGTATTTTACTATCAAAGAGTAACTATGCAATATAAAGACATTCTTTATAATTATGGACATAAGATTAAAAAAGGGCTTGGTACAAAGACTGACTATTACTTTTGTCTCTGCTGTTTAAGAATTAAGTCGATTAGCTATTCTGACACATTAGGTATTGATGTACATATTTTCTTTTGTTATATATGTCCAAAACTGAATTTCTCCTCTTCCTTTTCAAAACCTCTCCCTCCCTGTGGAAATATTTAAGTAAAAAATAATTTAAAGTGAGGTGTGTAGAAGATGGTCCATCTGGCTTTCTTCTGTTGTAATGGTGCTTAAGCAGCCATTACACAATATTTATTTAGATATTAAATATTGGGCTTCACCTTTAAGTTAACATGATAAATGCTTAGAATATCAATACTTTTCAAACATTAGTATTTGCAATGTTCATTTTATCAGAATTTTTGTGGAACTGCATGGATAGATTTAACTGCAGTTGGTAACAAGTTTTAGGTTTGCCATGCGATATCTTTGAGTTTACAATTTAATTTATTTCTGTCAAGGAAATACTTAACCTCAAATGAAGCCAGATTGCTATAAATGAAATTATGTATTGTGAGTGCAAATCCATATGCTATGTTGGTGGTTGCATCATATCTTTGCAACAACTAACTTAATGGTCAATAACAGTAACAGTTTCATGCTACTTGTGATTATCTTCAAGCTAGCCACAAGTTTTGCTAATGTAATTAAACCATTACAATCAAAACTGCACCCATTTTTACTAATATTTGTGCCTGCATGGCAACCTTAATTAGCATCAACAAATTTGTAAACCACATTTATGAGTGTACAGAATATGTGCAATACCAACAGTGTATTAAATATCTTTTACTTTTTTCCCAACAATCTCGACCACATCTTACCTTAAACTCAAAACCTTTTCATACCAAACAAGAGACAGGGAAAATAAAAGGCTCTGCTTTGTGATGGGATTTATGCAATAGTGTTCAAGCAAATGAATGGAATGAATACTGCACAAGAGCCAGTATGTTTTCTTAATCCTTCAGAATTAGATCAGCAGAACCATATCAGAGGAGGTAGTTTAGATGGATGTTGTCTCCCACTTTTGCCAATGGGTACACCATCCCATTGTTATTTCCTACAGAGAACATTTGTGAATACAGTAATTAGTTTCATTGTCTAATTATTGTGAATGCTGGGTTCTGACTCTAAGAATATTAACCGTTCAGTCATTTAGCATTGGTAAATGGCCCAGACAAACAAAAAATTATGAACACAAGGTGCATGGGGTCGAGTATGTGCCGAACTTGTGCACATTACCACTTTTGATACTCATCGTGTAACATGATCCATGAAAATGCATGACAACTCCCTTCTTAGTGCCTTCTCACACTGATGTTACATTCTTTAATGCTGTAATCCAACTTCACTCTTATCTGAAACCGAAGATATAAGAAGATGTTAGTTGGAAGGCGAGTCAAATGAAAACCTTAAATTTGTAATAACAAATGGAAAATTCACGCTGTTATCCTGTAAGTTGGTAAGCATGCTACAAACAGCATGCAGAATGGCCTGTAGGTGGTAGCATAGTCCAGATGCACACATATCGTTGCAGTATCAGTATAAAGATGGCTGCCCCACTTGCGGCTTCTACCAGGGAATGACAGTGTTCTGTTATTTGGTTTTTGAAGAGTGAAGGTGTGAAACCTTTTGAAATTCATTGACGAATGAAGGTTCAGTACAGTGATGCATGTTTGTGACAGCAGAAAGTCTATGAATGGAGTAGGAAGTTGGAAAATGGTGTGACTTCAGTGGAAGATGCTCTTCGTCCAGGTCAGGCATAATGAGTTGTGACTCCACAGAACATTGCAGCAGTTGAAACCATAGTGAAGGAAAACCACTGAGTGACACTAAATGACATTGCAGCATGTTTACAGATCAATCATGGGTCAGCACACTACATTGTGCATGATGTGCTCCAGTTTCACATAGTGTCTGCAAGATGGGTGCCACGGCAGCTGACTCCTGAAATGAGAAAGCGATGTGTTGATGCTTGTGAAGAACTTCTTTGGCACTTTGAAATAGAAGGAGATGGCTTCCTTGCAAGAATCGTTACTGGGGATGAAACTTGGGTTCACTTCAATCAACCAGAAATGAAGAGAGTTAGCAAGGAATGGCACCATTTTTCATCACCAAAACCAAAGAAGTTTCGAACAGAATGATCAGCAGGGAAGGTTATGCTGACTCTCTTTTGGGATGTAAAACACATCATTTTGGACCATTACATGCCTAGAGGGACCACTGTCACCAGTGAATCATACACAAATCTCCTAAAAAATCATCTGTGGCCTGAAATCAAATCAAAGCGAAGTGGACTGCTGTCAGCAGGTGTCCTTTTGCAACATGACAATGCAAGGCCCATGACTGCTCGTACAACAGTTGCAACAATCACAGACTTGCATTCTGAGTGTCTTTCTCTTCCACCATACTAACCAGACCTTGCCCCAAGTGATTTCCATATGTTTGAACCACTCAAAGACGGAATGGGAGGAAAGAGGTTCCGTTCTGATGAAGAGGGTACACCACGCGGTGCATGAGTGGTTGCACAGACTACCAAAAGATTTCTTTTCTAAAGGAATTTATGCACTTTGTAAGTACTTCAGGACTTGCATTGAGCATGAGGGAGATTATGTTGAAAAGTGATACAGCTTTTACCACTTCTGCACAATAAAAAGTATTTAGGGTTTTCATTTGACTCACCTCGTAATATAACAACATTTCCTGCATCCTTACGCTGATACTGCATCTGAAATTACAGGACATTAAATGTCACATATTAATCCCCTACTACAATATTTTGCAGTAAGCAGTTGAGCTATTTATTTTCAGCCATTGTGTGTGTCATTTGTTTATTTATGGTCTGATTAATAGCTTCAGTCATCTGTAATGGCAGGATGGGATGAGTATTGTTTTAATTTTCTTGCCAGTAAGGAGATAGTCACTGAAGAAAACAGTTCTGTTTACCTCTATGGCTCTATGTGTAACTTCCCTGTTTTCAGTCCCAACATTTTTAAATAGGTGTATAAAATGTCCTAGTAATTGGAAGGTGTCACTTTTCAGTATGAAACAGTATAGCATATTATTTCAGTGAGTTTGAGTCTCAACTGCAGAAAACTGAGTGGACAGTTCAAAGAATGAAACTAGTAACAGCACACTTGCATTGAACTGATTAAAACAAGAAATTTCCTGTAAATATTGTGTATCCATTGTTGCCAAAATCAGAAAAGGAAAAATTAAATAGGCATTCCACATGCTATAAAACCAATATGAAGGTCCCACCTTGCTCTGACAGTTTCTATTAACTAGTAACACCACACTTGCACCGTATATGATCAGAATGAAAGAATGAGTAAATCACACGGAGTGTCCATGTCTAAAGAGTAGTTACTTAGGTTGGTTCAATCTGTGGAAGTGAACAAGCTAATTTAACATCACTGATTAAGATTCATAATTGTTGGAATTCCAAAGTCCATTTAACTGTATGCAGACAAAGAAAAAATAATATTGTGAAGAACCTTGTAGCTGAACAGCAGAAAGACATTTTTCAAAAGTATTAAAAATGTTTCACACAGCAAATTTTGTAGCTAAATCGTAACCAAATTTGGTATTCCAAAATATTGTAGATTTGTTAATTCAAAATAGTATCCACATGGGCAAAGCACTGATGGCTCAGCAGTTTACTGTGCAGACACTGAATTGCAGAATCTGTGGAAGAAGATCTGTTCATAATATCGTAGGATTCCACTATGTGAACTTCAGAAAAGATATGCAGAAACAATAGATCTGAACTTTTAAAATTTCTTAGTATGGTTTTTCTTCAAGCTATTTGAATGACAACTGGAGCATGTACTGATGGTGTTAATGTAATGCTAGATAAAAATTTTAGTGTTTTATAACTATTTAAGCACAAGTACGATTATCTACTGAAATGGCATTGTGCCAGTGCATTGAACTGATTAAAACAAGAAATTTCCTGTAAATATTGTGTATGCATTGTTGCCAAAATCAGAAAAGGAAAAATTAAATAGGCATTCCACATGCTATAAAACCGATATGAAGGTCCCACCTTGCTCTGACAGTTTCTATTAGCAGCATGTGACATCTGCATGAGTATAAAAATTTCCATTATGAACCCCAAATAGGGATGCAAAATTCACATGGAAATTATTGAGACTTTGGGTGCTCTGGTTGTGAAGTTCATGATTCATTGTACAGTTGTGATCACTGTTAAATACAAACTAAGAAATTAAAAAAACACAATAAATGTAATAATCTCTAGTTTCCCTGAAGATTTTCTGAAAGATGTTATCAAATATGCATAGTTTTGTGGAATAAATCCTTCTGATCTCAGTTGAATTGTCTCGGAGGATAATGCTGTAAGGCAGCATAGAGTGAAACTTTTGTATCAGTCAGAGTTCTGCCCCCCAAGGAATATTTAGTGTCAGGAAGCAGAAGTTGCACATGTAGAAACACATTGTAGTAGAGTGTGAACATCTGCAGGTATTGTCCACCACATTTTCAACAGGCTCTCTGGATCCACGACATCGGTAACTGCTCTGTGACATGACCTATTCTGGACTATTATGGCCAGTGCACATTGTATTTAGTCAACAAATTTGATGGTGCTTCCAAAGTGAAGAAGATTGAGCTTAGTAAGTGTGCCATGTAGTGGATGCCAGTGCAACATTTGATCTTGCCGTGACTGGGCCAAGTTTCATTGACATAGACATAGTAGTTCCAAAGAAAATTGTATTTAAAGCTAAAAATGCAATACTTTTGAGGAAAATGCATTTAAAATTTTTGATAAAATGTGTTCAGCCTACATGAAAAGTTAAAACTCATCAGGTCAATAGCTTTCATTGTTGTAGACTTCTGTATCCTCCAGCATAAATTTGGAACTATTATTTAAAATCCTGGTCTTGTCATTTGGAGGGCATTTTCCTCAGCTTCCTGCACCTTCAGCTGGTCAGCTGACGTATGCATTTGTGATGTTCACACCAGGTTCTATGTCCGTACTTCTGAAAACTTTCAGGTTGCTGTCTAACCCATCGTTGAAACACATCACTGCAGCCGTGATACCAGTATTTACTGTTGTGAATTGGGGTTCTCCCCCACACCTTTATCAAGCAAGTTTTTGTTAGCTAAGTATCTATAGATATATTTTATAACATCTGCTGTTGACATTGGTAGGGGGGTGGTTTTGTCTATATTCATTGGCAGTTACACTAATTTTCCAATATGTGGCAACTGGGAGCCTCGGGACAGAGAGAATGAAAAGATCCTCTGTTAACAGCAGCAGAAACTGCTATAAACTTTAATTAGCATAAGAGCCTCTCACAAGAGCTCATGCATGTGTGTGATTTATAAAAACACTCCATTCTTGGTACAGTTTATTGTAATAATAATTATAACTAAACATCATATGACTTTTTGATGGCTGAGCATGGAACATATGTGTATTAATATTTGCAGTGCCCTTTTTCAAGGTAACAGTGCACTGAAAATTTCATACATGTAAAGATTATTGCTAAATTTCATTCACAATGCTTTAATTTAAGCCTTCAAAAGGTGATATGACGACACAGGACACTAATATCACATGATGAGGTGCTAACATATTGGATGATGTTGTAGTTTGTGAAGTTGTATGTTCTTTTCCTTATACATAAAAATACATTTTCTTATTGTTAAAACATTCTGGGAGTTCATTAGGAGAGTAATAAAGTATGTTCTGCAATATTAAATGCTATTTATGTTTCCATCAGGTTTGAGAACAGATAATGAAGTAAATATTTGGCAGTTTCAGAGTGTGGGGTTAGGCAGGAACCTGAGGACAGTTTAAATTGGTGTGAGTGAAAGAAAAAGCAATAAAATTTGTATGCTTCCTAGTTACAAAATAGATTGCAGCTCCTTCACTTGTCAGCAAAGAGTCCGATGTCGAAAAGTCATATTTGCAGAAAGTCTTGTGAGATGAGTGCTACCCTATTTCAGATCATGAAGATTAAAATGAAAACAGTGCTGTAATGATGCTCAGCTGTTACCTACACTCACTTAGCACCAGGCTGACCAACTTGAAAAGCAGAGGTCAAAGAATAGACACTCACATATTCTGGTTCAGCAATGACTGCGGTGTAACTAAAATTGATGAATAAGTTTGTCATTTTTCCACATCATGGATCCTTCAATTATGATTATTTTCTCATAAATGTTGGTGGATCCTATTCTTGAAACTGTCGTCTTGTTCGCACAACTCATTTATCCTGGCATATTCAAAGATCAAATCCCATATAAATAATTTTGCTGTATCCTCACTAGCCAGTAGGTATTTATGAAGAACTGTAGTGTTATTGATTTGTATTCTTTCTAACAGTGTAGAAACTGTAATCTCATTCCAGAGTGAGATTTTCACTCTGCAGTGGAGTGTGGGCTGATATGAAACTTCCTGGCAGATTAAAACTGTGTGCCCGACCGAGACTCAAACTCGGGACCTTTGCCTTTCGTGGGCAAGTGCTCTACCATCTGAGCTACAGAAGCCCGACTCATGCCTGGACCTCACAGCTTTACTTCTGCCAGTATCTCGTCTCCTACCTTCCAAACTTTACAGAAGCTCTCCTGCGAAGCCATGCCTCCGCAATATCCTTTCTTTCAGGAGTGCTAGTTCTGCAAGGTCCCGAGTTCGAGTCTCGGTCGGGCACACAGTTTTAATCTGCCAGGAAGTTTCATATCAGCACACACTCCACTGCAGAGTGAAAATCTCAGTCTGGAAACATCCCCCAGGCTGTGGCTAAGCCATGTCTCCGCAATATCCTTTCTCTCAGGTGTGCTAATTCTGCAAGTTTTGTAGGAGAGCTTCTGTAAAGTTTGGAAGGTAGGAGACGAGATACTGGCAGAAGTAAAGCTGTGAGGTCCGGGCGTGAGTCGTGCTTCGGTAGCTCAGATGGTAGAGCACTTGGCCGCGAAAGGCAAAGGTCCCGAGTTCGAGCCTCGGTCGGGCACACAAGTTTAATCTGCCAGGAAGTTTTGTAATCTCATTTCCTCAGTGGGATTAATCATGTACACCCTTATTTTTGGCAGAATTCTAAATTGCTCTGAGCACTATGGGACTTAACTTCTGAGGTCATCAGTTCCCTAGAAGTTAGAACTACTTAAACCTAACTAACCTAAGGACATCACACACATCCATGCCCGAGGCATGATTCGAACCTACGACCGTAGCGGTCACACAGTTCCAGACTGTAGCGCCTAGAACCGCTCGGCCAGCCTGGCGGCAGAATTCTAACTTCCAGTTTTGTGCACAATATTTTGATGGCATAGTCATCTTCTTCAGGTGCTGGAAGTTTGGCTGTTACGTGTACTTGTCACTTCGACTCCTGCTAGGCTGAACTATTGAACAGGCAATACAGTCAAAAGCAAGAATGCCTGAGAAAGAAGAGAAGGAGACTGAGGATAAGAAGCAAAAAATAACTTGTCCGTCTTTGGCATGCCAAAGAGGAGAAAGAAATTTTTGGAAACAAGACATCTAGTGTAATTCCCTCCCTTCAACTTACTTACTTACTCCTCAGCGCTACAGCCCTTGAAGGGCCTTGGCCTGCGTCACAATATCCTGCCATTCTATCCAATCCATGGCTTTCCGTCTCCATCCTCTGACACCCAGCTTTTTCATGTCTTCTTCAACTCCGTCCACCCATCTCTTTCTGGGGCATCCCCTCCACCACCTGCCTCCAGCCTTGCCATCAAAAATCCTCTTACATGCTCTGTCTTCTTCCATTCTGGCCACATGCCCTGCCCATCGCAGTCTTCTTATTTTAATGGCAGTAACAATGTCAGGTTCTTCAAAAAGCTGTTGTAGCTCTGCATTCATACAGATGCACCAACCTTCTTGCTCATATACTGGGCCATATATTTTACATAGCATGTTTCTCTCCCATATGCTAAGGGTCCATTCCTTGTTTACAGTCATGGTCCACATTTCGGCACAGTACATAACAACTGGTCTTATAATTGTTTTGTAAATGAGGATTTTGGATTTTCATTATAAAAGCAAACTCCTAAGCATGGGTAATGTGGTAAAGTAGCATCTGTTACCTGCTGCTATTCTGGCTTTCACCTCACTGCCAATGTCATTTGTCTCAGTGATAGTCGACTCAAGGTACTCGAAGTCTCTCACCCTTTCAAACTCCCTGTCAGCGATCCTGAGATTTGGTAGGTTTTGTTGGTTGCTCATTGCCATATACTTGGTCTTTTCGATGTTGACTGTCAGGCCAAGTTCCCTTGCACCGTTCTCCAGATGTTGATAGGCTTCGCGTAGCACAGCAGTGTTTCGTGCGAGTAATGCCACATTGTCAGCATAGGCTAGGTACTGTAGTGAATGATTTAAGAAGGTTCCTCCTTTATTTAACTCTAGCTGACTTATGACTTTTTCTAGGCAAAGGTTGAATAGCAATCAGGAGATATTGTTAACCTGTCTAAGTCCCATCTTCACTTCCACTTCTCTGGAGATTTCGCCCTGTGTTTTTACTTTACAGTTGGTTTCACTGAGGGTCATCACAGAAAGTTTAATGAGCTTCTTAGGTATTCCAGTCTCTTCCAGTACATTCTTCAATGCCACTCTTGAGATGCTATCATAGGGTTGTTTATAGTTGATATAAAGCTGGTGTTTGTTAATTTGATGTTCATAATGTTTCTCAAGTAGTATGTACAATGTGAATATCTGGTCAGTTGTTGACCTATTTCTTCTAAAGCCACTCTGGTAGTCTCCAACTCTCTCTACCACATATGGAGTAAGCCTGCTGGTTAGAATCTTGGAGAAAACTTTATATGTAGTATTTAGTAGGGAGATTCCTCGATAGTTCCGGCAGATTAATTTATCTCCTTTTTTATGTATGGGGCACATTATAGCAGTTTTCCACTCCTTTGGCATGCTCTCCTCTTGCCAGATATTCAGTATTATTTTATGAATTGTTTTCCACTGCGTTTCCCCAAAATACTTGAGAAATTCGGCCTGGATCTGATCTTCTCCAGATCCTTATTGTTTTTTAAGGTCTTAATGGTTTGCATCACTTCCCTCAGTGTAGGTTCTGGTGTTAAAACCTCTGGTCCATAGCAAGTTAGTTCCACCTGTTCTTCTCATTCTAACCCTTCTACTTCTGGGTTCAGTAACTCCCTTCAACTAACGGGGAGAATATGGCAAGTGACGTAATGAAGTTTACCAAAAACTTTGCTCTGTGTAAGAGGAGTCAGAATAAATGAATGTGTGTTGGCCTATCTGTAGATACCTAAAGTTTCTGAAAAATGACAGTTGTAGACACAATTTAAATGTCATTAAGCACACTATTTTCAGCCAAAATAGTGACACAGTAGCAACTATGACATCCGGTTTTGCACCCTGAGACCAAAACCATGTATTTTCTTTACTTCTTCAGTTTTCCCCATGTCCATGAGTTGCTACATGAGTGGTTCACTTTTGTGGATACATGAGGTTTATGAATTGTATAATTAAACTGGGTTTGTGTCACACATTTACTATACAGGGTGTTCATTTTAACTGATGACATTGAAATAGCTCAAACTACATGTCAAATCAAGAAAATTATAATTCCAGTTTGTATGAGAGGGAACATCCAATGATACCACACTCAGTCTGCCACCCTACTGTGTGTGGAGGGCAGGGAGCAACTTTGAAATATTCAGTGGGAACCCCAGTTTATGGCAGCTTAAGATTCTAAAGCAAAATCTACGTATGTTTTGTCTTAAGCATTTTCTTTATTTTGCCACAGATGGTCGTGAGATCAGAAGGATAAGAATGTGTAATCACAATTTATAACATGCTACTCAGTGGCCCTTGGATATTCAGTGTCACATGGGATGCTTCCTCGATGCTGCGAGGGTAGGACAGGCCAGTGTTAACTTCTAATTGGAAACCCCATTCTCAGCACTCAGCATTGTATTCCTCAGACATTATGAACAAAGGAGTACTTCATGTGCCTCCATGGCTGTGTAACAAACTAAGACATATTGGTAACAGGCAGTAACAAGCAATTAAATGTGTGTACTGTATTTGCAGGGGATACAATATTTTTGCTCTTATAACATAAGAATGAAATACGAATGATATGCTTTATTCTCATGTCTAGTTTTTGGGAACTCTTGGAGCATTCCCTGAGATGACACTCATCATAGAAAAATCTGAAACAGATTTTGAGCACCATGAGCATTGCAAGGAGGCAGGCCTGCCAGTGACATTTCTCCAAACGAATTTCACTTGGGAAACATGATTAAGATTGAAGATTTCACACATTGGCAATAAACTGACTGCAAATCATGTGTAATGGATCATCTCTTTTCTAGAGACTTCCACTTGTTATTCGTTTTCAGTAAAGATACATAACAGGATTTTCACTGAAAAGTTTCTAACAATTTTCTCATTGATTTATTCGTCTTCCTCAAATTCACTTACCAAACAAACATGACCAACACTATTTCAATATGCACTGGAAAACATTTATGTAGTAAACTTCTGTGGGTGAGGGGAGATATATGAAGAACAAAAATAGAAATAAGTGGTGTTTCAAACACAGGACTCAAAATGTAAAGCTGTGACGCTAGTCATCATGTCACCTATGTGCTTCAGTTGCACTACTTATGCACTAAAAGGCACTTAAAGTTTCTCAAACTCTGACCATCATTCACCCATAACTGGTGAGTACATACACATAAATGAAAAGGCGGCTTATTTTCATCCCTCTTCAAATGAATGAAGTTTCTGGGAAATCAGGGCATGGCACTTTGTGTTCTCCTCATAAGGTAATAACTATCCTTTATAATGTTGATGGTCTAGGTCTTCAAAATCTGAATGTATATTATATTCCATGTGAATGTTGCATCTTTTATCTGGGGCAAACTGTCTGAACAGTCAAGGAGAGATGTAAGGAACACCAGTGATATATCTGACTAAAACAGAGCAAAGCTGCTGTCACCAAGCACTGCCTCGATTATAATTGTGAAGCAAAATATGAAACCAGTATGGTGGTGTGAACAGTCTCTGGAACAGCATAGTTTACACATTTAAATAAAGACGTCAGGAAACCTATTACACTAGACAGTGGGATGAATAATTTATCTAATACTTGGTAACTGGCAGTCAGTTTTTTATTGTCAGTGGCCATAACATTCTCCAGAGTTAAAATAGTCTGAATTTACAGTTGACAGGATCAGCAGTAGCTCTTAAAAATGTGTATATATAACAAATGACATAGTGGGGTTCAGGAATATAGCTCCACTACAAATAAGTGAGAGACCAAACAATAATTCAGTCTGGTTGGAGTCCAAGCAGTGAGTGCACAACAGCAAAACTTGAAGCACCTGAAAGACAGCTGGATCTGTCGATGAAATACCATGCACAAAACAGAAACTTGGCAAAACACTCTGAAGTACAAATAATCTTAAAAATTGGTGCATGAGAACATCAATTTTGTTTTGCTTACTTTGTTTTAATGACATTTTGTCAGTTGTAACTTCCTTCCTACCAACAAATTTAATGACATTATTATTACAGATCCTCACTGAACAAGTTTTGGCATTGCTATCTGTGCGTTTACTGTGTCAAGTGGAATGTGGCTGTATCTAGTTGTTGCAGTTCCAGTTATGATTAGGTCAATGGATTGCTTTGTTGAGAAATATATTAGAGCCCATTACACTTAATTTAAGCTATGTGGTGTCCAAATGATACACAGAAATTATTTTCATGTCTCCCCTTTTGGTTTGGAAGAGCACTGGGCTGTAATAATAAAACTTGGGACTTTGTTAAGCCTTTCCTAATTATCAGGTGTTATATTGATATCAAAATACAAAGTTGAAAGATCTTTTATGATTGAGACACTACCACCAACAAAAGTAAAGTTCAATTCTGGAAATTGGTGAGGTGGAACCAAAGTCTTTCAGACTTAACCAGCTCCATGTTTTTATTTATTTATTATTTATTTATTTATTTCACATCCGTGTCGTCGTACAAACGATATTGGACTTGTCATACATAGAAATTAACAATATGGAATAGACAAATTGAAAATGTCTACAATTGGATTTGTCATACACATAAATTAAAATATACAATGTAAAAAGGAAATTGTCTATAATAAATGACAGGAAACTTACAGTTTCTTTACTAGTACTATAGATGGTAAAGTATAATAAAAGCTGAAAGAAACAAAGATAGAAACTTTTGGTGCTTAGTTTGTAAAGTCATTTTTTTGGTCTTCAGGATATTCATTTATTGAGTTGCAATATTTATCAATTAAAAATTTTCTAAGTTCCAATTTAAAATTTGTCTGGTCCTTTAATGTACTGAGGCAGTGCATTATAGAGCTTAATGCCCATATGGCTTACACACCTCTGAGTCTGTGTTCCTCTTACCTGTTGTATGCGGAGATCATTCTTGTTTCTTGTGTTATAGTTGTGACAGTCTGCATTTGTGTGGAGACTGCTTAGATTAGCTTTGGTAAAGAGTACACATTTAAGTATATAGACTGATGGCAGAGTAAGTATTCCTAACATTTTGAAAAGAGTTGTGCAGTGAGCTTGAGTTAGACTGTGGGTTATTACTTGAGCTGCCCATTTTTCTAAAATAATAATATCTTTCAAATTAGATTTTGTGCTGGCCCAGAACACTATTCCAAATGAGGCAACGAATGAAAGTATCCAAAGTATGCCATTCTGATGCCTTCTAGAGTGCAAACATTTGCAATAACTCTCAGCACAAAGCAGGCTGAGTTAAGCCTGTGTGTAAGAAATTTTACATGGTGTTTCCAATTCATAGCTTCATCTATATGCATTCCTAACACTTTTGCAAAATGCACTCTCTCTTTTAGTCCGCCATCCAGTTCTAGATTAATGTCTTCATCCTGAATCATTTTACGAAACTGCATGTAATTTGTTTTCTTTGCATTGAGTGTAAGTTTATTGGCACTGAACCAAGTCTCAACATTTGTTTAGTATTTTGTCAGTAGTTGACTGTAACGAGTTTTTAAAGTCAGTCACTGTCATCTGCATATAGTACAATTTTGGCTGTATCATATTGTAACTGTAAATCATTGACACATATGAGAAAGAGTAGTGGCCCCAAGATGTTGCCCTGGGGTACTCCTAAAGGAACTTCTTTTGCTTCTGAAACTAACGTTATTTTTGTATTTGAATTTACAGTGGTGAGCTCTACAATCTGATATCTGTTTTTGAGATATTACTCAAACCACATTTTAATTCTTCCTCTAATACCTACTGCTTCCAGCTTATGAAGGAGGGTTTCATGGCAGACCATATCGAAAGCTTTAGATGGATCTAAATTGATTGCTACTACACTTTTGTTTTTCTCCAAATTTTTAATTATTTCTTGTGTGTAGTCTATGACTGCAGTTTCTGTGCTTCGTTTTGCATGAAAACCATGTTGATTACTATTCCAAAGTTTATTATTGTCTAGGTAACTAGTGACTCTCAATTTCATCAGTTTCTCTAATATTTTGGAGGAAGCAGGAAGAAGTCATATGGGATGGTAGTTTTCTATTTTATGTCTGTCTCCATTTTTAAATAGTGGCTTCACTTTTGAGATCTTCAATTGCTGAGGAAACACACCTTCACTAAAGGATAAATTTGCAAAATGTGCTAAATGTTTTGCAATCTGCACTGCAATCCTTATTATGATTGAGACTGGTACTTCATCAACACCTGCTTCCATTTTTGGTTTTAAGCTTGTAATCACTCTAATTACTTCCTGTTCATTTGTTGAAGGAATATTCATGCTGCAGGCAGCCCTTGGAGCATGTATTATTTTTTGTTTTGTGAAGTTTAAGTTTAGTGAATGTGGTACATTTGAAAATAGTTATTAATATAGTTTGCCATTTCCTTCTTTTCTATATTGCAATTTTTTGTTTGAATACAGGGATTTCAAAGTAAACTTTTGGTTGGAAAGTCTTATCAGGATGAGAAATAGAGAAATTTAACTATGCAGTATTTACTTCTCAAATGTTGGTACTTTCAAAAATCATCATAGTAAAACAATCCACAGTTACCAGACAAGATAATGGGTCAAATTAACCCCAGGTGTGAGCAGGTTGAGACACAGGTTTTTTACTTTTGATCTGTCAGAGCAAAGGGTAATAAGACAAAATATTCTACTACAGTTCAATAGCAATGTTCAGAAATGAAGAACAGTGCAATAATATTTCTGAGATCAATATATTTGAAATTCAAAACTTCACTCAGTTTGACAACACCAATGCACACTCATAACAATGAGAAATATGAAACATTGCACACAAATTTTCAGCATGTAATTTGAGGACAATATTTTTACAGTATATGAAGTTTAGTTGACCGCCACATCATAATAATAAAAATAATGTGCAAACCTAAAGCATGACTGAGGAGTAGCATTGTATCAAAAGGGAATGTGATGTAAAAGGAAACACAGTTGCTTCACTGTTGGATGACAGATATTTTCCAGAGATAGATCCACTTTGCCAGACATGCTGCCCTACTTTACTGCTCACAGCCATCCATAGATTCAACTGCTAGCCAATCACATTTTTCTCGGTTCAAAAAGCTACTCACTAAATACCAGATAGATGTGTCCCATTGTTCAAAACAGTATTACTTTAGTGGGACATGTGTCCCATAAACTGTGAAACGCTTAAAATGCTTCATAAACCACATGCTATTCTGCACACAAGAGTAAAAGTGTCTATTTTTTTAATTGTCATGTACCCAGCAAACCAGTTGGATCTAATGGAGACCTCGTGAACTAAAAAGTGCGTCATAAGGTGCTTCATATATGCTTGATTTCCCTTCTATGAAAGCTCACTTCATAAAGATAGCCTTTGTTGGTCTTAAGGTCTTAACTGCCCACACCTGAAGAATGTATTGGCAAATGATCCTTTATTCATGCCCATGTTTCTCTTACATGCCACTCTGCGACATATGCAACAGATGTCATGTTCATTTACTTTGGAAAAGTAGCATCTCCAGTCTCTTCTTCAAAAACGCTTTCCTTGCCATTGCCAGTCTACATTTTATATCTTCTCTCCTTCGACCATCATCAGTTATTTTGCTCCCCAAATAGCAAAACTCCTTTACTACTTCAAGTGTCTCATTTCCTAATCTAATTCCCTCAGCATCACCCGACTTACTTCGACTACATTCCATTATCCTCGTTTTGCTTTTGTTGATGTTCATCTTATATCCTCCTTTCAAGATACTGTCCATTCCGTTCAGCTGCTCTTCCAGGTCTTTTGCTGTCTCTGACAGAATTACAATGTCATCGGTGAACCTCAGAATTTTTATTTCTTTTCCATGGATTTTAATACCTACTCCGAATTTTTATTTCGTTTCCTTTACTGCTTGCTCACCATACAGATTGAATAACATCGGGGAGAGGCTACAACCCTGTCTCACTCCCTTCCCAATCACTGCTTACCTTTCATGCCCCTCGACCCTTATAACTGCCATCTGGTTTCTGTACGAATTGTAAATAGCCTTTCGCTTCCTGTATTTTACCTCTGCCGCCCTTAGAATTTGAAAGAGAGTATTCCAGTCAACATTGTCAAAAGCTTCCTCTAAGTCTACAAATGCTAGAAATGTAGGTTTCCCTTATCTTAATCTATATTCTAAGATAAGTCGTAGGGTCAGTATTACCTCACGTGTTCCAACATTTCTACGGAATCCAAACTGATATTCCCCGAGGACGGCTTCTACCAGTTTTTCCATGTAATTTTCTCAGCTGTCAACACCTGCTTTCTTTGGCATTGGAATTATTATATTCTTCTTTAAATCTGAGGGTATTTTGCCTGTGTCATACATCTTCCTCACCAGATGGTAGAGTTTTGTCATGGTTGGCTCTCTCAAGGTTATCACTAAGTCTAATGGACTGTTGTCTACTCCTGGGGCCTTGTTTCGACTCAGGTCTTTCAGTGCTCTGTCAAATTCTTCACTCTGTATCATATCTCCCATTTCATCTTCATCTAGGTCCTCTCCCATTTCCATAATATTACCCTGAAGTATACTCCTTCCACCTTTCTGCTTTCCCTTCTTTCCTTAGAACCGGATTTCCATCTGAGATGTTGATATTCAGAGACAGTTCTCTTTTCTCCAAAGGTCTCTTTATTTTTCCTGTAGGCTGCATCTATATTACCCCTAGTGGCATGTGCCTCCACATATTTATATCCATCCGGTAGCTGTTTTGCACTTTCTGTCGATCACATTTTCGAGACGTTTGTATCCCTTTGTGCCTGCTTCATTTACTGCTTTTTATATTTTCTCCTTTCATCAATTAAATTCAATATCTCCTCTGTTACCCAAGGATTTCTACTGGCCCTCGTATTTTTGCTCCCTAAAGACAGATAAAATGCGAGAGGCAGCACGTGTCTGTCACAGTCTGAGCACAAAAAAACGACAAATTAAAGGAAACGGTGCCATGGCAGCAATGATGAAAAAGCTGAAAAATGGAGGGAGTGAATACATAACATCAGGTAAGAAAACTGGAAAGTTGCACAAGTAATACCAGTATTCCCAGAAGGGCGATAGCAGTAATCCACTAAATTACAGACCCTTTCCCTTAACATCGATATGCAGCAGGATTTTGCAACATATATTGTGTTCGAACATTACGAGTTACCTCCAAGAGAACGTCCTATTGGCACACACTCAACACGAATCTAGACAACATTGTTCGTGTGAAACACAAGTAGCTCTTTACTGACACAAAGGATTGAGTGTTGCCGGCAAAGAATTTCAAATCGATTCCCTATTTCTATATTTCAAGAACGCATTTGACACCATACCTCACAAGTGGCTTGTAATGCAGGCTTGCGTGCTTATGGAATATTGTTTGAGTTATGTGAGTGCATTCCTGTCTGAAACGTCACAGTTCGTAGTAACTGCCGGAAAGCCATAGATCAAAACAAAAGTGATTTATGGCGGCCCCCAGTGTAGAGTTACAGGCCCTGTGCTGCTCCTTATCTTTGTAAACGATTTAGGATACAATGTGGTCAGCTGTCTTAGGTTGTCTGTAGATGACGCTGTCCTTTATCGTCTAGTAAAGTCATCAGAAGACCGAAACATTTAGATAAAACATCTGTGTGGTACGAAAATTGGCAGTCGACTCTAAATAATGAAAAGTGTGAGGTCATCCATATGAGTGCTAAAAGGAAACCATTACACTATGGTTACATGACAAATCAATCAAATCTACAGACCTAAAATTCCACTAAATAACTGAACTGCGAATGACAGCAACCGCAATGCCAACATGCAAAGCAAAAAGACTGATAACTTATGCGCAACCTAATGCAGTCAGTGTTGAAATGACTGACTGACCATTTGGTCGTTTGTTGTTCAAGTCCAAGCAAAAATTTGATGAACTATCCCTCGAGACAGTACACAATTTGGATATAAAAATTGCACTGTGCAGGTTTTCGCTTTGGCTGTCCGCTGACTGGAACCACCTTTCCGAACTACTTCGGTGATTAAATGAGTTCAACCCAGAGAGATACCATGAACAGCTAGTTCGACAATATTTGAACATGTATTGTGTTGGAGTTAATGACGTCTCTGGAGACTAGAAATCTACTCTGTAGGAATCAGCACGGGTTTCGAAAAAGACGATCAGGTGAAACCCAGCTCGCGCTACTCGTCCACGAGACTCAGAGGGCCATAGACATGGGTTCCCAGGTAGATGCCGTGTTTCTTGACTTCTGCAAGGCATTTGACACAGTTCCCCACAGTCCTTTAATGAACAAAGTAAGAGCATACAGACTATCAGACCAATTGTATAATTGGATTGAAGAGTTCAACCATTTGCGAACCTCAATTTTTTTCTCTGGAGTACACCCTCCAGAATTCTCCATGGCTTCTTTACAGCTTGTTCAGTGTATGGATTGAGTATCAGAGATAGGCCACAAGCCTCTCACTCCCCTCATGACCACGGCTTCCCCTTTAATACCCATTGACTCTAAAAACTAAATTCCAGTTTCTGTAAAAATTAAAACATCTCATTCCCTATATTTTCCCCTGGTTATCCTCAGTTTCAAAAAGTGTGGTAAACATTGTAAGAAGCTACAGACACTTTGAACATAGATTTAATAGTTGCCTCATGTTCCTGTAGTTCTCCAGAACCCTCACTGATCTTCCCCAAGATCAGCGACTTCTAGTTTCCCTATCCTTCTGTAAATGTCAGTATTTTACCATGGCTCATTAAACTGATAGTTGATCAATGACACTTGATAGCATGTGCCTTCTACAGAACAGGAATAACTAAATTCTTCTTGAAGTGTGATGGTATTAAACATATCTGTGTTTGCATTTCATGTTGAGTAGTTCTGTCACGGTTGTGTCTCACTATAATTGAGACAGCATAAATAGATCCCAGAGAGCTTGCAGTGCTCTCGCTAGCTTTAAACTGGAGTGCTAATGGCTGCAGGCAAAAAAACTAGCAGACAACAGAGCTGACAACACTGAGGTATTGCCGTGAACATGTAAAAATTTGTTAAGCATCTTGAGTATTTTGTGGTAGCATGTCCGAATAAAATATTCTAGAATAAAATTCTGAAGCTCTCAATGACCATCTGTACCATGTTGTAAATTGCATATTCAAGAAAATGAAAATAGGCCAAACTGACATACTGGATACTCTGGAATTGGTGTAACTTTTTATGAGGGTGCCAGTACAAGACATGCTGGATTTTTACGCCCAACAACTTCCACCTGGAATTGTCAAGTTGTTCGGTCATGTTCTAATAACAAAGTACTTCTTGTACCATGATGAATATTATGAAATGATGGATGGCACAGCAACAGGCTCATCACTGCTTCCTACAGTCACAAATTTCTTCGTGGAGCACTTTGAGGAGGAGTCTCTGAACTCTGCAGTGTGGCATTCATCTTGCTTCCTGAGGTACATAAATGACACCTTCCTGATATGACCCGGTGGTGAAAACACACTGCAGCATTTCATGGATCCGATGAATAGTGTCCATCCGAAGATTAGATTTACCATAGATGGATGGCAAGCTACCGTTCTTGGATGTTTTGGTTAAGTGGAAGGTAGGAGGCCAGGTCAGTTATTCAGTGTACAGGAAACTGAAGCACACTGATGTATATTTGAACACCATTAGTTCTCATCACCCTGTGCACAAGAAAGTGTAACTGAACACATTAATACATAGTGTGGAAGCTATCTTTGATGACGACCATCTACAGTCTGAATTGCAGCACTTATGACACATGTTCAGAGCAAATGCTTATAGCATAAGAGTCTCTGAAACACTTTTAGATGTCACCAAAGAAAGATGCCTTGTGAAATGGCAAAAGAAGCTGAACTGGTGGCTTTCCTGCCATACTGTGGGGCAATGAGTAGCAAGTTAGGACGTGTACTGCAGAGACACGGATTGAGACCTGTGTTACGGCCCACCCCCAAGGTAAGAGATACATTCCGCCCTGTTAAAGATGATGTAGCGCTTTGTGTGCCCAGTGTGAATGCTGTTTGTTTGCAAGTGTAGCAGCATCTATATAAGCCAGATCATTAGCACAGTCGGAGAGTGTTGTACTGAGGAAAGGGAGCTCGACAAGTCAGCCGTAGCTGAGTATTGCCTGGTAAATGGACATAAAATACAGTCTGACAACACGATAGTCTGGGCTACTGTGTCAACATGGCAAGATTCTGTTATAAAAGAGGCAGCTGAGATTCCAGTGAAGACCAGGGGTAAACTCTGAGTAGGGCAGGGGGGACAGGCTTTGGATGTCAAAAGGAAGCAATGGCAGATGCTTAACACTCAGAGGGAGGTGGGAGTGGCAGTTTCAGACGTGGCACCGGCCCCTCGTCACACCTGATGTCATTCAGTTCCACAGCAGGCCATAGCTGCTACAAACTGCCCAACTCGTCTTCTGCGAGTGCATCATTTTGGCACGGTGTGATGGTGCCAGTGTTCGTCATTGTGGGTATATATGCAGAAAATAGTGCCAGCCCCAGCAGACAGTAATTTTACTCCTGGTGATGATGGCAGAAATAGCCATCAAAAGCTCAAATTTCTTTCAAATTGATGTAGCTCAAATACCGAGAAACTTTTATTTAAAATTGTGTTACTTTGTTGGTTGAGGTACACCCATTAAGTTGCTGTGTGCAACCCACAGCAACTGTCAGGAATCGACTTACATCGACTCGGTTATATTATCTCAAAAATTGCTAGGAAATGTTCTGTACTCCAGGCAACTTGCTACCACTTGGGACTGAATCAGTTGGCTTAGAAAATTTTGTTAGTGTAATAGTTCAGACTGAGTGAAGAAACTGAATGCAGCTTTGCACTGCAGGTGTGTGGCTGTCCCGAGGGCACGTTGCTGCACGAAATATTTGCGTGCCTCGTGCCAGCAGGGTGCAGGCAGAAGAGTCTGGCTGTGAGCGTGTCTTGGACAGGTCAGTCTGCTGTCGGCAGTGGCAGCCGTGCTCGGCACTGTGCTGCACTCCACTGATTCCCTCACTACTTTGCGTTACCTTAAGGCTTGCCTGTGAGCTTGCACTGTGTAACTTGGCAACCTTGGGTACAGCCATCTGACACATCTCACTCAGCTCCTTGTCATGTTCTTGGAACAAAGAAAAATTGATGTCTGCGTATATTTAGTGCTGAGCTAAAATATCGCCCAGACAACTGGAGCAGTGATCACAGATCAGGAAATCTCACTGCTTCAGCTCCGGATTGCAGTCTATACTTCTGTTGGTGTTATCACTATGGCATTGTAAGACCAGTGATGTATTATGGAGTCAAAAAATAGCCAACCAACCACAAACTGTAATATCTTTTTAGATGAAAGTCACATTTTATGACAATTGCAGTCGCAGCTCGGTGTAACACTATAGCATTAGTATGTCCTGGGGCATACCTGTGTCGTTTGGTTCTGCATATCGATAGTGGATGCTGTAGTCTGTCAGTATCACCAGTAGTACCGTTAATATTATTTATTTTATTAAGTATCCAGTTCCCATTTAATTTTTTCACCTTTTTCTCACCTGAATTTAACCATCTTGTTGTCAACCTGATTAATGTAGGGTAACTTATTTACCCATTAAAGATGTGCTAAAGGGATTGAAATGTTCATTTTGCACTCATTAAATCATAATCTATGAATATAATTTGACTGAGTCAGGTATTCCCTTTAAGGGTATTATGTCCACATTTTGCTATTGGCTTTATATAAATATCATTGCAAATGTTTATATATAATGGTAGGTACTGGGAGAGCTTGTATGTGAACAAATTTGCAACAAAATAAGAGATGATACTGCAGCAAGATTTAACAACTTCCACCTGTCTCTCAAATTTTTTGCAAAGCTGTAGCCTATGTTCATTGACAGACAGCTTCAGTGATCTATTTTTGACCATCAACACAGTTACCTTTCCCTCATTCAGCATCAGTTATCTAAAGATTTTGATTTTCTCAATGCTCCATGACCCAATTTTTCATCCACTTTCTGCTGCAACAAAGTAGAACAATTATCACAACAGCAGCAGTGTAATGCAAACCATAATATTGAACAATGTCACTGACAATGTTAGAATAGTGTAGGGAGAGAATCATTAATATTGCACTCATCACTTGCAAGCAGTCTTTGCTGTCACATGACAATCTTTGAAGTGTCTACTACTCACAGTATGGAGGAACAAAAATGAGCAATGAAATTTATCATTAAATTGTGCGGTGTCCTAGCGGAAATGAATTGAGATACCACATAGATTTCTGATTAGAGCTCATCAGGTGTGGTGAGACAGTTCTGGTAGACATTCTTTAAGTGTGTCCCACATTTGTCACTCAGACTGGGCAAATATTGAGGCCAGTCCATCACTGTGCCAGTATATTTGTAGTAATCCAGTGCAGTGACTTTTCATGAAGTATTTCTCAAACTGAAACAACTGTTGGGGGCAATATGGCCTGACCCCCATCCTGCATGAACCATTGGTGCTTGGCTGATACTCCAACACTAGCTGTGTGGTGATAAGTTGTTCCAAAATTGCAGCCAGCATAGTGTTAGTGATAGTTTTTCCACATGGATAAATAAACAATAATGGAACATCCACTGCAGTAGGAGTAACTCTGAGAGAATACAATGGTTTCACTTCAGATATGGCAATTCTTGGAATCCCAAAACAGTCAGTTTGATTTACTCTTGAGTCCATTCAGGTAAAATTGTGCTTCATCTATGAACTGGATGCAGCCAACATAAAATTCTTACCAATCATTGCGAGAATATCATTGACAGTTGGCTCTGCTGGGTTTGGATTTTGAATGGAAACATGTATAGGGTCTCGATATTTTCTGCATGCTGGCACCCTTCAGAGTTGTTTCTGCTGAAATTATTACACTGGATTTTGACAGATTTTGCTGAATAATTCCATTAACTGGAGCCATTCCCCGCGAGATCAGTCACACAGTCTGAATGCTGGAATTTGGTGAAGAGCTTGCGAGTAGTTTTCACTTCAGCGTTCTTTTGGAACATTAAGTCATGTATCAAAACAGGGTCTTGCTGCTGTAAGACTTTTCTAACATGTGGTATTCCAGTACCAGAAAAATATTAAACAGAACACAGTGGTATGCTAACCTGCTTTCACATTCTAGTAGAAGAACTGGTCACTATGAGATGTGGTGCAAACTTCAGAATAAGCTAGCTGTAACATTCTTAAAACTTTAACAACAAATGTCTGCTTCTGTGAAGTTTGGAAGGTAGGAGACAAGGTACCGGCAGAACTGAAGCTGTGAGGATGAGGTGTGAGTCCTGCTCAGGTAGCTCAGATGGTGGAGCACTTGCCTGAGAAAGGCAAAGGTCCCGAGTTCGAGTCTCAGTCTGGCACACAGTTTTAACCTGCCAGGTTGTTTCAAATCAGCACACACTCTGCTGCAGAGTGAAAATATAATTCTGGAAACAAATGCAGAGTTTGTTCCACACATCCAATCTTACAGGGATACCAAAGTCTGACATAAGGGCCTCTGTATCTGGACATCCTTTGAAGATATACAAATTAGCCTTCATCTTTAAAGTTCTGTTCTCCCCACACAAACTTACAGGACATATGCATTTCAAAAAATTTGAACAAAGTAGTTTCTTACTTTCTGATCTGCTCTAGTGTTTCTACTAATGTAGTGGATTCAGTGAAAATCCAGAACTGTTAAATGTCTGCTTAGGGGAGCAGTGAGAGGAGGGGAGACATGTGGCCACGGATTTCTCGATGCTCCCCCAATCCGTGCTTAGCACCTGAATGCAATGCAAAAAACAAAATTTTATTTCTATAACTGAACATAAAACTAACTACTTATGTTTGGCTACTGCTTTTTTACACATTGAGTTTCTCATTTGATAGTTCAATTTAATAGTTAACCTTTCATATACTTGGTACAAACAAGTTTAATCGGTACAATATTAGTCTCCTAGGTACATCTTTGGATGCCATGAGAGGACTGAATGACCAAAAACACAGTTAAATTCCTTTGCTTAGAACAATCACCTCTGTCCAGGAAAAACAGAGCAAATTGAATTAGGTGTGAAGCAGTTGGCTGATCCACAGTCAAATGATGTATAATGTTAATTTCGGTGCAGAGGTCTCTGAGCTTGAAAATCTTAACTTGTCCACATTGTGCATGCCTGTATGAAATAGATCAGAGTGGCAACCCTCTTCCAGTGGTTTGTTTTGCTTTTCATAAATGACTAAGAGCAGAGCATATTGTACAAAGTCATTTTCTGTACAACAGATCAATGGTGTAAATGACTGCCGGAGCAGAAAGGACAAGAGAAACTGCATGGTGTGCCAGGAGCACGAGTTTGCCTTCAGCAACAGGCAGTGTGTGTCCCTGGAGGGGAAATGTGATGGCATTGTGAAGTGCTCAGATGGGCTGGACGAGCAGGCCTGCAAAGTCGGGACATGCGACACAGGTCAGTAACTGAGTGTCGGCTCACCCTGATGTAGGAACGGTTTTGTGTTGTGTGTGTGTGGGGGGGGGGGGGGGGGGGGGGGATGAGGGATTTTCAGCTTGTTGGCTGAAAGCCCACTTTCTGACAGTCTTTTTGTTGTTTCTATTTGTGCCTAAGTATCTCCGCTTTATGCTAAGTAACAACTATCCTTTTCATAACATTGTTAAATTCTTTAACAAAAATCACCTATTGCAGAAACCAGCTTTGAGTGTTGAAATGGAACATGTGTAGCAAAGATCTGACAGTGTGTCCTTGCAGATGACTGTAATGATGGTTCTGATGAAGAAAATTGTAACAAAGGTAAGGTATATGAGTCACTTTAGTCTTAAATATCTTACATTTTCACATTCATGAAATTGAAAAAAAAGTACATACAAAAGCAACATTAGGTTAGATCTGTTTTATACATACCCTTTTTAATAAATGCACATATAATGTTCAGGACTGTATGATGATTAACTCTTCCAACATTCCCCAACTTTGTTAATCTGTTATGGTTTTCCTTCTTAATTGTTTGGTTAATGTTTACTTCATTCTCTGTAAGTACCAAAGGAACATCTCCTCTATATTACCTTTCTATATTACCTTTCTGTATTCTTGTAGACTTTGATGGAAAATGAAGCCATTTTCAGCCCAGACGGTAACCATGGGTTTTCTTGGACATCTCCTTTCCAAGATGTCTGGCTTTGCCAGCTATAGTTTAGATCGCATTCACTTGTGTACATTGTTTTGATGACAGTATTGTAGTGCATTCTCGGAGATGCACTTTTATTATAAATATTGTCAATTGCAATGTTGATAAACTCTTTTATAAAAGCTTCATTGAATAACATCAAAAGAGACAGAGACAGTTACTAAGACAAACATGATTTTATTAATTACTTCAAATTTGTCATTAACACATTGCAGATAGGCTAGCGGGAAGAATGTGGGACCAAGGAAACTGGCCATATCTGCTGTTTTCTAAGTATTACTGACTCATATGTAACTGATGAATCTTTAAGAGTAATAGATATTAAAAAGGAGCCCAGCTTAAAGATTTAGCATGTCTACTTTAGTTATTGGGCATATTACAATATTTAAAATTAGAAAGTATAATTTTCCTCCCAAGGAAAGTGGGAGGTGAGTTAGTGAATGACTGGTCATTTTGAGGTACCAAAATTTCTTGATTACTAAACATACTTGGTGTATTTGTAGTAGAATTACAGCAAACTGTGAAACCTAAAGAGTCCACACATAAAATTACATCAATGCCATCATATTGACTCAGCCATCAACAGCATCTGTTATGTCCACTGTTAGTTAAAAAATAATACTATAAATTAACAGAAGGCAGCACCTGTCAAGAGGCAAATTGCGAGATGTCTGCACATAACTCACATATGAAATGAGTAAACTTTCAGTGACCGGTGGCTCTTACATAGAGAAAATCACATCCTGACCTGTACTTGGCTCCAGTCTGAAACAGTTGCAGCCAGAGCTATGCTTCGGTTTGGGCTTCAAAGTGTTTAAGATTGCCCTTTGATTTCCTTTACGAAGTTAACCTCCCTATTACAAAATATCTTGCAGATGTAATCCATACGTCTTACATGTGTGTCATAAGATCCCTGGTCCGTGTGTTGTATGGATGTCCAAAGAATGTGTACATCGTAGACTGGTGGTAAGCAATTATTAATGGAATAACACCAATAGGATGGATATTGTCTGTGTAGGCAGGTTTCCCCACCAGACATCTATCCGATTGATCCATAGATTCATTTTAGGACAATTTGTTATGGCTGAGAATTTGCTACATAAAGGTAGCAGTCGATTTTTTAGACATAGTCAATAATCTTCCTACATAAGACATTCATGCATTGCAATGGCCACAAATCTATCAAATACTTTCACCTACAGTGACCTGGTATTTGTCTACTGGAAGATTTTGTTAAATTGTAATCTGCAACATTGCAGTTAAATGTGGAGAATGGGAGTTCAGGTGCCATTCCAGAACCTGTATACTGGACACGTGGGAATGTGATGGGGAAGTAAACCGCCCAGACTACACAGATGAACATGACAATTCCAGTAAGTAGAAAGATAAAGCTTTCTATTCATGCCATGAGAGGATAAACTCAAAGATTTAACAAAAATATGAAAGATAAATTACCAAAAATGCCCCCTAGAACTTAATTAGGTGATTAAATGTATACAAAGAGTAAGCAATCACTGTTAATTTATTAAAGCTGCATATATGTTATTCAATCTGCTTTTTCAAATGGTATGGAAGTTACTTCTTATGTAGCTGCCATAATCACTTAGAGGATGAAAGTGAGTGTTGTTTATCTTCATGTTGAAGTTTTCAAGTGATCTGTTACTGTGAGACAGGTGTAAAGTATGTTTCTGAAATGCAAAACAGAATATGTAAGTTTTCCTGGTAAGAGGACTGTATTGCTCTAGTGTAAACTGCATACTATTTACTTGTGGCAACTGCTAGACATCTTCAGGTGGTTTCTGTGGGTGAATGGCATCTGTCACTATACACACTGCTGCCATCTCCTTAGAGATGCACTATCCATAAGTCAAGTACATGAAAGGGAGTTGATTCCAGATTTTAGTATCTGCGTGGAGCCAGCTACTAGGAATAACTGAGACCTTAAGCATATATTCAGAGGCACTGGTGCTGCTACTAGGCATTGCTGTCTGAAAGTGGAACCAAAACAGGTCGCAGTGTGCGTCCTCTACTGCACTGCTCTGGAGCTGTATTCAGAAATTCCTGTTCCCTGCATTCTGATCTAATGGCAGTAAGTGCAGGCTGCAATTGGATTGCCCGAATCTCTATCATCATCATCATCATCATCAGCCAATTCAATCATTAAATGATGTGGCCTCTTAGAGTCGTGGATTCAGGTAGGCTTTCAGCAGTCTTCTCCAAGTGGGACGGCCTTGGGCAGTTCCCTGCCAGGTGTCACCAACGATCTCCTTGATGTCTTTGTCCCACCTGTCTGTCTGGTGGTCTTCCTCCAGGCCTCCGGTGCTCTCTCGGACTCCACTCCAGTACTAGCTTCATCCATCTGTTGTCTTTTCTTGTCGTGACGTGGCCAGCCCACTGCCATTTCAAGGAACCTACTGCTCTAAGATGTCATTAACCTTTGTCACAGACCGGATGTCATCTGCTCTTTTCGTATCCTTTCTTGTATAGCCCAGCATTGATCTCTCCATGGCTCTCTGTGCTGTCGTAAGTTTCCCTTTTGTAAATGAGTTCAGTGTCCATGTCTCGTAGCCATACGTCATCACAGGAAGAATGCATTGATCAAATACTGCTTTCTTCAGATTTACTGTCATTTTTGATCTGAATACTGTTGAATTCTTCCCAAATGCTTGCCAGCCTAGCTTGATGCGTCGATAGATTTCTGGCGTTATGTCTCCCGTCACCCGTCATATTTATAATCTGGCCAAGGTAGACAGATTCAGTGTCCTCTTCTAATAGATTGTCCTTGACTTTCACATCTCCAGCTGGGACCCATTTGTTGCACATTACTTTTCTTTTGGAAAAGTTCATGTTCAAGCCAACCAGCTGACATTCTGATGCAAGATATGTAACTAAGTTTTGGAGCTCTGCGAAGTCTTTGGCCAGTAAGACAGTATCATCAGCAAATCTCAAGTTGGTAAGCCTTCTTCCATTAATTCTAATTCCCTTGCCTTTCCAGCTCAGCTTTGACATAGCCACTTCCAATACAGCAGAGAACAGTTTTGAGGAGATGGGATCGCCTTGCTTTACACCCCTCATGATGAGGAATCTCTACAGACAGTGTTATTTACCACTGGTACCAGTAAGTTGAAACTGTGGATACAGTAGATTCCTTGTACAGACACCAGAGACAATGAGGTAATTGAACCACCTCCTCTATTTTTCACTTAACAGAACCTGGCAATTTCCTCAGGTTTACAAGTGGTTAGAAAACAGTTATCTGAAGATAGTGGAGATTTTTTGATACTGGTTTTTTCTCACCATTTGTTTCCTCAGTTGGACTCAGTATGACTATAATGTGGGATCTCTGTAAGAAGTTGGGTGCAGAGTGATCTGACAGCAACCAGGTCAAATCAGTGCAGGGTTTTCCTGGGGAAATATCCAGATTTACACAACTGGATGTGGCAGGGGCATGGGAGCCCTATATTAAATAAATGTACCATGAAAGCTCAAGTCAGTCTCTCTGCACATGGCATTCATTCCAGTCTATCCACTGTTATCATTTAAACCCAATGTGACTGTCACTAAATTACAGCAACAGCTACCTGTGGTACTGAGGAGTTCTCCTGCAGCAGTGGACACTGCTTGGACAAGCAACTGGTGTTTACAGTTCTGCCTGAGTTTGTTATTCACTTTGCTGTCTTGCATTATGAAAGATGTCACTGTGCCCCGGAATCTTAATATTCCGGCTTGCTTATTTACGACAACTTCATGAATAACATCTGTATTTCCCAACCAAGGTTACAATTTTAATGCACTTTAATGTGACTGCAAAATCAGTATCACTGTACTGCTCTGTGTGAATAATCTGGTGCACTTCACTGCTTCCCTAACCATGATAGCTTCTTCATAATATAGTTGCAGGTGGGGACTGTTAGAGAGTGGATGTCATGCACTGGAGACAGGTTTCACCCTCATCCTCTCCTGGCCAGATTACAGAAACATGGCACCACAGTAAATACTCACCAACTAGTCACCTACACTCAACTCACAGTTAATGCTCAGCAACAAAAGAGCCATTGCCTGTGAACAGAGGAAAATCCTTTATCATTAGGCAGCTGAGCAACCCTTTTATATCTCCAAGTTGAAAACTGGCAAGAAAATAATTTGATCTCCCAGTAGAGTCTCCATTTTTGTTATGTGAGTGTATTATTACTGCTAATATCCATCTCTACCTCTGCTACCAGCCACTGTGTGGGCACAGGCTATGCACTGTAGAAATATTACTTTGTGTTTGATTTGCGAAAGGTATGCAAAAGCAGTCTAGGTAACCTTCTCCATTACCTTAAGTAGTTTTGTGAGTTGCTTCAGCAGTTCATGGGTTTCATGACTATTTTTGGGCCATGGGTTCTGTTTCATTATTAAATCTCTGTATGTCGGAAACTGCAATGGGAGACATAAGGCAATTCATCTAACAAACTTGAGTTATGGAAATACTACACAAACTTGCAACAAATTGTCAAACTCTTCTTTGAATGCTTACTACCACATCCATTAATCCAACTCAATAAGAATTACACATTTAAACATCAGAATTCTAAAGTCTAGTCCATACCCAAGTCTAACATCTTCCTTGTGTCATCTCAATAATCACAACTATTCTGATACATTTAATTTCTGTAGTTAAGCAGTCTGGTTGCCATTACCTAGAACATTAAAAAGCATGGAATGCTGTAATTTCAACTTCTTAGAAGTGTCACTCAACAGGTTTCTGTGAAAAACTGGCTGTTGTTGCTGTGTGCAGTACCTAGCAAATCTTTGTATATACTTTTGACTGCTTGTGACTAAAAATCCTAAATCTTGGTATTCTGGCATTTTAATAAAAAGTTGCCTTTAATAGGCAATAAGTTAGATTACTGTGTCAGTAAGTATCATACAATATTGTAAATATGAACTGTTATATTACTAGTGTTTGTATTACATTTAGTGAACACCACATATGCATTGTCTTGCTTAATGTGCATGTGGCTTTGAAGCTGGGGTGGGCTCCTACTGATTTAAGCTCCAGATGCCACTGTCTGAGTCTGTCTGAGGCAGCAGCATTCTTTTAAACGGTTTTGCAGCTTACATCAAAATTAACCACTTCAACACAGTATCTGTTAACAGAATTCCTTAAAGGACCTGGATCTCGTGTTCTGGCATGTTGGGATTGTTAGAAACATTGAACCTATTAGTGAAGATTTCTGAAGGTTGTAGAAAAAACTCCAACTAATATGTAACCATTAAGAAATATAGAATCTGGTATCAAATCTGAGTTTTGGAAAACAGGATTTATTAGAGATAGTGTTGTTGTTGTTGTTGTTGTGGTCTTCAGTCCTGAGACTGGTTTGATGCAGCTCTCCATGCTACTCTATCCTGTGCAAGCTGCTTCATCTCCCAGTACCTACTGCAACCTACATCCTTCTGAATCTGCTTAGTGTATTCATCTCTATGTCTCCCTCTACGATTTTTACCCTTCATGCTGCCCTCCAATACTAAATTAGTGATCCCTTGATGCCTCAGAACATGTCCTACCAACCAATCCCTTCTTCTAGTCAAGTTGTGCCACAAACTTCTCTTCTCCCCAGTCCTATTCAATACTTCCTCATTAATTATGTGATGTACCCATCTAATCTTCAGCATTCTTCTGTAGCACCACATTTCAAAAGCTTCTATTCTCTTCTTGTCCAATCTATTTATTGTCCATGGCCGGCCGAAGTGGCCGTGCGGTTAAAGGCGCTGCAGTCTGGAACCGCAAGACCGCTACGGTCGCAGGTTTGAATCCTGCCTCGGGCATGGATGTTTGTGATGTCCTTAGGTTAGTTAGGTTTAACTAGTTCTAAGTTCTAGGGGACTAATGACCTCAGCAGTTGAGTCCCATACTGCTCAGAGCCATTTGAACCATTTTTATTGTCCATGTTTCACTTTCATACATGGCTACACTCCATACAAATACTTTCAGAAACGACTTCCTGACACTTAAATATATACTCGATGTTAACAAATTTCTCTTATTCAGAAACCCTTTCCTTGCCATTGCCAGTCTACATTTTATATCCTCTACTTCGACCATCATCAGTTATTTTGCTCCCCAAATAGCAAAACTCCTTTACTACTTTAAGTGTCTCATTTCCTAATCTAATTCCCTCAGCATCACCCGACTTAATTCGACTACATTCCATGATCCTCGTTTTGCTTTTGTTGATGTTCATCTTATATCCTCCTTTCAAGACACTGTCCATTCCATTCAACTGCTCTTCCAAGTCCTTTGCTGTCTCTGACAGAATTACAATGTCATCGGCAAACCTAAAAGTTTTTATTTCTTCTCCATGGATTTTAATACCTACTCCGAATTTTTCTTTTGTTTCCTTTACTGCTTGCTCAATATACAGATTGAATAACATCGGGTAGAGGCTACAACCCTGTCTTACTCCCTTCCCAACCACTGCTTCCCTTTCATGTCCCTCGACTCTTATAAGTGCCATCTGGTTTCTGTACAAATTGTAAATATCCTTTCGCTCCCTGTATTTTACACATTTGCCTTTCCTTAATCTTTCTTCTAAGATAAGTCGTATGGTCAGTATTGCCTCACGTGTTCCAGTATTTCTACTGAATCCAAACCGATCTTCCCCAAGGTCAGCTTCTACTAGTTTTTCTATTCGTCTGTAAAGAATTCGTGTTAGTATTTTGCAGCTGTGGCTTATTAAACTGATCGTTCGGTAATTTTCACATCTGTCAACACCTGCTTTCTTTGGGATTGGAATTATTATATTCTTCTTGAAGTCTGAGGGTATTTCGCAAGTTTCATACATCTTGCTCACCAGATGGTAGAGTTTAGTCAGGACTGGCTCTCCCAAGGCTGTCAGTAGTTCCAATGGACTTCAGTCATAGTAGAAGCCAAAACACAAAGCTCACCTTGTTTAACACAGACAAGGTGGCCTTCTTTAAGTGGTTGAATTATTTAAAAATTGTTGCTCAAAGTAGTGCATCTTCACTATAAACTTACCGCAGGTTTGTGTATGTGTTGGTGGCTGTACAGTTTTAAAAAACACAGAATTTTATTGCCCCATACTCCTCCTCTTCCAATACCTCCATGGTTTGAGGTGTGAAATGCATAGTGTCCACAAAATAGAGCATTACTACCAACTTACTGTTGGGTGTGTGCTGCCACCTAAACATAAAAATCTGCTCTTTCCAATTCATGGTAGAGACAGCAAAGTGTCACAGAAGCAACAGGAAAGAAGGTCTTTGTTGAACAGACCTTGTAGAAAAGTCATAGCTGTTGTATTCCAATTAGAATAACCGATGTAGCACTCTGCATTAAAGGAAAATATAAAGTGCTGGAAGTCTGTAAGGATGTAGCATAAGGAATTATCTTTGCATTTTGATTGGGTTAGGCAGTAAATGTTGCAAGTAACTACCTATTTTGTGAACATGGGGTTGCAGAAGTGCTCTTGCCCAGACTGAACATGATACTGAACCTCATCTTTAACCCATTACCTGATTTGGCTTTTTCATCCACACAAAGACAAATTGGACAGATTCCTGATGATATAATTTGCCTCCTCAATTTTGTGGAATGGATATGGTGGTGACAAAACTGTATTATGTGCCGAGGTCTCCTTCATATTAATAGATGACAAATTGGTTAGAAATTTATGAAGCAAACTGTTAGGTCATGAGCATAATTAAAATTCTTGTGGTGCCTATTTTATGCATATTGGAATTCTGTGAGAAGTTAATGTCCGTCATTTTGCAGTGGATCAAAGAAGACACAGTATTGGTTCGTTCAGTGTTTCCTTTCCCAGCATTTTTGTTTGCACTAACGTAGCACAATCCAATAAGATGTAAGCCATGTTATTACTTGGTACTTGTTATTGTATTGTTATTCAGCTGTCTGTTTAGGTATATTTTGAAATACTGTAGAAGCCAAATGATTTGGCAGGTAATGATTGAAAAATGGGAATCAGACTGCCTTAAATGATTTGTAGGTTATAATGTTCTGTAAAGCTCACTAGATTTGGTGAAAATGCTGTACTTACTATAAAATAAGAAATTGACTTTAATAACATGGACTGTCTGGTATTCTGCTACAGGTACGTGTTTGTGGCATTTGGCTCATCTTCACATGTGGACATGGTCAAGATCCTGGTGGACAGTTCTGGACAGCAGGTCCACGTGCTGAGGGATGTGTTGGGGCCCTACGTGTCTCTGTGGTAAGACAGCAGCCTGGACCGAGTCTTTGTGGCAGATATGGGGATGAGCACCATAGGAAGTCTTACCTCTGATGGTAATAATAGCTAAACTGTTATTTTAGATGCATATATTACTGACAAAACTATTCTCCACATGCGAAACGTTTTCCACTTGCTATGGCATTCAGATATAGCAACCAGTGTATAGAATGTGAATAGTCTTAGATGCAATGTTGAAATTACTGCTTATTCATTCATCAGTGATTTGTGTTTTGCCTAATTCAAAGTATCTTCAGATTTTCTGATATGTGTTAAGTTATGGATATCAATAAAACATCCCCATGAAGAAAATTTATTTTTGCTGTTTTCGTATCACAGATATCTTCAACTTGCTTATCAACATCAGCCACTCTGAAAATGCCAGGAATTATGCAAGCCATGAGTCATTGATGAATAAAGAAACACTAATTTCAGCATCACAACCAAGACTGCTATCTCCTCTTGTTCTACTATGTAAAACTGAGCATATCTTCACTGTAAATTTTCTGCAGTGAGGCCTCATGGTTTTAATAATTTTTAGGAGTTTTTGTGACTGAACATCAGTCACATTTACGTCCATGGTCTGAAAACCGCTGTTAATAAATGCAGGGTAGAAAGAATGTCATATTGTACAACTCTGACTATTTCCTGTAGCATTTTGATGCAGTGTTCAGACGGATGATTACTTAAGCACCGCTGCACATATTGTAATAAATAATCCAGTTACTGTGGCCATCATTGGAGAAATACATAGAGGACTGTGATGCATTCTTCAATTTGTCAGCACTCATTCTTGAAATTTCTTAATCAGGGTTTGTGGGATAGCTGGTTTCTCAAAGATCTGCCAGTTTTTCATCATCTTTGAGATGCTCTTGGGTGATAAAAATAAACCAGTAACTGTTCCCACTGCCCTTCTTTGTGTTATGTTAATATCCTGCTAGTGCTCTTTAGTATGGGCCCCACACATTTGAACAATATCATAGAATGTTTCTCAAGTGTTCATAAGCAGTCATTTAAGGGACAGGGCGAGTTGCAAGATACAGGAAAAGCAGTGTGTGTTAATACTATTCATGTCCCAAAAAAAAGTATACTGTGTACTACAATGGTTAGATAAAAAAGCTGTATATCCAGTGGATCTGCATGGGCACAATTATGCTTTAGATACCTGTGTCTCTCATGTCATGCTTGACAAGGCTGGAGAAAATCTGATACCCTGAAAGTTGTACACTTTGATGCCATTCTTAGTCTTGCATTAATGGTGGACTGAGTAGAACTTAATTGCTCCTCATAATGAGATGTTTGATATGGCAAGGTCTGAGCTTATGGTGCCCATTTTATTGCAGCTGGAGAGTCAATCCATTGGCCTCAAAATTGTTGCATTTAGAAACTCTTGTACCTGAACAGTGAGGTGTGCTGCTGTAATGGTGGCCCATGGCTCCCTTGTCTTTGACCTGAGGTGTCAACAATGTTTCCACTATATCTGAAAAAATGTTTCCTTAATGTAGACTTAAAAAGGCAAAGTATGGTGGCATCCTGGTCCATATTAATATGAGGTGAGTTCCTTTCTGACCCTTTCACATAATGAAGGTCGTCCTTGGGTACAAAAACATCAATCATTCTGTGTGAACTGCAGTAGGTCACACATTTGTCAGAAAATAACACTATGGAGCAATGCACAGATTTTGTACATTATGCCAGCAAAGCACTGCAGACTGCAACTTGCTGCTCTCAGGTAATTAAAACACATTTCAGTATCCTTAAATTTTCAAATATTTAATGTCACTTACATTGTAACCTCAGTACTGGTTCAGCTGACATACTACAAATACATTTCATCAACATCTGCTATCACTGCTCAAGCAGCTGAGCAGTTGTTTGCTCTCCCATGTCTGCCACGTGAGTTGTTTGACACTGCCTGAAACAAAAGCAGGTTTATCCAAATGGTGTACGGGTTTTTTCATGAGGTCCTGCTAAAGCAGTATCTATAAGCATCTTTCTGTAGGAACTCAAGCACTCACACTCACAGCATTCCTAAAGAATGTTACTGTATCAGCTCAGTATAAATGTGTTGGGTTCATAACTGAAACAGTGAAATAACCCACATTGCAATAGAGTCAAAAATGCTTCTCCTAGACTTCAGTGTAGGTATACCTGTGAAAGAACTATTTATTTGCACATTTGTTAAATGTCAGGAGGGGACAGGGACTTAACATATGCTTAAATTGATGTTACCTAAGTCATGTGTGTTGCAGTAGCTGGGAAGGTTTGAGTGCACTTTCCATGTGACAACAGGTGGACGGCTGCAGTAAAGAACCAGTAGTATCAGGCTCTGGGACTGTGGTTCTTCTGTCTTAAGGTTTCTCAAGGGCCTACAATCAGTGAGCACAAGCTTGCTGATACCAGGGAACTTGGACCCTTTGTACATGGAAAGCTGTGCTCACACCTGGACCACTTGTTAATGTTAACTTAGTTCCTTATCTGCAGTGCTGTATTCCTAACAAAATCAGGACATGCGTAAAGATTCTGCAACTTGAAGTATCACTCACTGCTGCGCATGCAGATTAGCCTTTTAGTATAGGATATCGGCATGCCTGTTTTTATCCTTACTTTGATGTAATTTTTGGGGTTCCATACATGCAGTGGAGGTCCCACAACTGAAATAAACATCAAAGTAGATTGCAAAAAAGTTAATCATGCAGTGCTGTCAAAACTGTATGGAAGACTCTTTCTATGATGTACTACAGGGAGTACATCAACACAACTTTGGTTACATTTGAAAATTCTCAAAAGGTCCTAATGTTCTTGCCCTTCTAGCAGTGGGCTTGCAATGTCACAGGGCCATTTCTTAATGTACAAAATATTCATATCTTTCATGTAGGATTTGAGTATTTTTGTTTGAAATTAGCCTTTGCTTCATTGTCTCTAATGCCCTGACAAAATTGTTTCCTGTTAATTTGGGAAGTCATTTTGCCTAATTATCTTCTAGGAACCAGTGAAATGTTTTTGAAATGCTCTTCTGAAATAACTTTCTCTGCTTCCCTTGTTCAAGCACATGGCTTTCTTTAAATTGTTCAGTGGCTTCTACTGACCTCATAATTGCCCTGTATGATGGAATGTACACCAATGTCCTTTCAGAGGTACTGAGAAAATACTAATCTCCAAAAACACACGAGAAAGCAGGGCATTGTTGCACAGAAACTTGAGGCTTCATAGTGTTTACTGCACGCTGTTGAACTCTTCTCTCATGCTTCATTTTTACTCATCTCATTTGAACATCTGTTAAAATTTATTCACAGTGACGTTTTCAAACTTCTGATAATGCTACATTTGAATCTAAATTATTTTTAATTTACTATACATGCAAAAGATAAAAAATTTTCCATGTTGCTAGATTTCTTGTTTTCAGATTCTTATAGTGTATTGAAAAGCAATCATTTTCCTATGGTCAATAAACACTTTTCCCAAAAACTATATAGTCATAATTTTTATCTACAGTGTTCAAATACTAAAATCAAGTTATTTTCACAATCCATTAAAATAGGTTTGGAGGCTTCATTTTTCTGTTTATTAAATGCATACTTCTATTTAACTATCCAAGTTTAAAGCATACTTTCTCTAAACTTTCTGGTGTATTTTCAGAATCAGTATCTTTGGACCCCCCATGACCATGGACCTTGCCGCTGGTGGGGAGGCTTGTGTGCCTCAGCGATACAGATGGCCGTACCGTAGGTACAATCACAATGGAGGGGTATCTGCTGAGAGGCCAGACAAACATGTGGTTCCTGAAGAGGGGCTACAGCCTTTTCAGTAGTTGCAGGGGCAACAGTCTGGATGATTGACTGATCTGGCCTTGTAACACTAACCAAAACGGCCTTGCTGTGCTGGTACTGTGAACGGCTGAAAGCAAGGGGAACCTACGGCCGTAATTTTTACCGAGGGCATGCAGCTTTACTGTATGATTAAATGATGTTCCGGAGGTAAAATAGTCCCCCATTCGGATCTCCGGGCGGGGACTACTCAAGAGGATGTCGTTATCAGGAGAAAGAAAACTGGCGTTCTACGGATCGGAACTACTGACGGCCTTGGGAGAGCCAGTCCTGACAAAACTCTACCATCTGGTGAGCAAGATGTATGAAACAGGCGAAATACCCTCAGACTTCAAAAAGAATATAATAATTCCAATCCCAAAGAAAGCAGGTGTTGACAGATGTGAGAATTACCGAACAATCAGTTTAATAAGCCACAGCTGCAAAATACTAACACGAATTCTTTACAGACGAATGGAAAAACTAGTAGAAGCCGACCTCGGGGAAGATCAGTTTGGATTCAGTAGAAATACTGGAACACGTGAGGCAATACTGACCTTACGACTTATCTTAGAAGAAAGATTAAGGAAAGGCAAACCTATGTTTCTAGCAAATGTAGACTTAGAGAAAGCTTTTGATAATGTTGACTGGAAAACTCTCTTTCAAATTCTAAAGGTGGCAGCGGTAAAATACAGGGAGCGAAAGGCTATTTACAATTTGTACAGAAACCAGATGGCAGTTATAAGAGTCGAGGGACATGAAAGGGAAGCAGTGGTTGGGAAGGGAGTAAGAGAGGGTTGTAGCCTCTCCCCGATGTTGTTCAATCTGTATATTGAGCAAGCAGTAAAGGAAACAAAAGAAAAATTCGGAGAAGGTATTAAAATTCATGGAGAAGAAATAAAAACTTTGAGGTTCGCCGATGACATTGTAATTCTGTCAGAGACAGCAAAGGACTTGGAAGAGCAGTTGAATGGAATGGACAGTGTCTTGAAAGGAGGATATAAGATGAACATCAACAAAAGCAAAACAAGGATAATGGAATGTAGTCTAATTAAGTTGGGTAATGCTGAGGGAATTAGATTAGGAAATGAGGCACTTAAAGTAGTAAAGGAGTTTTGCTATTTGGGGAGCAAAATAACTGATGATGGTCGAAGTAGAGAGGATATAAAATGTAGGCTGGCAATGGCAAGGAAAGCGTTTCTGAAGAAGAGAAATTTGTTAACATCCAGTATAGATTTCAGTGTCAGGAAGTCGTTTCTCAAAGTATTTGTATGGAGGGTAGCCATGTATGGAAGTGAAACATGGATGGTAAATAGTTTGGACAAGAAGAGAATAGTAGCTTTTGAAATGTGGTGCTACAGAAGAATGCTGAAGATTAGATGGGTAGATCACATAACTAATGAGGAGGTACTGAATAGGATTGAGGAGAAGAGGAGTTTGTGGCACAACTTGACCAGAAGAAGGGATCGGTTGGTGGGACATGTTCTGAGGCATCAAGGGATCACCAATTTAGTATTGGAGGGCAGCGTGGAGGGTAAAAATCGTAGGGGGAGACCAAGAGATGAATACACTAAGCAGATTCAGAAGGATGTAGTTTGCAGTAGGTACTGGGAGATGAAGAAGCTTGCACAGGATAGAGTAGCATGGAGAGCTGCATCAAACCAGTCTCAGGACTGAAGACCACAACAACAACAACACCTTTGGACCCTCTAAGTTTGCTATCTTCTAATTAACAGCTAAAATGTAATAGATGAGTATTTTGTGTATGTATAGTTTTTGTAATTCTTTCACCTATAAATAGGGATCATGCACAAAGCATAAGTCATCACACAGTTGTTGACGTACAAATCTATCAGAGTTGGGGCCTAGCAATGAACTTATGCACAATCTGTTTCTTCATGTAACTCTTCAGTGCCCCAGAATAAAATTGTAAACATGTAGTTTTCAGAGAGTGTGAAGCTGGTATTCACTACGCCTTATAATGCCTGTGTTAACACTTTAAAAGCTGTGTTAAGCCTCTCATATTATGTGAAGTGTTGACCTGTGGTATTTTATCTGGAAAGTACTCTACACAATCCAATCTTAGGATTAGAGCACTGATGAATGAAAGTGAACTTGTGATACACCACTGGATGGTGAACAAACATCTTTTCAAGACTTACAACAAGAACTACAAAATGTGAAAAGTTAGGAATATTACAACATGAAGCAGAAACATTCTGCAGTACCCATGAATTTTCAGAAATTATCTTACTAGACTCTTTTTGTATATTTTTCCAGAACACAAACTTAAGGATGTAAATTCCCCTTACCTGTAATGTTTAACGCAGAGTAGTTTTCAGTTTTCCAGTAGGTAGACAGATGATAGTGTCCTGTGTAGTGTTTCAAATATTTGCTCAAATATTTGCTGAATCTGAATCTGTATGAGTTGTTTTTTGAAGTCCACTGTTAATTTTTAAAGTTATCCTTAGACTAATCAGTTTGTGTTTAGTGTATTTATAAAAAAAACTGCTTGGAATGGTGGCTTTTGCCTGTTAGTGACTACTACACTTTGCACACTTGCTGAAGGGTGTGACTTCTCCTGGAAAGCCCTATAAAAATGAAGCTAAACATATACCCCATGTCTAAATGTCCAGTGTAAAGAAAGCACAAACCTGTATTTCTGTGATGAAAACCATAGCTAATAAACAAGTAACTATAAAACCTGCAACTCAGTGATATTTGTGTTAAAAATGTAAACAAAATGTGTTTTATTATTAAATCTCATTAAAATTAAAAAAAGCAGCTGTTTCAAAGACTGACTACTACTTTTGTCTGTGATGTTTAAGAATTAAATCGCTTTGGTATTCTGACATGCTAAGTATTTGACATACGTATTTTCTTTTGTAATATATGGTTAAAAGTGAATTTCTCCTGTTCCTACTCAAAATCTCTTCCTCTCTGGGGAAACATTTAAGCGAAAAATAATTTAAAGTGTAGTCTGTAGAAGGTTGGCCATCTGGCTTTTGTTGTAATGATGCACAATCAGCCACTACAAAATATTTAATTAGATATTAAATATTGGCTTCACCCTCAAATTAACATTATAAATACTTTGCATATTTATAATTTTCAAGCATTAATATTTGCAAAGTTCATTTTATCAGAATTTTTATGGGCTTGCATGGGCATATTTAACTGCAGTAAGCAACAAGACTTTGGTTTATTTCACAATGTCTGTGAGGTCACAATTGAATTTATTTCTGTCACGGAAATGCTTAACATCAAATGCCATCTTGCTATGAATAAACTTATTTTTCATGAGTACAAATCTTTACTCTACATAGGTTGCCTCTCTTCACAACAACTAATTTAATTGGTAAGAACAGTAAAAGTTTCGGGCTACTTCTGATATCTTCTAGCGAGTGGCAAGTTTTGCTAATGTAATTAAACCATTACAAGCAAAACTCTGTCCATTTTTACTAATACTTGTGCCTCCATAGCAACCTTGATTACCATTAGCATAAATGTAAACTGTATTTGTGACTGTGCAGAATATATGTGATGCTAACATTGTAATAAATATTCTTTACTTTTTTCGCCAACAATCCCGACCACATTTTAGATTAAAATCAGAACATCTTAATATGAAAGAAGAGAGGGAAAATATAAGGCTCTGTTTTATGATGGGATTTATGGAACAGTGTTCAAGCAAGTGAATGGAATGAATACTGCACAAGAGCCAGTATGTAACATGATCAATGAAAATTCATGACAACTCACTTCTTAGTGCTTTCTGGCACTGGTGTTGCATTCTTTAATGCTGTAATCTAACTTCACTCTTATCTGAAATTTAAGCTATGAGAAGGCGTTGGTAAAATAAAAACATTTCCTGCTTCCATACACTGATAGTACATCCTTAATTATGGAACATTTAATGTCAGATGTTAATCATCTACTATGATTTATTGCAGTAAGTAGTAGAGCTATTTATTTTCAGTCACTGTGTCTTCCATTTGTGTATTTACAGTGTGATTAACAGCTTTAATCATTAGTCACAACATGGAAGGATGGGATGGGTACTGTTTCAATTTTCTTGTCAGCAAAGAGGTAGTCACAGAAGCAGACAGTTCCATTTACTTCTGTGATTCTGTGTGTAAATTCCCTGTTTCCACTCCTGATTTATTACATTTTAAAGTGATAAGTGTATAAAATGTTCTCATAATTGAAAGGTGTCATTTTTTCAGTTTGAAACAGTATAGCAAATTATTTCAGTGAGTTCCAGAGTCTCAGCTGCAGAAAACTGACTGCACAGTTCTAAGGGTGTGTAACTGGTAACAGTACACCTGCACCATATATAAACAGTACCACTGGAACAGGTGGTGTTGAAGATACAAGCAAATCGTATGAAGTAATTCCTTCATATTTGGAGTCTCAAAATATCTACATATATCACTCATTTCAACAACAGTACACACATAATTTGTGACAAAATATGAGTGGTTGTGTAAGGGAGACAAGATGGGTGGCTCATTGTGGAAAGAAGTGCAGAATGTAAGAATGAGTAAATCATAGAGAGTGTCCATGTCTAAAGAGTAGTGTATTTGGGTTGGTCCAATCTGTGGAAGTAATTTAATTTCATACAGACAAAGAAAAAAGAATGTTGCAAAGGACCTTGTAGCAGAACAAGGGAAAGAAATTTTTTAAAAGTACAAGATATGTTTCACACAGTATATTTTGTAGCTACAGCTTAACCATATTTGGTCTTCCAAAACCTTGTAGATTTGCAAAATGAAAACAGCCTCCACATGGGCAAAGCATTGTTGGCTCAACAGATTACTACACAATAACTGCATTGCAGAAACTGAGAGACAAGCTCCGTTCACAATATCAAAGAATTCCAGTATGTGATGATATATGTAGTTCACTGAACTTCAGAAAATATATGCAGAAACAATAGACCTCGAACTTTCAAAATTTCTAAGTATGGTTTTTCTTCAAGGTATTTGAATGACAAGTGGAGCATGTACTGATGGTGTTAATGTAATGCTAGATAAAAATTTTAGTGTTTTATAACTATTTAAGCACAAGTACAAAAAGGTATTCAAATGGCATTGTGCCAGTGCATTGAATTGATTAAAACAAGAAATTTCCTGTAAATAATGTGCATGTGTTGTTGACAAAATCTGAAAAGGAAAAATTAAACTGGCATCACAAATGCTATAAAACCGGTAAGATTGTCTCACCTTACTCTTACAATTTCTATTAACAGCATGTGACGTGTGCCTAAGTATAAAAATTTCCATTATGAACCCCTAAAAAGGGAATGCATAATTCACATGGAAATTATTCAGATTTTGGGTAATATGGTTGTGAATTGCAAGATTTATCCTACATTTGCCACAAACACTATTACAGGCATGCATTCCCACACACAATTATTGAAACCTTCACTGGGAATGAGTTCTCCCTCACTTACTATTATCAAGCATGTTTTTGTTAGCTAAGTATCTATAGACAGATTTTATAACATTTGCTATTGACATTGAGGGGGGGGGGGGGGATGGTTGTGTCTATATTCATTGGCAGGTACACTAGTTCTCCAATACGTGGCAACTTGGGGCCTCTGGACAGAGAGAATGACAGAGATCCTCTATTAACAGCAGCAGGAACTGCCATAAACTTTAATTAGCATGAGATATGGGCCTCACAAGACTTCATTCATGTGTATAAGTTATAAAAACACTCCATCCTTGGTACAATTGATTGTATGACTTACTGGTAGCTAAGCATGGAACATACTTGTATTAAAACTTGCAGTACCCTGTTTCAAGATAACAGTGCACTGAAAATTTCTGACATGTCATGATTACTGCTAAATGTCATTAACATTTCATCAATTTAATCTTCCAAAAGGTGCTATCATGACACAGGACACTAATTCACATGATGAGGTGCTAACATAATGGATAATGTCGTAGTTTATGCAGTTGACATAGGTTATTTTCCTGCTACATGAAAATATTTTGTTCTTCGTGTTAACACATTCTGGTACTTTATTAGGAATGTAATGAAGTATGTTCTGCAATATTAAATGTTATTTCTGTTTCCATCTGATTTGAAAACAGATAATGAAATAAATTTTTGGTAAATTCAGAGTATGGGGCTAGGCAGAAACCTGAGGACGGGTTAAGTTACTGTGAGTGAAAGAAACAACAATAAAATTTGTATTGTTCCTAGTTACAGAGTAGATCATAGCTCCTGCAGTTGTCAATGTTGAGTGTGATGTCATACTTGCAGAAATTCTTGTGAAATGGGTGCTACCCTATTTCCAATCACAAAGAGTAAAATGAAAACAGTGCTGTAATGATGCTCAGCTGTTGCATACACTCACTTAGCACCAGGCTGGCCATCTTGCAAAGCAGAGGTCAAAGAATAGACATTCACATATTCTGGAGTGTAACTAAAAATGATGAGTAAATTAAGTTGGTCAGTTTCCCACATCATGGATCCCTTAAATATGGTTACTTTCACATAAATTTTGGTGGATGTTATTCTTGAAGCTGTCATCTTGTTTGCACAACTCATTTACCTGGCATATTCAAAGATCAAATCCCATATAAACAATTTTATTGTATTCTCACTAGCCTGTAAGTATTTATGAAAAACTGTAGAGTTATTGATTTGTATTGCTTCTAACTGCATAGAAACTGTAATCTCATTTCCTCAATGGAGTTAATAGTGTACAACCTAATATTTGGCAAATATGTTGCTTTGATTTTTGTGCACAATACTTTGATGGCATAACTATCTTCAGGTTTCTGGGAGTTTGGCTGTTTTGTGTACTGGCCACCTGAAATCCAACAAGACTGAACTATTGAACAGGCAATACAGTCAAAGGCAAGAATGCTTGAGAAAGAAGAGACAGAGATTGAGGAATTGCAAGTGTCCTAATTATATTTCCCAGAAACTTTTCTTGGTGTAAGAAGAGCAAAATAAGGGAAAGAATGTTGGCTATGTGTAGATACCTGAAAGTAGCTGAGTAAAAAACAGTTGTAGATGTAATTTATGTGTCGTAAAGCACACTAATCTCAGCCAAAATAGTAACACAGTAGCAAGTATTGCAGCCTGTTTTCCACCCTGTGATCAAAACCAGATTTTTTTCTTTACTTCTTCTTTTTCCATGAGGTATTTCCAAATCTGATAACCATTTGAGTAGTAAAAGAGTTACATTAATTGTAAAGTTCAACTGGATTTGCGTCACACATTTATTATACAGGGTGTTCATTTTAAGTGATGACATTGAAATATCTCAAACTACACATTGGATCAAAAAAGTTACAATTCCAGTTTGTTTAAGAGTGAACATCCAACAATACCCCACTCGATCTGCCCCCTTTTGTGTGTGGGTGGCAGGGACCTACTTTGCAATGATCTGCAGTTCCCACTGAATTTTTCAGATTAAGATTCTAAAGCAAAATCTGCATACATTTTATCTCAAGCAATTTTTTCATTTTGTCGCTGATGGTGATATAATTGAAGGGATAAAAATGTGTATAGTCACAATTTATAACATGGTACTCAGTGGCCCTTGGGTGTTCAATGAATCATAAGGCCCCAACTAGTTGCTGTGGGGGTAGCACAGGCCTAGATTAACTTTTAATTGGTAAACCCCTTAGCAGAATTTTATTCCTCAGACATAATGAACGAGGGACTACTTGATGTGCCACCATGACTGTGTAGCAAACTAAGACTTATCATAACTGTCAGTAACAACCAGTTAAATGTTTGTACAGTATTTGAAGGTGTTACAATCCTTTTAGTCTCATAATATAAGAATGAGATGTTTTATTCTTGTGTCTAGTCTTCAGAAAGACTTGGAGCACTCCCTTGAATGATGCTGACCACAGAAAAATTTGAAACACATTTTGAATACCATGAGCATTGCAAGAATGCAGGTTTGCCAGTGACATTTCTCCATATGAATTTCACTTACGAAACAGAATTAAGATTGAAGATTTCACACATGGGCAATAAATTGACTTGCAAACCATGTGTAATGGATCATCACTTTTCTAGAAACATCCACTTGTTAATCATTTTTGGTAAAGATACACAACATGATTTTCACTGAAAAGTTTCAAACAATTTTCTTATTGATTTATTCTTCTTCCTCAAATTTATTCAGCAGCAAACATGGCCAATGCTGTTTCAGTATGCAGTGGAATATATTTGTGTAGTAAACTTATGCGGGTCAGGGTAGACAAATAAAAAACAAGTTAGTGGGGTTTCAAACACAGGGCACAAAATGTGAAGCTGTGATGCTAGCCAATCTGCCACCACTTCATGTATTACTTATGCACTAAAAGGTACATAAAGTTCCTGAAACTTTGACTGTCATTTACTCAAAACAGTAGAGTGTCTACACAGGTAAGTAAATTGTTCGCGTATTTTGACCCCTCTTCAACTGAATGAAGTTTCTGGGAAATCAGGGTGTGGCACTTGCTATGTTCTCCTCGTAAGGTAGAAGCTATCCTTTGTAATATTGATGACCTAGGTCTCCAAAATCTGGATGCGTATTATATTCCATGTGAATGTTGCATCTGTTAGCTGTGGCAGACTGCCTGAACAGGTAAAGAAAGGTGCAAGGAACACCAGTGATATATCTGACTAAAACAGAGCAAAGCAGCTGTCACCAAGCAGAGCCTCGAATATAATTGTGAAACGAAATATGAAACTAGTATGGTGGTGGGAACAGTCACCGGAACAGCATAGTTTATATATTGAAATAAAGACATCAGGGAATCTGTTACACTAGACAGGGGGATCAATTTAAATAATGCTTGGTATATGGCAATCAGTGCCCATAACATTTTCCAGAGTTAGAAATTCTGAATTTGCAGTTGACAGGATCAATGCTAGCTCTTAAAAAAAATAAAAAAAGGACATATCCATCAAATGGTATAGTACAGTTCAGGAATGTAACTCAGCTACAAGTAAGTGAGAGACTAAACAATACTTCAGTCTGGTCCAAGCAGTGAGCACACAACAGCAAAACTCTGAGCACGTGAAAGACAGCTGGGTCTATCAATGAAATATGGTGCACACAATGGAAGCACAATTAATCATAAAAAATTGGTATCTAGAAACATATTTGCTCAATTTTGTTTTCTTTACTTTGTTTTATTCACATTTTGTCAGTTGTGACTTCCTCTTACCAACAAATTTAATGACACTGTCATCACAGGGTAAGTGTTCCAGTTCCAGCTATGCCCAGGTCCATGGTTTGCTTTGTTGAGTAATACATTAGAGCCAATTATACTTAATTTAAGTGCTGCGCTGTCCAAATGATACAGAGAAATTATTTTCATGTCTCCCCTTTTTGTTTGGAAGTGCACTTGGCTGTGATAATAAAACTTGTGGCTTTCTTCATTAACACATGTTATACTGATATCAAAATATAAGGTTAAAAACTCTTTCAGGATTGATACACCTCAACCAACAAAAATAATGTTCAATTCTGTAAGTTGGCAAGGTGGAACCAAAGTCCTACAAACTTAAACAGTTCTTTGTTCTTGTTTGAATCTAGGGTTTTCAAAGAAAAATGTTGGTTTGAAAGTCTTATCAGGGTGACAAGACTTTATAGTATAAACAGATAGATAAAAAATTGACTCACCAAGCAGTGGCAGGGGAACACACACACACAAAGGATTTACTTTTACAAGCCTTTGGAGCCAGTGGCTCCTTCTTCAGGCAGAAGGGTTGAAGGGGAAGGAAGAAGGGTGAAGGAAAAGTACTGGAGAGGTTTATAGAAGGGGTATAGTTCAGAAAAGTCACCCAGTACCCAAGGTGAGGGGAGATACATTGGACAGGATGAAAAGGAAATACTTATTGTTGGGGACTGCAACGGACAAGATTCGAAAACCGGAGAGCTTGAAGATGGAAGACAGGGTAATATGCAGACAGATTACTGCTTAATCATCATCCAGGAGTTAATAAGACTAACAAGCCAAGTGCATTGTACATAACAGAGATGGATAGGGCAGTGAAAAATTGACAGGTCAGACAACGAAAGATGTAGAAAACCAAAATGGAGTGAAGCAAAGAGTAGTTACAGTGAACAAATGCTGAGACTGAAGAAATTAACATAAATTAAGGCCAGGCAGGTGATGAGAACCAAGGACATCTGCGGAGGTCTGAGATACTGGTGTCTGGAGGAAGAATTCAGATGGTGCGTGTGGTGAAGCAGGTCCCCAGATCACGAATGTCATGTTGTAGAGCATGCTCTGCAACAGGATATTGTGAGTTGCCAGTATACACCTACGCCCATTCATCGTAATTGATAATTTGGTGGTAGTCTTGCCGATGTAGAAGACATTGTTTACTTAACAGCTGGTATATGACGTGTTGTTTTGCAGGTGGCTCTCCCTTTGACAGTGTATGCTTTGCCTTGCCTTGCCTTGCCTTGAGAAGACAAGGCTTTCTGATTACGAAATGTGCTGATGTTGTATACTTGGCTAAACCACTGTAACAAGTTCTATAGGGGTGCACTTAATAACAGGTGGGCCTCTCACACTCATGGCCTCTCACTGCTCAGTGACACGTGTGATCCAGTAGCCAGTACTGAGAGAGAATCGCAGACAGAAAAACAATTTCTCACATCTCTCCTTTTGTGCAATTTTGAGTATGTTATTTGCAGGGAACAAGATGTTTTGCAAGAAGTAGCAACTGAAATATTCGAAAGGAAAACATGAATCACTAATATCACTGACGGCAACATTTTTAATGCACAAACATGACTGTATTGTTTGTAACTCGTAGTTATTGCTTAAGCATGTGGCCACAGTGCATACTTTGCACACTACTCTAGGTCAGACATACTGAGATAATATAGTGAGGCCAGTGACAAAAGTTAACTTATGATGCTGATACAGGAAACTTAACTCAAAGTTGCTATGCGGGGGTCACTCCAAAAGAAATGCACACCATTTTTTTAATATCCATCTTTTATTCTACATGTCTGAAAGTTGTACACTGTGTAGATACATCCTTTAGGAAGAACATTTTCTTTTCTCCACATAATTTCCATCCCTCTCAACTGCCTTGCACCAGCTTGGAACCAGCACCTGTATACCCGCACAGTTAAATTCTGGATCCACCTGTTAGAGCCACTGTTTGGCAGTGTGCACGAGGGAGTCATCATCTTCAAACCTTGTTCCACGAAGAGAGCCTTCCAGTTTCCCAAAGAGATGATAGTCACATGGAGCCAGGTCAGGACTGTAAGGCGGGTGTTTCAGTGTTGTCCCTCCCAGTTTTGTGATCGCTTCCACGGTTTTTTGTCTGACGTGGCCGTGCATTCTCGTGCAACAGCAAAACATGCCGCTTTTGCCGATGTGGTCAAACACGACCCAATCGAGCTTGAAGTTTCTTCAGTGTCATCACATATACACCAAAATTTATGGTGGTTCCACTTGGCATGATGTCCACAAGCAAGAGTCCTTTGGAATCGAGAAATACCATAGCCATAACTTTTCCAGCAGAAGGAGGCGCTTTGGCGCTCGCTAAACGAACCTGTGACGAAACGCGCTGCTCTCCTCTGGAACTACTGGATAGTGACTGGGAATCTTGTTATGAATATCAACAATAGACTGGCTGTAGAAATCGTCTTACTGATTTTGTGATTGATGAAATACAACAAAATTAGGTGGGATCCTAGCATCTTACGGTTCTTGTTATGCTGAGCTTTAAAACGTACGTAGTCATCACACTATTGAGCAGTGTTTACGGTACATGCGTTACAGCTCGCGAACGACGGAGAAGAAACTTATTGGGGCAACAGCTGTGAGGTGGGAGGTAATGAAAAAACACTAAAAATAACTTACGAGAAGTGTGCGGTGGACGCACTGGACTTGCACATCTAAATCACTCGTAGCATCAGTGTGCGTCCCCGTGTACGTATTCTGGCAGACGACATTTCCAACGTTCATTCCCCTGTCTGCTGTCGTAGAGTTAGACTTGGCATCCCTGTCCGTGGATGTGCGACTAAAGTGGCAGACTACATTCTGAACAAGTGGTTCTGTGGCCCTGCTGTGGCAGTGTTACAGCTGGAAGGTCTCTGACGCTGTTGGTGGATGACGCGGTCGTCTGTAAGGAAGCAGCGACGCCAGAAGGCGGTGCAGATTTGCTGAATCACCTGCAGAGGATTAATGAACATTGGAGGCTCTGCCAGTTGACGCTGAACGTAAATCTATTTAACATATTGTAAACATAGGAAAAGAAATCCACTGCTCTAAACTATATACCTGATGACAAATTTCTGGAAGCAGTAAGTTACCTATCGTAAATCTATGAGTACCTATCCACAGCGAACCTATGTGGAATGAGGATCGAAACCAATTAGCAGCAAAAGGGATCGTGGCGTATCTCGTCGAAAATCTACCAGGAAGATGGATAGGCCGTAGAGGTGCTGTGAAGTACCCACCACATTCCCCAGACCTAACTTCTCTGGACTTTTACCTGTGGGGAACACTTAAAGACGTCGTTTATCGACAAAGGCCTCGCACATTGGATGAACCTGGAGAATCCATCGTACATCCATGTGCAAATATCCAACTGAACACGTTGCAGTCGATAGCTGGTGCTGCAGTTCGGCGGCATCGTTTGTGTGTGGATGTTAATGGTGACTATTTCGAACACCTACAGTGATATCTTTAAGATGGACTTTACGCTACTCTTTCACCAAAAATGAGAAAACTCCGTCAATTAGTTTGCAAGTTATGGAATTTTAAACAGTGGATACTTTTTCTGGTCCCCTCTATATATATGATCTACTCAGAGTTTTGCAGTCCTCGTCTGTCGCACTGTGCCAAAATGCAACGACTTTCTCCCTTTCACTGCCAGTTCCTCTTTTCTCGCATGCTGAAATAGAGCAAGAGACGCTATCAAATCAAACCGCAACTTTCGTAAACTAGGAAATTACGATACAAATCGTAAATCGCCGTATATGCATATTACTCAGAAGAAAACGACTTACGATGTAGCTTAATACGATACAGTGGATCATAACTCACCTTCCTCGCTGTATACCTCATTTAAGACGCTTAACGCCTCTTTGCTGCATTTCATTTCTAGAATACGAAGCTATCAATAGAAAAATCCTTTCTCAAACGGCTAGTATGAAAGAGTCTACTGCATTTATGAAACCTGCTTACTGAAAAATAAAATGTGTAAGATCCCCAACGCGAAAACTTCCCAACACGAAAATCTGAATTTAGCCGCTAGACACCTAGCAGCAACCAAACAACAAGCAGTACGCACTGCGGATAATGTGTCCGCTAGTTTTCGTAGTTTCACCCGTTCTACCGCTAGATGGCTGTCGCGCTAGACCAGTACCATTCGCGGCGAATCCTCGTGTAATGCCCGCTTAAGTTACTTTTACGTCCGAAGACTCCTCTCCGTTCAGGATGATACGCTGTGTTCCGTTTGCTGGGCGCTCTTCTGTCCAGTCACACAGCTGGTCTCATATTCCTTACGCTCCTTATTTTGTTGATCAGGCGGGCGTGCGAAACTGTATGGAATGCCTTTCGCAAGACAACGAATAAATTTGGATGAAAAGTAGATGCTTTTGTCCCACAGTGGGCAATGATTTTGGAAGAAGGCATAGAGATGCGAATCGCGCAGATTTATGGAACAACTTTATGATGTCCAGTAGTTAAATAAGGCGGATGGCTAAGTTTAGAAGAGGAGATAAGGATTACAATTTTTTATTCGTTTCACATAGTGATCAAGAAAACTAACAAGGTAATGATCCAATAAGACAAGTCGAAACATAGCCCTCAAATTTTTAGACAGGAAGAAGGCAACGAAAGAAATGCACTGTCAAAATATTAGCTGGTAAGAGACACTACCAAAAAAAAAAAAAAAAGGAAAAAAAGTTGAAAATTGCCAAATGCGTTGCGCGCCAGGCGGCTGTAGAAATGTACACCCCTACTGATGCTGTAGCAGCTGCGCATGCGCAACACAGCCGACATCGGTGGTGCATTTATAAACAGGAAACACGACACAACCCCAACTGTAGTTTGTAAAGGACGTCTCAGGTAACCTTCCCTTGATAGTTTCTCGGACACTATAGTACAATGTTACTATTCTCTGGAATTAGCCAGTCAAGAAACATGTATTACAAATTATCAGTTGTATTTTGCAGTAATGGGAGCTACTGACAATACAGATAGAGCTGAGTTAATATTTAGTGAGGTTCGGGAAGGCACGCCTACTAACAGAAGATTTTTTTTTGTTCTTGTTTCACAATAATGTGGATTCGAATTAACGTTCTCAATTTAGGAACGATGAAATATGGACAACGTGGCTTCCAGCCGAAATGACCTACTTCTCCTGAGGACGTACATATTTGTCATTTGTTAGTTGATTTCCTTGACATTCATTCGAATGATGTCGACATTTCGTTTGAAACTGTGGATACGTGAGAAGAAATACGAAATAACGGTGGCGATTCCGTGAACTGTGGTTGGGACGACGTCTGCAGTGCCAGTAACAGTTGTGAAGGAGAATACCTCCCAAGTCTGGAAACAACACACGTACTGCAACAGCTTGCAGCGACAAAGAGAAGGGAGCGAAGTATCGGTCAGACGAAGGACGGGAAAACGCTCGAAGTTACGCAGTGTGCGAAGGCGTTTTCGTTTCGTACAATCGGAGCGTGAACTGTAGAAGTGGAAGAAGGAATTAGAGGAAGTGAGGAATGTGTGGCAAACGGAGGTCCGAAACCGGCTGAGTGGAAAAAGTGTCGGGGGAAGATGGAGGACTGGCCGGATGGTGAGGCTGTGCGCCGTCAGCGGCGGAGGTGTGCGGGGCTGCAGCCGGCGCGGCCATTGCCGGCTCTGGGCCTCTGGGCAGTGCTGCACGGGAATTCGCGGCTGACTCAGAGGCGAAACCTGCCGCCATCCCCTCAACTGGTGTTTACAGCGCCGATCAGTCGGGTTCGGTGAGAGAACTGCGTGCGGCCCGCTCTTTATCGTGTCGGGGTGGAAAAGAGGCGGAGTCGGCTGCCCACCCAGTGAATGCAGTGACACATTCTTGTACGGTAATGTCGGTAGGAAGTGTGGGCGGTTTACTGTTTCCGCAGCTGTACATCTGTCTGCGAGAACCGCAACACAAAGTAGGGACCAAAACTAGAAAATGGACTGTCTAAGTGCAAAGATTTTGTGATCAGTGTATCAAAATCTGTGACAATGGGAAAGAATAATTTCCACCATTTCGTTCGAGAAGTATTCCTACCAGCTGCAGAAACCAATTCATTGCTTTCGTTGCACTCATGTTCTGCACATAACGACGTTTTTGTGGAGGGCGACGAAAAATGTGTGGACGTAATGTGGATTCCGCCTGGAATCGCTAGTGCGATTCGACCTCTCGATAAAGAATGTTTTGGACAGTGGAAAGCATTTTTTGAGGAAATTACCAGACAACATCATTTCCGATACCTCTCTCTCGTTTCTGGTTTATCAGCGGAAGAGTATTCTTAAGCTACCGCCATTTCTCCATCGCCAGTTGTCTTGGCCACACTTTACGAATTACGTCAGTCACGCCTGGAATGAAGCGCAATATGCAGAACAATGCCCGGGACCACTTCCGACTCCATCCCAGTCCGGTCTAAATAAAACTAGTGGTCGCTGCATCAATGTTTCCTTTGTCCGGTTTCTTTTTCTCATTCAACAGACACTTTGCATTTTTGTGACGACTACACAGAATAAACAAACAACTGTTACGCTGATAGTCAAATGTACAACATTCGATCATCATTGCAAGGAATGGCCTACAGGAAATGTTATAAAATGTGGTACTGCAAGACACATTCCAGTTCAACAAGTTACAAGTCCTCACTGATGGAAGTCGCCTGCCACATCACACACTGCCATGATTTTATTCTCTCTGCTAGCCACTGATACACGTGCAAGAGTGCAACAGCCGGTATGAAGTTATTCAGACAGTTGTCTGCACAGTTCAAGGCAGGTTTCCACAGCGGCAGACGGGCTGACGAGCACGAGCGGCAGAGAACCCGCCCGGCAGGCCTCTTGCAGGTGTCTCTGGCGGCCGCACTGCAGCTGCTGGCGCCTCCCTGGCCCTCCCCTGTCACCTGATCGCAAAGTGGACACCTGCGGTTTGACGTGGAATCCCAACCACGTGTCTTTCGTGGCCACTCCAACGTCTGAGGAAGTGCATGCTCGGTTAGAAATCACATTGAAAGCAGTTGTGGTCTGAACGGGATTTGATCCCGCTCTCTCTGGATCACGAAGCGGGCGCTTTGCCACTACATCATAGAACTTTTAGACAAAAAAAAGGAACAAAAAAGAATATGACCATTAGACGTTACAAACCTAGTGGAAACGCTAGCTGTGTCGCCTCCTCTTCAGATGATACTCGAAGTCGGTAACTGGGGTCCTGCTTGTAATTTTCCCTCAGTGGTAGTGAGAAGCCAGGGAAAGGCGGCAGCCGACATACGAGGAAAACTTTGGACCAGTGGTAACGATAGATGGAGATGCAATTCCAGTGCAAAGTGCACGATCTCCGCGCATGTCACGCTTCCGTAGAAGTTGAGACACTTAAATTCTCGCTTCCCTGCGCCATTTTGGATGCTCCGTCAAGAAGAGTGCGCTTGACACGCAAAATAATCCTCACTGAACACCAAAGTTTCGCGTTGTGGCTGTAACAGGACGGAGCTGTATCGTGTGTGCCGAGTATTAGCTCCAGAGAGTAGAAACCAGTAAGACAGCGTTCACAGGCAGTTCTCCTCCGTACAGACGGTTCCAGCCGCACACCAGAGAACGGCCTCCCTCCAGGACGACAACGCGCCACCAGCGGCCCCCGCGTGGAGGCGGCGTCGGCGCCGCCCCCGACTGGAGGCGGACCGCGGCTTCGGCGGCGGCTGCCCCTGCGTAGCACAGACTTGTTCGTCTCTTACGATGCAGACTGACCATTCTGTATCCCGCCCGTTGCCTGCGACACGTATCAAAGTTGAGTAATCGTAATTGTGTTTCGCAATGAAATTGATTCGTACGAGTTGTTTGACTGTTTATGTCTAGCGAACCGAGTATGCAGGATTCCTAGACACAACGTAAGCCAGGCTTCAGGTGCTCAGAATTGCTGTCTGCGTGTCCCGCACTAGCCGGGCAGGGCTGTACAAACCGCTGTCGTAAGCCGCTCTCGGCGCGGCAAAAAAGGGTGCACCGTAACGTCAACATTTTTTTACAAAATACTTGCAGTGCTCCTTAGCAGCTAAAAGTTTGGCAATCCATTTCTTTCGATGTTTTCTTCCTCTGTAAAAAATTTCAGAGTAGATTTCGACATGTCTTACTGGACTGTTCCGTTGTAAGTCATAGTTTGTGTATACGCCCTGAACACGGAGCAGACTGCAGCAGAACTTCGAGACGGAAGACGTTACAGCAGTGGTGACCTGCAGCCAGCACAGGTCACGTGACCGGCTTGTAGAGGCAGGAATAAAGCGGGAAACAGGTACTCGTTTGGCGCTTCTAACCCGGAGCGTAAGAAACGGTCTGACAGATGCCCGTCAATTGTGTGTCTTCAAGGTGTAGCGCAACTATATTATAACAAAAGGTAGACACAATAGAATCCAAAACTCTTTGTTTCGTCATAAAAGGGTGAATCTTTCAGGGTACTAAATGTATTATATAGGAGAGAAGAACACGAGGACAAACTCACTAGGGTATACGTCATGGTGCGAAATCGCTCGCGATAAATTCTTCGCGGCTGTCCGTGTTGTGACGTCACCAAAGTCTGTCGTGGAGAGAGCACTTCCGCTATCCGTACTTACTGGTACAACGTCGCAAAAAAACTGCACAAATACTCACTAAGGCTTTGAAAAGACTCTTCCCTACGTGATGCACGGCAGCAAAACATTTTCGTATTGCGATCAGAAAGCCGGTGACCGAAATTTCGTATAACATCTCGCCGCATGGAAAAGCGCCACTATTTTAATCTCTGCCACCCCATCTGCGGTATCGTATCCGTGACACTCCCCCCACTAATTTCGCGATGGTGAAGAAGAACTCTGAAAATGACCAGTTGCTGCTCGAGACAGTCTGGAGATGGTTATTACAACGTTTACAATCTCCCTGCCTCGCGGCTACACAAGAATATGTCAGCAGGATCGCAAAAGATGGGAGGTAAACTACACAGCGGTCTAAAACGGCGTGTCGAGATTCCAGAAGCACTACGGCTGGTCCCGTGTAGCGAAATGACGACGAGAAGAACGCATCAGAAGCGCACAACACAGAAGGCGGAGCCCTCAAACAAAACTTATTTTCTGATCTGAGGGGAAAATGAAAAATTTCCGCAACAGGTATCGCGAGCTACGTAAGTGAACAAGGAGGTTGGAATGCACTCTAGCACGCAACCAAACCGACAGCGGAAACTGGTGTAACGAAACGTTAAAAGTTCACCGCCTCAGGCCTAGCTGTTTTGTGCATAAAAAGCCACACTGATGCGGTATCTGACTACCAAGTAGCACATTTAAGGCATTTGCAGAAGACGGTAGGAAGGCGAATGAGGTGTGAAAAAGTTGCATTGGTGAGGCATTTGATTTTTTTAAAACAGGTTCCTTCAAACCACGCACTTAGTATAGGACATTTCGTGAACAGAAAGTACTAGGAAGACAAGGGACGCGTGAAACAGTTTATCTTTTCAGAGCCTAAGCTGTTTTGCGCTTAAAAGGATTCGTCGGTGTGATATTTAGCCGGCCGTTGTGGCCGAGCGGTTCTAGGCGCTCTAGTTCGTAGCCGCGCGACTGCTGTGGTCGCAGGTTCGAATCCTGCCTCGGCCATGTATGTATGTGATGTCCTTAGGTTAGTTGGGGTTAAGTACTCTACGGGACTGATGACCTCAGATGTCAAGTCCCTTAGTGCTCACAGCCATTTTTTGAACTTAATGCAAACAGGTGTGACGTCACACTCCTCGGTAGCAGTTTATTGTTATGAGATACTCCATAGTCTTCGTCCTAAAGCCTTTGACACTTTTGGCGTTTATCAGTTCTTACCAGTCAAACTTACGAAAGTTTGACTGCAGACTAAAACAATGAAAAGTTCGCGGCATTTTAAATATACCACGTTTTTCCTAGTTTTCTTCCGGATGAAAAAATTCCCGGGTTTCTCGCGGATTTCCCAGTTGTCCCGGATCGCATACACCGTGAAGACGCAATCGATACCTTCACTGCGCGATAGCAATGGTGATCTTTTTGATGACAGCGCCACGAAGGCAGAGTTACCAAACCGTTTTCCGAATTTCTTTCACAGGAGAGGACGAAGTAAACATTCCAGAACTCGAATCGAGGACGACTGCCAATATGAGTAATTCAGAAGCAGAAATTCTTGGTGCAGCAAAACAGCGTAAACCACAAGGAAGGCAAAGCTTGCGGTCCAGATTGTATACCAGTCAGTTACTCTCACAGTATGCTGATACAACAGCTCCACACTTAGCAACCATATACAACTGCTCGCTGGCAGAAAGCTCCGTACCCAGCAGAATGGAAAGTTGCGCAAGTCACACCAATAGCCAAGGAACGGGATAAGAGTAATCCACTGAATAACAGACCCACATCACTAACCTCGGTTTGCAGTAGTGTTTTGGAACATATACTGCACTCGAACACTATGAACCACCTCGAAGAATACGATTTATTTAGAAACAGCCAGCAGGCATTTAGAAAATAAAGCTCTTGTGAAACACAACTAGCTCTTTATTACCACGAACTAATGACTGCTATTGACAAGGGACGTCAATTTGATTACGTAGTTTTTAGGTTTCCATATCGCTTTTGACACCGTCCCTTCTGGTTAAATTGCGCACCTGTGGAGTTGTGTGACTGGATTCGTGATTTCACGTTGGAAAAGTCACAGTTCTTAGTAACTGACGGAAAGTCATCGAGTAAAACAGAAGTAACGCCTGGCGTTCTCCAAAATAAGTGTTAAGAGGCCCTCTGCTGTTGCTGGTGTCCGTACACCACTTACGAGACAATCTGAGCAGTGCTCTTAGACAGTGTCTAGCTGGTGCAGCCACTTACCGTCATGCAATGTCATCAGATGACCAAAACGAATTGCAAAATGACTTAGACAAGGTATCAGAATGGTGCAAGGAGTGGTAATTGACTACAAATCATGGAAAGTGTGAAGTCGTCCACATGAGCACGACAAAGAAACCACTAAGACGATAAATCACAAAAATCTGAGGGATATAAATTCAGCTAAATACTTAGAGTTTAAGTTGTTTATACCTTAAACTGCAACGATGACATGGATAATGTTGTGCAGAAAGCAAGCTAGAGACTACCATTTACTGACAGAAGAAGTAGAAAACGTGACAGGTACACTAAAGAGACCGCCTACACTACACTTGTACGCCCCCTTCTCGAGTACTGCTGTGCAGTGTGGGACCCGCCTCAGACAGGATTCACGGAAGCGATCGAAAAAGTTCAAAGGAGGGCAGGTCGTCTTGTATTACCGCGAAATGGGCGAGACAGCGCTACGGATATGATACAGCAATTAACATGGCAGCCGTCAAAGCGAAGCCGTTTCTTGCTACGGCAGGACGTTCCCATGCAATTTCAATCGCCAGCTTTCTCCTCAGAGTACGATAATACTTTTTTTGGCGCCCACCTACACAGGTAGAAATGATCTTCATAATGAAATAAGGCAAGTCAGAGCTCACACGGGGAGATGCAAGTGTTTGTTTCTCCCGCGACTGTTCGAGAGCGGAACGGTAGGGGAGTAGCTTAAAGGTGGTTCGATCAACCCTCCGCCAGGCACCTAAGTGTGAATTGCAGAGTAATCATGTAGATGTAGATCGGGATCTGCACGGCCCCTCTCACACTGGAAATGGGCCACACTCTCAGAAAGAATGTTGCCTCCTGCCTGCTGCTACTTCCGTGGCATCGCGCAACACGCCCTTCAGCTGCCACCTTTCTGTTTAGCAGCGCGCAGTCTGTTTTCCGACTAATCGTCCAGTCACCTATGTTCATTGTTTACGTTATTCGCAGTCTGCTCCGAAGTATTTAACGGGTTCGTCTGCAGGCATCTGAGCAGAGTTATCGAAATGAAAGATATCGCATCCTCCAGCCACGCCACAGCACCCTCTAATGTAACAAATACGAGTCGCAGACCGGGGACTTCGAGTACATCAATTACCACGTTACGTGTTTTACGGCGAAGCCCTCCAAGCTTTGGAGTCTTCTGCAAGTAGCGGAAACCGGTAAATACACCTGTTGCACATGAATAATAGTGGTAAACGAAATGAATGGTACTTATTCTCGGCAATTCCTGTAGTTCCCATTGCTAGTGGAACCAACACGACAATATCAGTCAGCTTTTAGAGTAATTTACCCGAGATTTTAGGGGCAGAGCGCACCGAAGTCAGGTTCCTGATACAGAGAATAATTCTTACCCGACGTCTTACTTACGTCGTGGGAAAGTGTATTTGCTGCTTCTTAAAGGTCACGCATTTTCTTTGGCCTCCAGGATTCTCACCTCTTTTTTGGTTGATTCTTTTACTGGTAATTCAAGGTGTAAAAATATACTTTTCCCCGGGTGAAAATACACTTTTTCCGTGCTAAGTGACGGTAGGTTCCCAGTAAATTTTCCCTCGGAACTGTAAAACTTATCAATCCTTTGAATGGTTTACGGTTTATACACTGGCGTGGAACTTCCTGGAAAAAATGGAACGAGGAGAGAAGTTTTTGAACGGCCTTTCATTTGCAGCATCATATAGGCCTACGCTGCATACTTTCGTATCGCGAAACTATAAATTTGAATTGCACCAAACACGGCACCCTAGTTTCCGGAGCTTTGAAATCGAGATTGCGACGTCATGGCACGTGACTTGGCCAGCCGATGACAGCAGACATTCAGAGCATAGGACACGCGCTGTATTAAGCCAATAGCAATCACCTACGTAGCGCGAACACACAAATAGGAAAAGTTAGGGGTTTACATTAAAATATGTAGTGTAGCAACAAGAAAAGCCAAGCTTTCACATACAATGTCGATGTTTATGGCGTGTGTTGTACTTTGAGGTACGTCGCACAAATTTGCCAGTAAATTTAAAATACTGACGTAAAAGTCTGGTCTTCAGGGCTCGAAACGAGAGTCGAACGCTCTGTTTTTTTAAGACATTCATCCCACTTCCTCACACGTAACATAATTCATCCTGCGTAGAAGCATATTTACTTTGAAAGTAACACTTTTCAAACCACCATTCGCAAAACTATCCCCAGACTGTCACGAATACCTTCGGCTTAGCAGTAGCCACAGAGCGCCAGAAAACAGGCATTACTGCGCGTGCGCAGCTGCAGTGACGTAGGAAGGCCGCGTGTTTGTGTGTATAAAGCACAAAGAGGTGTTACATTACGCCATAAAAGAAACAGGACGTCAGAGGATACTCCGAGTGCATCGGAATTTCGTAAACTATACTAACGTGAATACTTCGGTCTGATGTGCACACTGTCCAGATTCACAATTAAGTAGGTCCCACCTGACATTATGCTTTTCGGTGTGGTTCTTGGAACGTAAGTTTTCTTTCAGTAGCAGTACTGTAGCATCTCATGTTTTTTTTTCTCTTCATTATGACATAATGCCATACATGGCAGAACATGGAAACGTGCACTTTCCATTCAACGAACAGCTGTGGAATGAAACACTTCGTTTCAAATAAATTGACTTCCTCAGCGAGAATAGTAACGCCAGATTTGTGTAGCAAACTGACAACAATAACTTCATAGTTCTGCAAAGCAATTAATGCTTGACTGCCAAAAACTTTGAAATAAAATCCAGAAAAGTGAAACTAATAATATATTTTTGCCTTCAATAAATATGTTAATGTATTTTAATTCGCTTCATAGCTCCCGGCCACAGAAATACGTATTGTGTTCATTTGACGTGGGAGCTGTAAATGAAGAGGAAGCAGCCAAATCACGGAACGCAAACACGGGTCACGTGGACACTACCCCCCCCGCCGCTGCAACTCAGATAACTCTGCGCATGCGCGAATGCGGCTGCCAGGGCGCGCGACGCAGCTAACGGCCGGAGCAGTCCGAGCAGCGGGCGAGTCAACTGCGCATGCGCAACAGCCCGCTGGCGACTGCCCAGATGAACCTGACGTAAGCAGCTGTGACGTCACGCTCACAGAAAGGAGTTTATTGTTACAAAGTATTACATCGTCTTCGCCCCAAGGCCTTTGACATATTTTTAGCTGTGTTTTCTTGTGAATGGCGCATTTCCTTTGCAACTAAAGATTTATTTTTTTCCCTCCCGTTCATGTTTCATTGCTGCAGTGTTATTCTCCAGTAGCGGGATACAATTTGCCACAGAATCAGTTCCCACCAGCCAAAATTACAAAAAATTATCTGAAAACTAAAACAATGAAAAAATTCACGGGTTCTTCCCAGATTTCCGGTTGTCCTGAGTCGTATACAGTCTGTAATTTTTGAACACCCGTTCTTTGTACAAGTATTTACTCCTTACTTTTCTTCCGAACGCTTTTTTACGCGCAAGACCCCCATTTGGTACGAAATCTCCGTACATGTTTCTGAATGTAGCCACGACTCCGAAGGAAGCAATAAAGACACCGTAACTTCCCACCCGAGACTGCTGCACTTAACTATTCCCTGTACGATGTTAGTGAGCCGACGCACCACAATCCCTCCTGCTTGTTCTTCGTACGTCTCTCGCTGATATGGCCACTTGGGCAGTTCTTGCAGCAGAACGGATAGCTATTTAGATGCAAGCAGGCGATCTGTGTGTCCAATTTGGTGGTGAGAGTAGCTAAACCATTTGAAGTAAATTCCAAGACGCCATCACAGTACATTTATTAAAGAGTGCAGTAAAACAGTTTGCATTTGAATAGGTGAAACGGTTCACCACATGAAGTTACAAAAATCGGGACGTGTGTGTGTGTGTGTGTGTGTGTGTGTGTGTGTGTGTGTGTGTGTGTGTGTGTGACGGAGGAGTTTGAAGTCTGGCATGTGCCGAGATGAAATCTTGTTCAGAGCCCAAAGGCGACATTGCAGTTGTGAAAATAACTCTTACAGTAAATGAGTAAATGGCGAATATATACATACATTATTGAAAACAGGTTCCCCTTTTATGCAGAAAGAGTAATTTCTCTTGTTACGAAAACATGTTTAGGCACCTCTGTGCCATCCCCAGTGGACATCTGATTATTGTAAGCTGTAGAAAGTGAACAATTTTATGTTTTAATTGATCTAACAAAGACAGGCCTAAAGCAAGTTTTTTTTTCTTCTTACCGTGATTTTTACATTACGCAGTTTTGCAGGACTATCTGTATGGTGTCCTGCACTGCACACCTCTTGATTATTCAGCGACGTAATTTTGGCGTCAAAACATTTAGCGTATACATGTTATTGCTCAATTTTTTTGCGACATCATTCTTTTGCGTTCTGAGGGGACTGCACACACAAACACACGTTGTGTTTGCCAAAGCCGTTAGCGTTCAACTCTTCTCGAGAGTATTTGGCGACGAATTTGAATTTTGTTTACACTATCGGTCTCTCTCTCTGTCTCTCTCTCTGTGTGTGTGTGCGCCAGTTTCTTTTCTCTCTACTAATTTGTTGGTTTAATTTCTGGATCATATGGGACTTGCCACTATTTTCCTCTGGTATATGTTTTATTGTGTGTAGCTGCTTTGTGTCATGGTGTTTGCTTACGGATGTTCTGTTCAGTCTGTGGAGTTCGAATCTGAAGCTTGTGCGGCACCGGGTGATTCGGCGGTTTGTGAACGGCGATGCTTCGTGGCTGTCGGTTTCCCGACTATTGTGAAGCCATGTGTGGCGTTTCTCTTTCGGACGGCGAGATTCAGAAAATTTGGTGTGTTTCCTGTTTCCGATCATAGCCTGGTGTGAATGTGTGGGTCTCAGTTGTTTGTTTCGCCGTATAGCGGTTACACACGTGACCGCCTGCTGCGCCACAGGTGGGCCCTGGCGGCCGATGCTGACTGAGGGGAAGTTGCAGGTCCGTCTCGCAGCCGAGTACTGGAGGCTGGCGGCCGCGAGTCTCTGTCGCGGCCCCACGGCTGGCTCGCGAGCCCTCACCCCAGCCACTCACCGTCACGCCGCGCGGCGAATCCGCTGCCGGCGCATGCGCGGAGAACGCCTTCCCGCTCCCCGCCGCCACTGCTGCTCTATTCTGCACTGTTCCCTTAGCTGCAGCGTCACACTGAAACCTGAAATCTGGAAAAATAAGTTGCTGTCGATAGGGAAAGCAACCTCACACGCTCAATCCGGCCAGTTCCCTTTCGACGTCAACATTTTATGAGTCTTTCACATCGCTTGACACTTTATAAGAACCCCCTCTGTGCACACTGGACATGTATCTCTTCCATCTCTGTAACCACCAGGTATTCGCTTCAGTGCAGCACTGCTGTGAGAGGAACCGTGTTTTAAAAGTTAGTTGTCGTAGTGCGTTTCGTTTTTGAAATCCCCGCTGCTCGTTCCGTCATTTTTATTAAACGTCGTAGACTCAGGTGACGAAAGTTAGGAAATAACGACACGCTCATGTACAGATGGCGACAGTATGGGAAAGTGTGTAATTTACATCGAGAGTCAGATCTACATTTGAATTAACGTAACAGCAAGTCGCTCATTAGAATCTCACCAACAGTTGGAAGCACTTGCTCGAATAGTGGGCCAAACTAGAGAATTTTATTTATTTTAGTTTTCGTCATAGTGTCAACTCTACGAATCTGCCTGATGTGTGACTCGTTCCGTGTGCAGTGTTGCCTGGTATGTGGTGTAACTCTTGCTGGCAATGTGAGGCTGCAATTAAAGGCGGCAAGTATTTGCGTAATGGAGATACATAAGTGAACTCGGCGTGAGATCGCAACAGAAGACACATTCTGACTGAACGACTTGTGTGCCAGTAATCTGAGTATGGTGCAGTTTATGCTGGTGTAACATAGCACCACGCACGCTAGCAGCATACAGTTTCCAGTAATGGGGTAATGCAGTGGACTGGTCCGAACAACGAACGTTAGTGCAGCTGCGTGATGTGGTAGACAACCAACAGTATTGCGCCATTCGTGTCTTCAAAGAGATTGAGTGCTGACGTTATCTTGAGAGAGACAGGTGGTGCTTAGTAATAGTGCAGTGTTTATCAGTTGTTACTCAGCTTTTGCAAAAACTGATCGTGAAGTATTTTACAGACTGAAGGGCTCCTCACATTAGTTTACAGGTATCTCTCGTCGTTGTCCCGGTGTTACCGGAGTTGTCATACGCAGCACAAAATGGTATGTACAAATAAATGAACAAAGGATTGATTTTTTGTATTCTTTATTTGAAAGACCAACGCATATGATGTAACTGCTTGTGCTTCCTGAATGCCGTATGTCAGCGTTGTGTCAGCATATCCACCAGCTCCTGCTTTCTGTTGTGCCTGGCGAGGTCCAGGGGGGTCCTGCCACCCTCATCCCGGGCCCCCCTGTCCGCCCCCGCCAGGAGGAGCTCAGCCGCCGCCCCTGCGTGGCCCCTCTCTGCCGCCCTGTGCAGCGGCGTCCGCCCCCACCGATCCCTGGCGTTGGGGTCAGCAGAGGCGCCGACCAGCAGCCGCACCACACCAGCGTGGCCATTGAATGCAGCCCAGTGCAGGGGCGTCCACTGCCCCCAGCTGCTCCTGGCGTCGACCTCCGCGCCGGCGCCGACCAGGCAGCTGGCCGCCGCCACGTGACCCCTGTCTGCTGCCAGGTGCAGGGCGGTCCAGCTGTCCCGCAACCCGTCCTCCTCCCTCGCCCCCACGTCCGCCCCCGCCGCCAGTAACTCGCGCAGCTGCTCCGCCGCGCCCTGCTTGGCCGCCTCTATCAGCCTCCTTCCTCTCTCCTGTTGAGAGAGGCTCCTGCACAAAACATCGACACTCTCTCACTCTACTACACACACACACACACACACACACACACACACACACACACACACACACACCGAATGAAAGAAACCGTCACAGACGCGAAACTTCCAGCAGCCCTCAATACACTTCTGCCTAGCCATGAGTTACAAATGTAGAAATCTTCCCTCTACGATACAGATCAACCAGCGTATGACAGACACATACCAGTATCCCACTATCGAAATCTGCAGCCGCTTCCCGTTAAAAAATTTGTGCACTGCATCTCATTACCAGCTGTTTCAACTTTTTCTCCTAATTCACTCCGAGGAGTCACCTCCTGTCACCTCAGCATCCTGCTGGTAACCGATCTTTGAGCTTCAGAGAAACACACCTCTAACGGTTACTTGTGTGTGGAGCAATCCCTCCCGACAATCGGGAAGAAAACACAGGCAACTAATGGCATCTCTGAGTACAGAAATACAACTTCATCGTCTGTTAACAAAACGTAGATCACAACACAGGCCAGACCACATCGAAGGAAAGGCTTAAATTGTCCAGTACAGCTCCAGTATGTGTTGTTTAAAAACCGTATCGGACGAAATGTATGCGCCAATTGTGGATGAAGTTGTACACGAACACGCATTCAGACCGACAGGCATCCGCTTTTATATTTCTAAGAGATACGGGAACGCTGACATTTGATTCCTGTTCCCGTGTTTATGCAATTTACTCCGTAATGTCGTGTTTTTCTGGACAGGGCAGTCGCTGAGGTGGGAGTGAGCGGCGCCAGGCTGTGTGGCCAGACTGGGTCGCCGGGATAGCACTGTGGAGCGGAGAGGGCGCACGACTTGACGGACACACTGTACCGCGTCCAGGGCAGAGGGCGTCCAGGGCAGGCGACCCTCACAAGCGACGCCCCCTACCGCCTGTCAGCGACTGTCTAACACACTTCAGTATGTGCTCAAAGTATTTAAATAAAGTGTATTCCGTCTACGTACAATTGCGAGTAGTTTGTAATTTCGACCTGAGACCAGGTGTTTCACCGTCAGGAAGCAACCGCGTGCCTTCGAGCAGAGACCAGGTGGAATGTTAGGCTGAGCCGTGCGACAGCCGTGTCTGCAGACGCAGGCGGCTGCGGCGTGGCGCACGCGAGCTGCAGGGAGGGCCGAGCGTCGGCCGGGCTGCCCCCTGTACTCGGCTGGCTCGCCTGCAAGGCCTGCCGCCGTCTTCTCTGATGGCCGCACGGCCGCAATTGACACACTTCGGCTGCGGAACGGCAGTCGGCGCTACACCAGGATTGTCGATATTTTTAAAAATATGGAGTGTCCAATACATCGATACTAATTAAAATGTCAATATCGACACTCGATTTCTTGAAAAAAGTGTGTATCGGCGGGCAAAATATCGGGACACTACTGCCTATAAAAATATCGGCTGCACATTGTAAATATACTGCTGGTTCTAGAGTTGTGGAACTATCGACTTATTATTACATGTTCTGTACATCAACAAGCTATACAGCGTGTATACGTGCACGAGGGGAAAAAAGTTCACGCATTTTTCCTCGGCTTCTCGGTTAAAAATAGACTTTCTCCCGGGTCAAAATACACTTTTTCCCTGTTAAGCGACACTATACTCTTCCTCGCCATTGTAGAACTCAACAATTCTCTGACTGTTATACCGACGTACAATTTCCCGCCACATTAGAAAACGAAACTAAGCGGGGGAAAAAAAAACGTTTTGCAAGACCTCTGATGTCGTCCATATGTTCCTATTATGGAGGTATAAATTCGGATTCCACCAAACACCGCATGTTACTTTCCAATGCATTGAAATCGAGATTGCGGTGAGCTTCTGTAAGCCAGCCATAGCTCAAGTCACGTGACCTCGCCAGCTGATGACAGCACACGACACGCGATGTAGTCAGCCAACAGCAACATCACTCGTAAGTAGCACCAACACACAAATAAGAAAAGTTGACAGTTTAAATCAATATACACAGCATTCACATATAATATTTGTCTCAAAGATTAATAAGCTGCAAGAGAAGCTTGCACATATAATCTTGATCTTGTTTGCGCGTGTTACACTTCAACACATCACACAAACGTGTCAGTAAAATTTTTAATAACGCGATAAATGTCTGATCTTATGGACTGGAAATCCTTCTAAACGGTTCTCCTCAAAGAGTTATATTTAAATGAGAGTCAAACGCTTTGTGATTTAATAAATTCATCGTACATTCTCGCACACAGTCCACCTCGCGTAAAAGGAAATTTGCTTTGAATGTAACGCTTCTCGAACCACCATTCGCAGTATTTTCCCGCGACCTGCTAGAAATATGAGGTTCGTTTGAGCAGCTGACAGAGAGCGCCAGGTGGAAGGAGTCACCGCGCTTGCCCAGCTACGATGACGCAGGAGGTCCTCATGTTCCTACGTGTAAAAAACTCTGAAAGATCTTACATTATGTCACGAAAGGAACAAGAGCATCGGGATTTCGTGCACCACACTCAAATGCACAATTCGCCTTAAAGTGCACATTCCCAAGTCGAGATTCCGATGTAAATTTCCTTGCAGCACCAGTACTGCATTACATCATGTTTAGTTCTTTATTATGCCATAATGCCATAAGTGCACTTGATGCGCAGCGAACAGTTGAAACTAGGCAATAGTGTGAAATTAAACACTTTGTTTCAAATAAATTGACTGCCTGAGCGGAAAAGATTATTAAAAGCTTAATCTCTTTAGCGAACCTTGAAAAATAACTTGACTCTTCTGCAAAGCGATTACTTCTTGACTGTCAGAGAGGTGGAAATAAAATCTGAAACTCTTAACATACTTTAGCCTTCCTTGATTATGCGAACGTATTTTAACTCAGTTGATAGCTCCCTGTCACAAAAATCCGTTTTGTTTTAATTTAACGTGAGCGCAATAAACGAGGAGGAGACAGTAAAACCGCTGAAGGTATACACAGGCCACGTGGAGGCGACCCACCCGCCCACCACAGCTCGGGCTGCTCTCTGCACCAGCCCCGGATCCACCGCATTTCCCAAGGGCGGCTCCCAGCCACACTTCTGTAACCACAACAGGGAGGTTGGGACTGCTCACACGCCACTCAACTGCGCATGCGCGACAGCCCGCCCGCAACTGTTCACACGAATCCAATTCAAACAGTCGTCACGTCACGCCCATCGGAAGCAATTTGTTGTTATCGAGCACTGCACAGTCTTCCTAAAGCCTTCGACATACTTTGCTGTTGGCAGAAGCTTGTATGAGCACTGTGTTTTGTTGTTGTATGTGGCGCATTTCCTTCGCAACTAAACTTTTATTTTCGTTTCTTTTCTGTCGTTCATGTTTTGTTGCTGCAGTATTATTCTGCAGTAGCAGGATGAGAGAATTGTTTCTCACCAATCAAAATGACAAAAATTTAACTGAAAACTAAAACGAAAACTTCCCGCAATTCTAAACAATTCCCGCTTTCCTCACAGATCAAAAAATTCCCGGGTTTTTCGCGGATCTCCCGGGTCGTATACACCCTGAGCTAGCAGCCTGCCTATCCCCTTTACAGCGAGACTTTAAAATAAAACGTTGGACGTTCAGGCATACCGATAAACACTTCGCTAAAAACGGTACCTGCACGCAGGTGGCACAATGAAAGGCATGTGATGGGTCCATCGTCCGCTTTAGTCACACATCGGGTTTGTCCGGAACACTTCATGCCCGCTTCCCTGTTCTTTCATTTCTGCAAACCCCAGCGACCTACCAGCTGCGTTCTCTTCACCGTGAACCACCATCACCTAGTCGATTAGATCTGAGGTCATTCATCCAAACATACTCAACAGAAAGTTGCTGGCAGATTAAAATTGTGTGCCGGACCGAGACTCGAACTCGGGACCTATGCCTTCCGCGGGCAAGTGCTCTACCGACTGAGCTACCCAAGCACGACTCACGACCCACCCCCACAGCTTTGATTCCGCCAGTACCTCGTCTCCTACCTTCCAAACTTCACAGAAGCTCTCCTGCGAACCTTGCAGAAGGATATTGCGGAGACATGGCTTAGCCACAGCCTGGGGGATGTTTCTAGAATGAATTCTATATACTCAACAGGTTCTTTTGCTATTGACTGGTGACTGGCCACTGATTTAGAATTACTACACAAGACAAACGACTGCTACATCGGAATAATGATGATGTACTTTTCACTGCGGTTTGACTTGGGTTTATTCGTATTTGCATCATAGTGGTGAAATATTGCATTAGTTTCCTTCAGCATAGTTGTATATGCTTCACGGTCATCAGGCGTGTAGTCTTCGAATGCTACGTTTTTTTCGGGTTAGCAGTTTCATGAATTCATTGCTGGCACTGAAAACTGCTACCTTTGACAGAAATGGTGTCATTGTTAAACGTTAGTTCGGAACCGCCCATGTAGTGCTTTCGACTGTCAAATCTTAAGCCAAATACTGTACGACGACACCACCCAAGCATTTTGACACTTTCAGCCCAACATAATGTGTTGTTTAGTTTCTAACAGCCTTCATGTCCTCCCGGTCTTCTTCCTCAATTTGCTACAACGAGGGCTCAAGCCTCTTACGTGTCTTTCGCGTGATCGGATCATCATCCACAAATAAACTTCTTTCAAAAGGTTATTCCTCAGTTGTAGGCGGAATAGGACACACATTGTCATAATTCCCTTCCTAAGGAACTAGCTCTTTCAACCTCTCGATTTTTCGCTATAGCACCAGTAACTTCTTTCTCTAAAGCATTCAGTTTATCCGTCACAGGCTGGATGCCTTTCTTATACTCGTATTCTAATATAGGCTTCGTCTTCCACTCGTGAAACTAACTTTTCAGCTGTTCAAACGACCTGTTTTCTTCGCTTGTTTAACAAGCTTTTAATCGTACTTTGCAAATATATTTAAGGAGAAATTTTAAAGTCTCACGTTTACTGTGATTTTTATCGTCGATAAACCATAAGAATTTAACAGACTTCGATATCGTCAACGTCACAGCCATTGACATTCTTGTAACCTTTATATATCTTAAGTGTGCCTTTCAGCGTTTCATAGTCCTCGTAATTCGGCACATTATTGTATCAATGTGGTAAACGAATCTTACACTCGCAATGCATTTCCGTAACGAGTAAAGCAGAACACGTACTGCAGTAATTTACACGGCGCAAACCTCGGCGACATCTGTTGACGGAAGAGAGCAGCTGCTGACAACGCCGCCACATCCTGCTTCTCTTAGTGTGCCACAGATTACAACAGGGAAAGCTTCGCAGCGGTTCGTGCGCACAAACAGTGTCACGAAAACTGAATTAGCAGAAACACGGATTAAATAAATATATAACGTGTAACAAAATTTTCAACAATACTATTAAACATGGAAGGAGCAACACTTGGTAACCATTTGGTAGAGTATGACTGGTTTTAGAAACTGCAGATTTTGCTGAGAACAGATTTTCAACCTACAGTCCATAATTCGTCATAGATTTACAAAGTCCAAAGATATAGTTGTAATATTTATGTATTTTAAAAATGCATTTCACTCGGTTTATAGCGAAACATTTGATAAATGAACAGAGAATCTGGCATCAAACCTAAATTAGCAAACCTTATTCGTTGAAACGTTTGCAAACACCACATCAAAAGTAAATTTTCGGGGTGCTATATCGAAGGCATTCGGCATAAAAACAGGTGGAAGGAAAGGTAATGGCTTGTCTCTACTCCTCTTAACTGTGCACTAGAGAAAAGAGTAAAACTAGTAAGAGAGTGGAAACAAAAACTGAAAGAGCAGAAGCTATCACCAGTCAGACTGGGAACTAAAAACAAAGGTATTGAAATTCACTGTTTAGCATTTGCGAATGATTTTGCCATTCTTTCTGAAAATCTAACAAATGCTGGAATACAAATCAGTCTCTTAGAAGAAATAGCCAACAAAGCAGGTTGAATATCTTAGACAAATAAAATTTATGACAAATATAAAAAATGCTCTGGAATCCATAGCAACAGATATTGGCCAGATAAAGATGGTAAATAAATTTAAATATTTGCACTTGTGAAATAACAAGGAATATCTGCAACAAAAGATGCCTGTCTAAAAATTTGAAGACACAGCACTACAACACAGTAGAAAAACCAGAGTTTCTTTATGGAAATTAATGTTTAGTACTGAACTACGAGTTATACAAAACTGAAGTCCTAGAAAGAAATTTGAAAAATATTTGGGCCACCAAAAAATACAGAGGTATGGAAATCAAGAAGCAATGAAGAAGTTTATCGTAGCATTGAAAAAATGGAACACTACAAAAGAGGCAATTGCTATTTTTTGGACACTTACACAAAATGAACAGCAAGAGGTTAACCAAACAGATTTTTAGATATCTTTGGGACAAGAAGTCAACAATAGCCTGGACTCAGGAAGTTAGGAAAGATATGGAAAGAAACAACATGAGTGAGAAAGATGAAACAGAAAGAGATTTTCAAGAGGGAAGCGTAAAAAATTGAAGGATTCCAAGGCAAGAGGGAGAAAAAGACATGTCAAAATGGTCCCAGGATAGAAAAAGCCATAAACTTGACGACACAGTCCAAGCGAGACAGCCCAACTTGACGACATAATCCAAGCGAGACAGCACTAAAGCACGATAAAGGCGGATAAGGATGGAGCTGTCTGCACCCCAAGAGTTGTGGGCAAGGAAGTGAAGGTGAAGGACTGAGTTAACGGAAACATCCTTCAGAAGTCTGATATGAGGCAGCCAAGTGAGTTAGTTGTTGAAAAGATGACCTGGGAAACGAAACTGTGGGACCACAGGTAATTGTTGTGCATCGAGATAGAGCTCTGGATCAGGGTGGATCGTACTACGGCGACAGAAGTGTACCACTCGCAATTTTAAAGGAGAGAATTGAAACCCATGTGAGAGGGTCCATGCAGAGGCATGCTGTATAGCTCCCTGGAGCTGCTGCTCTGCAGAGGCCATTGAAGAGGAACTAACCCAAATGCAGAAATCATCCACATACAGAGCAAGGGCGACCTAAGGACTGACAGAGGCCACAAGTCCATTGATAGCAATGAGGAAAAGAAGTACACTCAATACAGAACCGTGTGGGATACCAGTCTCCTGGGTCCATGGAGAATTAAGAACAGTACCAACCCGAACCCTGAACGATCAGTAGAACAGGAACTGGCGGATAAAAATCGGAGGGTGGACCCCACTGATTAAGTGTAAGGAAGACGTAATGGCATCAATCCGTGTCATATGCCTTGCGAAGGTCAAAAAATACTGCAACCAAATGGCGGTGCTGGGAAAAAGACTGTCGAACTGGGGATTCCAAGCTTAATAAGTAAATGATCGATCGGAGACCGTCCCTCTCAGAAGCCACACTGGTAACGTGACAATAGATTCCGAGATTCGAGGACCCAATTGAGCCGACGGGCTACAATCAGTTCAAATAACTTGCAAACAACATTTGTCAGAATAATTAGCCGATAGCTTACGACAAACAAAACCATGATGCTATCCCTCCACTGCGAAGGAAAGTCACCCTGGAGCCAAATACGGTTAAAAACCGGACAAGATGTTGCCGTTGTGGAGCACTGAGATGTTGAAGCAGTTGGTTATGAGTGGGGTCTGAGCCAGGAGCTGTATCATGAGAAGAAGAAAATGTGAAAAGAGATTCCCATTCATAAAAGGTTCATTGTAAGATTCTGACTGACAACGGGTAAAATGTAAGGTGGAAGCTTAGGACCACTGTTTCTGGTGAAGGAAAGATGCCGGTTAGGAGGTTGATGATGATGATGATGATGCTGTTGCAAAATGGGTCGCAAGATGTTCCGCGAGAATCAGCGGGTCCGTACGAAGACCATCCGGGACCACCTGTGAGGGTGGTCTGCCAGTGGCAACCTTGGAGAGAGCGAAGTGTAGCCCATACCCGTGACGTAGGGGCAGTAGGAGCGAGGGAAGAAACAAAGCATTCCCAACACATCCGTTTGCTCTGTTTGATTAAGTAACAAGCTTTAGCACGAAGGCGTTTGAAGGTAATAAGGTTGGCAACTGAAGGGTGCCTCTTAAGGTGTTGCAAAGCTCGATGCCAATCACGAATGGCAATGGCAATGGCCGTACTTCACCACGGGACTTGCTGGCGGCGAAATGGTCCAGATGAGCGAGGTACAGCAAAACTAGCAGCGCAAACAATCGCGTCACTCTTCGTGTAGGACGTCATCAGTACAACCTGACACAGAGGGAGAAAACACAACCTGTGCAGTGTATAGATGCCAAAAGGCGCGTTGGAAAGACCAATGAGGTAGCCTGCCCATCGGTGTGCGGGAACGGAGTGAAAGAATCAATGGGAAATGCTCACAATCACAAAGGTCGTCGTGTGGCGACCAGTGTAATGAAGGGAAGAGGGAGGGAGAAGAAAGAGAAAGATCGATGGCAAAAAAGGTACCATGACTGGCACTGAAATGAATAGGGGAGCCATCATTAAGAAGGCACAAGTCGTGGTCTACAAGAAACTAGTCTATGAGAAGACCTCGTCTAGATGGAAATGCACTGCCCCAAAGGGATGGTGAGCATTAAAATCCCCGAGAAGGAGGAAGGGAGGAACAAGTTGCAGAAGAAGGGCTGTTATGCCAGCAGGTGTAGGTGTTCTGTCAGTGGCGGGGATAAAGATTGCAAACCGTCCAGGTGGACTTTAACAGCAACCGCTTCCAATGTAGTTTGAAGAGGAATCCACGTGCTAGCAACGTCTGTACGGACCAACGTACAAACGCCACCAGTGGCCCGCACGGGGCCAACCCAATTTCGACAGAAAACACGGAACCCACAGAGGGTTTGTGAGTGGTCATCAGTAAAATTATATTCCTGTAGAACCAAACAAGCTGCAGAGTAAGACGAAATAACGGATTTCCACTCCGGTAAGTAATTGTAATACCCATTACAATTCCATTGGATAACCATAGAACAATGATTCAAATGGAGGTTGAACAGGCTAAAGCCAGTCACCAACTGCCACCGACAAGGAGGGGGTGACATCCATGAACAACAAGTCAGAATCGGGTTGCGAAGCCAAGGATGGGACCTCTGGAGACACCAGAGGCTCCTTGTCCCGGGACTTAGGTTTCTTCTTCTTTTCTGTTTGAGACCGAGGAGAGCTGAGTGGCATAAAGGAGCCAGCTGCAGCAAGATCGGGAACAGAAAGAGATCGGGCAACCTGGGGGCCCCACAGACTGTGGTTCTCGCAGTCATCGCGTGGCAGCATTGGTTGCGTGGCAGCATAATTTTAGCCTGGAAGGGATATCCCAGGAGGGGCGCCCTTGAGCAGCAGACACCGAAGAAGTGGGACACTTCTCTGGCTGGAGAGAGGGGAACAGTGCACAGAGGTGTGGGAGCCACAAGGGAGGGGGGGGGGGGGGGAGGAGAGGGATTCTGGGGTAAGGAAGGGTGAGGACGGGTGAGGACGGGTGAGGACGGGTGAGGACGGGTGAGGAAGGGTGAGGACGGGTGAGGACGGGTGAGGACGGGTGAGGACGGGTGAGGACGGGTGAGGACGGGTGAGGACGGGTGAGGACGGGTGAGGACGGGTGAGGACGGGGTGAAAATGGAACTAAAGCAGAACTAGCGTCATGGACACTGGGTGAAGACATGCTTACTTCTTACGAGCCTCATATACTGGGCAATCTGGTGAACGTGGCAAATGATTGCCATGACAGTACACACAGGAGGGGGAACACATGAACTCCCCTCATGGAGCGGACATTCAGTCACCACAGAGAGGGGCCTGCAAACAGCAGGAAGACGTGTCCAAAACACAAGTACTTAAAACACCTCGTAGGAGGTGGTATGTACGGCTTCACGCCATATCAATAAAGAATAATCTTTATGCCACATCAATAACCAATAATCTTTACTTTCTCAGGGAGGGTATCCCCTTCAAAGGCCAGGACAAAGGCACCAGTATCAATGCGATTGTCCTTCGGACCCTTCTGAACATGCCGAACAAAGTGAACACCCCGTCGTTCAAGATTGTTCCGAAGTTCCTCATCAGTTTGAAGGATGAAGTCCCTGTGAAAAATCACACCTTGTACCATATTTAGAGACTGGTGGGGGGGGGGGGGGGGTAATGGACACAGGAATTGTGCCAAGATGGTTACAGGCACGAAGGGCTGCACACTGGGCAGCTGATGTGGTTTTGATCAGCAACAAACCCGACCGCACCTTGCTCAGGGAGTCCACTTCCCCAAACTTATCTTCAATGTGTTCCACAAAAATAAAGGTTTGGCATTGCTGAAGGTATCCACGTCAGTCCTGGTGCAAACCAGATAGCGGCGAAAAGGTTTCGCTACTAGCCGGTGGGCCTGACCCTCCTCCAAGGGTGTAGCCACGGGAGGGAAGGCTGAAGGGGCAGGAGAAGCAGCACTAAAAGAATCAGTTCCACGGGGAGAGACGGCCGCAAAACAATGGCCTGAGTTCTGGATCCGTATGCGGTGTCCGCCCTGATATCACCCACTCCAATCAGGGGCTCTCCTCACGTGCGCCACCCAGCCACAGCAAGGGCCGTCTGGCACAGCAGCCATTGCCGGGAGATCGAATGCACCAGGACGACAAGCTACCACTGCTAGCCTTACCTGAGGTGGTCACAGCACAGATATCAGAAGTGTGATCCCTGTGTGTTCAGGGGGCTCAACCAAAAGGGTACTAGCGACCCCACCACACGGGCTGGCTACTGAGCAGGCTATGCACCCTAGCATCAGACGACGACGTGAAAGAACAGGTTGAATGAACTAGGAGGGCAAACGTCGGAGACACTAGGTAAGGTGCTCTTACCCAAATGGCTCACATGACGCAATAGAAATTTAGTAATGGAGGCCAATCCCCAGAGGGGGACCAGGGAATGCCAAAACGATGAGGTGATTACGCAACAAAGCCAAATTACAAAACCAACATAACCAGGAGGATAGCGGGGCCAACATAAGCAAGGACACCAAGAGAGGGAGAGGAGGGGGCAAAGGAGCAAGGAGAGGAAATGAGGGGAAGGGCAAGGAAATGCAGCCCTGGAAAGAAGAAAGACTGCACTAGCTTGGCACCCCGTGCTCACCATGCAAGTACTCATGAAAGAATCTTGAGACCCCCCAGTCAACAGCTTTATCAAAAGTGGGAGGAGCAGTAGACAGTTTCAGGACACTCTTGCCATTGGGTTTGGAAGCTTCCACTTAAGGCAGATGAATCAGCAATGATAAAAGGAATGAGGGAAGACAATGGAAACCGCTGCATTAGACACATGAAGTGCATCAACAGGAGATGTGCCGGTAACTGACAAAAGTATCATGATGATCTTGGCAAGAGATTCCTGACTAGTGCCTATTTGGATACCTGGGGAGACTGCCGTGACCACGAGAAAAAGATTGAATGACCAACAAAAGGATGACATTATACGAGTCAAGACGTGGAACGTAAGGAGTTTGAATGCAATAGGAAAGCCTGACAATAACAAAAGGGAAATGCTAAAGCTCGATCTGGATGCGGTGGTGGTCACTGAAGTGAAATGGAAAGAAGGCAAGGACTTCTGGCCAGAAGAGAATGGGGTAATACCCACAGCAGCAGAAAATGGCGGAACAGGAGTAGGATTCTTTAGGAGTAGGAAGCTAGGGCAGACAGCGAGCTACTGTGAACAAGTCGGTGACAGGGTTCTTCACAACAGAATCGACAGGAAACCAACACCAGCACAAGCAACGAGAGTTCAGGTATACATGCCGACATCACAAGTTGACAATGAAGATGTAGAAAAACTATATGATACTCAACACTTAATCCAGTACGTAAAGGGAGATAAATATCTAATAGCCGAGGGGGGACAAAAAAGCAGTTGTAGCGGAAAGAGTAAAAGAACACCATGACACACAGTTTCGCATTCGTTTGGCGTGCGCCATCGCATTCCAGCAGTTGCCCTCACACCATTGCACGTGTATGCGTCATCTAAAAGAGTGGATAGTTAGCCGAACGTTCTGAACGGTTTGTAGCTCCCAAGGTCTTTGCTTCGATCTCGAGGGTGCGCACCTTTGCGACCACTGTGACTCAGGATTTTGCATTTTGTGCTCGCGGTTCAAGTTGCTGATCTGTCCTGAACATTTCTGAAATGTGGATAATGTCTATTTTGTTAAGTGTGTTACGTGTGTCCCATAAGAGGTGGGTCTCGATACCTTGCGGACACTCATTTTCTGTCGCCCTCCTGTTCGAGATGGTGAGTCATTAGCAGCTGATATTTTCCCTGTTAGAAACGTTAACACTTTCAAATGAGCAAAAGACTGAATTTGTGATCTCGCACTCAAGAGGTTCCTCGTGAGTACTTCCAAACAGTTCTACAGTCATTGCCGTGACACGTAGGTTTCGTCGAATGACAGTGCACCGACAGGCTGGCTTTATACCCACTTCCTTCAGAACTAATTTCTAATATTTGCAAGGAACATCTAGAGCAACAGTTACATTGAACACACCAATTAAGTGTAGAAATAATTTTTCCTGATACCTCTAAGCTCAGCTTTATCGAAAATTTCAGAAAAATTTTATTAGATCTTTTTAGCGTTGACGCGGCGAGGCACTGAGCATTACTATGGGTGAGCAAGTCGCGCGCATGCAGCGGCAGCACTCACCGCAGGCGAGAGACGGCCGCGTCGTCAGGAGGCGGCGGAGTGTGGCAGGCAGCCGCGCCGCTGGGAGGCTGAGTGGCGGCGCTGGGGCCGGGGCTGCAAACAAGAGGCGCTGCAAACAAGAGGCGCTGCAAGCAAGAGGCGCTGCAAACAAGAGGCGCTGCAAGCAAGAGGCGCTGCAAACAAGAGGCGCTGCAAGCAAGAGGCGCTGCAAGCAAGAGGCGCTGCGTGGGCGGGCGTGTGCACAATGCTGGGGGTGGGGGGCCGCTTACGCAACACACACTGCCTGTCACGCTGGTGGGTCTCCCGAGTTCGACGACTCACCGTTCCATCAGTTTACAGGTCGGTTCTCCCAAGTTTCTCCGTAACAGCAGCTGAGTGTACCCAACCGAAGATGAATGTAAGGGCTCAGCACAGCTGGACAGATAGGAGGGTTGTTGAACAAGACACTGCAAATAAAGCACTAGCTCATTTATCAGGGACTTGACTGTAACAGGCACAGGAAATAAACATTAAGAAGCCAGATTATTAACTTTGCAGGGAAGGTACCTTAGAGAAGGCAGCAGTGCAGAAAGACTGCAAGACATGAGACAATGGAGCTAGTTCAGTGGAAACTTTTACAGTCATTGAAAATATCATAACATCTAAATGTTGTCCACTAAATACGGTCAATACACATGAGTTAATGACACACTTAGGTAGGCCCATCCTAAACACAATCCAACTACAAAGCCTAATTGGCGTACATAATGACAAGGTAGATATGTTACTGCCTGACATATGGTAAGAGGCTGCCACTGTATCAGAATTAAATGTTTGAATTTGTGATTGTATTCACTTTAAATAGAATCTAAGAAAATGGATTTCTGTGACGGCTCGAGGAATAACGATTGCACGGTGGAAGTAAAATTAGTAAACAACGGCCTCAAGTGCATGTTTATTTATTGAAGATACGAATGGTTTCTGCCTGTGGTGTTTGATAATTTTCACATAACGCTGTGTAGAGGTAAACACTAAAATTTTCACATAACGCTGTGTAGAGGTAAACACTAAAAATTCTCATTCGCACAGGGAAGTCAGCTAACATTAAGTAGAGTGTGCATTGAAACCACGTATCGTTAACCACGGGGCTGGCAGGGAGGACGCTCGCGTCAGCTGCGCGTCAGACAGCGTGGAACAGGGCGCATCACGCCAGTGTCAGCCACCGAGAAGCGATCTGAATGTCCATTTTTACAAATGTACAACAATTACACTGTAAACACGAAAAAACAGGTATTTCTATACCCTACGGATATCGTGTATGTTAAAAAGTTTATAAAACAATAACAAGCCAACGTGATGGTTTAAACAGAAATTTTTGTGCATTCAGTGTGAGCACCGTGTGTGACATGAAAAGTGCCAAACCACTGGCTCATTTCCTGCCACACACAAAGCATCTGGTGTCTCGTTACAGAATTCGCAGCTCCAACAGCGCAGTGTCGCAGACTTTGAAGAGTGTCAGGCACAGGTGGGGTACGAGAGCCACGTTTCACGTAACCGCACAGACACGAGAGTCAAAGTTTCGGGCCTGAGGTGCTGGGTTGGGAGAGCAGATGAACTTCGTCGCCGGTGGCCCCCTGAGTCTCCAGGCCGCTGGGCTATTACGAATACGAGAGATAAGTTAGTTGCTACGGGAAAGGCGTCTTCGCATTCCTAACGATCGCCTAAAAATGGGGTTCTGGGTTACAGTTCCACCTATTACGTTCGCTTACTATTTGTTTTACAAAACTGTTTTTCAGATACACGATATGCGTAGGGTGTAGGAAGCCCTGTTTTGGGTTAAACTTTTGTTCATTTTTAAAAACAGTGTTTCAGGTCTGTAAACGTGAATCGCTTGCCACTGACTTAACACTGGCGTGACGCGCCCTCTTGCACGCTGTCTGACGCGCGGCTGTAGCTCCTCAGCTGAGGCGAGCACAGCTGTCGCCAGCGACCTCCCTGACAGCCCCGTGGTTTAACGGTATGTGGTTTGAACACACACTCTGCTCCATGTTCACCGACTTCCCTGTAGACTGGAAGGTAGGAGACGAGATACTGGCAGAAGTGAAGTTGTGAGGACCGGGCGTGAGTCGTGCTTCGGTAGCTCAGATGGTAGAGCACTTACCCGCGAAAGGCAAAGGTCCCGAGTTCTTGTCTCGGTCGGGCACACAGTTTTAATCTGCCAGGAAGTTTCATATCAGCGCACACTCCGCTGCAGAGTGAAAATCTCATTCTAGAATTTTTAGTACTTACCTCTACACAGCATTATGTGGAAATGGCCTACTTCTAGAGTTGGAAAATGGTCATATCTTTAATAAACACGTGAGTGATCGACACTGTTTTTTGCAAATTTTCTTAACTGAAATATCGCTGATTTCCAAAAATCTTACCTAAAATAAAGAAGGAACTAGTTGTAACATCAGATGGCTGTGACTTCTGGCGTTGAGGAGTTTAGGAAGCTAATTGCTGAACGGCAATCAGAACTATATTTACATGTATGGAATATCAGAGTAACGAGATTTATTGTGCTGCTGTTTCGAACTTTAATTATTTTATTCAATTATACATAGTACAAGAAACTATTTTTTATTTGATGTGCCATATCATATAAAATTACACCACATTCTCTCCCCCCCCCCCCCCCCCCCCCCCCCCCCACTGCTTGGGGGTAATAAAATACGTTGGCTACAGAAACTGCTGGCATAATGGATACAAGTGCCAAGGAAATTAAAGCAGGTTACACAAAGTACCGGGTGATCAAAAAGTCAGTATAAATTTGAGAACTAAATAAATCACGGAATAATGCAGACAGAGGTACAAATTGACACACATGCTTGGAATGACGTGGGGTTTTATCAGAACCAAAAAAATACAAACGTTCAAAAAATGTCCGACAGATGGCGCTTCATCTGATCAGAATAGCAATAATTAGCATAACAAAGTAAGACAAAGCAAAGATGATGTTCTTTACAGGAAATGCTCAATATGTCCACCATCATTCATATCATAGCTGTAGTCGAGGAATAACGCTGTGAACAGCACTGTAAAGCATGTCCGGAGTTATGGTGAGGCATTGGTGTCGGATGTTGTCTTTCAGCATCCCTACAGATGTTGGTCGATCACGATACATTTGCGACTTCAGGTAACCCCAAAGCCAATAATCGCACGGACTGAGGTCTGGGGACCCGGGAGGCCAAGCACGACGAAAGTGGCGTCTGAGCACACGATCATCATCAAACGACGCGCGCAAGAGATCTTTCACGCCTCTAGGAATATGGGGTGGTTCTAATAAAACCCCATGTCATTCCAAGCACGTGTGTCAATTTTTACCTCTCTATCTACATTATTCCGTTGTTTATTAAGTTTTCAAATTTATACTGACTTTTTGATCACCCGGTACTATCTGCACTGCGGCAGAAGCATTCGGTGGCAATGGTCTTTACACTCACTGACGTATCACACTTATGAGCGAGCGACTTATGCTTGTAGGACACTGTGTTTCAGTTGGCCCGTGCACCACACTGCAAGGTACCGTTACGCTGCGCCCACAAATGCAGTTTTTCAGGGGGGTCACAAACTGCGTTCTGCTGGTGGCAGAGACAAGGCGTCTAGTGCCTCGGATTGCCCTTAGCCTCAAGACCCTCTGTACACCTGTCGCCAGAGATGCCATACTGTAGCTATCCTTCAGTACACGGTCAAAGCTTGAACACCTCACACTTCCTACAGCCCAGGCAAACTGAGCAAATCAGCTGGTTCTTTCACGTAAGGTGTGGCCAACGCAGCACCTTAGGCGGCTTATAAAAGCACTATTTGTTCATGGGTGGTTCCTGTGAAAGCCAAGGAAAAAACTATTTTTAGGTAGGCCAAGTGCGGACGGTCATTTCTACTCATGACATCGTCTTTGCCATGTCTTCTTAAGACTACATTCGTCCGTAACTCTGAATTTCTTTTTTTTTTTTTTTCTCGATATCATTATCAGTTATGATGGCCGAAAGTTCACGTTTGGCATATACAGGGTGTAACTTTTTAGTTGGCAAACCAGAATAACTCGAAAAATAAGTTTCAGATTCTGCATAATAACTATGTACATTTTTCTTGAACATTTGTTTTGATTCTTATTAGTTGTCGCAGTAAATCAAGAAATTCCATATTCTCATTTTTGCATGGATAATGGTTACGGATAAATAAGAAACACTTATTTACTTCATAAATTTTTATTCACTGAAACTAAAACTCTCCCTCTCTCCCCATAGGGTGGGGTTTGAGAGAGGAAATGTTGACCCAAATACTGTATTAATTTCTTCTGCAGATTCTGGTAAGTTTTGTTTGTTTCGTGGTCATGATGCCACACAACTTTTAATTATCAAACAAATCAACTAACTAACTAACTAACCAAACATCCTACTTTTTATTTATCCATAACCATTTTCCATGCAAACATGAGAACATGGATTTTCTTGAATTGCAGTGCCCACTACCAAGAATCAAAACACCTGTTTAAAACAAAATGTACGTAGTTTTTTATGTAGAATCTGGTTCTGCAGTAAAAAATGGTTCCCATTTGAAATTTTAAAGTTGCCTTACGCCCCACCCACGGGGGGGCGGGGGTGGCGGGCTAATTTTAGCACCATCAAATATCCCCCTCAAAAATAATCAACTTTGCATTTTGCACATTATTTCATGTGAAGCTTATGTTTAGAGTTATGCTGCTTTGTCAACTTGAAATTTACACCCTGTATATGCAGGCAAAGTATTAATATAGTTGTAACTGACGTAATAAAAACATGCCAAGGGTTTTCGGGCCATTGCATAGGTTCTGAAATCACCAAACGTCGCTTTTAGCCAGCATTTTTCCATGAATAAAACTCTATGAGGCGCTACCTTTGTATAACAGGCACTTCCCGTGTATACAAATACAAGCGAAGTGGTACTACAGAGGCAAAAATGGCCTCGGGAGGGTTTTCACGTGTTGAAAAGAACGTAAAATGACTTAAAAACTTTTACCTGGAAAACTGCAGATTCTGTAAATTATTTCTAACAACATTTTTGTGTGTCGAAGTATACAAGTGAACTGTCAAAATGTTGATGACTTGCAGAATTCTACTGATAACGGGTGTCCCACCTACAACTTTTCACCGTCAAAATCTCTGGAACCACCAACAAATACTGACTCTCAGCTTTCACGGGTACGAATGTACGGCAGGGGCTCACGGAAGCCAGTACTGCGAGACATTCTGAACCGTGTGCAAATACTGGTTTCAGCACGATCTTAAGCTTTTTCAAGATGGACACACCATATTATTCCATACACAGTAACACGAGAAATCATAATACTCATAGTAATGGGACTGATTGCATCGCAATATGTCAGTTACATCCCGAGAAATTCATACACGAATTTGGCACGTGAAATGGGTGGAACACGACATTATTGTACTTTTTGCGATACAGGACTGACCTGCACGCTGCTCGAAATTGCAATGTGATTGACTTACTACAATACAACAAACGCTGAATTTACGTACTGCTGTGTACAGTGTTAGTACGCGGCCTGGGAAACATCCAGATGTCCAGTCACCCGCAATGTAAACAGGGACACGGTTTATTCGTATGTGCTTCACTGAGCTTTTGACAGTACTACAGTGCACATAATGGCGAAGAAATTCCGATGACCACCGGCCAGAGTAAACAAAATTAATGGCTGTCAAAGGGCCGCACAGAGAGATACACGCTGTTTGTACGTAGTTGTACATCAATTACACAACAGTACATGCCACGTGCAGGATGTGTCACTGAACATCTTTAATGACTGCAACCCAAGTGAACCATTGCAGATGGCACAACCCTTACATAAATGTAAAGTAGTACCAATAAAACAAACTTTTGGCTTCTTAGTAATACCATAAATGTACGACAAGTGTGGAGTCAGTCACATGTCTCACAGCTAATACATAAATTATTTTCCGAGTCCCAAAATGTACTAGAATAAATAAAATGTCTGCAAAACGCCGCATTGTAGAATGTACTTGCAGTGAGGCAGTCGCAATTCCTGAAATCAGGGTGTAAACAGACAAGGAAAAAATTCCCGGATTTTTCCCAGTTATCCAGCTTAAAAAAATGCACTCTTACCCGGGCAAAAATACACTTTTTCTGTGCTAAGTGACATCCATAGATTTTCCCTCCCAAGTGTAAAACTTATCAATGCTTCGAACGGTTAACGTTTTGTACACTGGCACAGAAGTTCGCGGAAAAAAAAGGAACAAGGGAGAGAAGTTTTGGAAAGACCTTTGATGTCAGCAACATATACGCTGCATATTTTCGTATTACGAAAGTGTAAATTCGAATTGCACCGAACACACACAGTACCCCAGTTTCTGGAGCTTCGAAATCGAGATTTCGATGCCCTTTTGTCAGCCAATCTTATCTCTTGTCACGTGATCTCGCCAGCCGATGGCAGCAGATATTCAGAGCATAGGACACGTGATGTGGTAAGCCAATAGCAACATTACTTACATAGCGCACGGACACAAAGACCAAAAGTTAATGGTTTACATTAATATGCATAGCGTCGCAACAAAAAAGCTAACCTTTCACATATAATATTGGTCCCTGAGATTAATAACATACAAGGGAAGCTAAGCTTTCACATCTAATATTGATCTTTTTTGCGTGTGTTACACTTAAGGTACTTCACACAAATGTGCCAGTAAATTTAAAATATTGACGTGAATGTCTCATTTTCTGGGCTAGAAATTATTCTGTGTGGCTGATCCTGAAAGTGTTCACTTTTAAACGAGAGTCAAACACTCTGTTATATAAGAAATTCAACCCACTTTCTCACACCTAACAATTCATCTTGCGTAGAAGCAAATTTACTTTGAAAGTAACACTTTTCAAACCACCATTCGCAGTACTACCCCGAGACTGTCAGAAATATCTTCGGCTTAGCAGTAGCCAGAGTGCCACAAAACAGGCATTACTGTGCGTGCGCAGCTGCAGTGATGTAGGAAGGCCGCATGTTTGTGTGTATAAAGCATAAAGAGAGCTTAGATTACGGCATAAAAGAAACAGGACACGAGAGGATACTCCGTGAGCATAGGAATTATGTAAACTATACTAAAATGCATAATTCGGCCTGAAGTGCACATTGGTTTGTGCAGACTTACAATGAAGTATGTCCCACCTGACATTAAGATTTTCAGTACGGTTTTTGGGACGTAAATTATCCTGGAGTATCAGTACTGTACTGTACTGTACTATCTCATGTCTGGTTCTTCATTATCACATAATCTCACACATGGCATAAGATGGAAACATGCACTTTATTCTTCAATGAACAACTGTGGAATGAAACACTTTGTTTCAAATAAATTGACTGCCTCAGTGGGAAAGATTAATGAAGCCAAATATCTTTAGCAAACTGACAACAATAAATTCATTGTTCTGCAAAGTAAACTATTTCATGTTCTTCAAATTATAATAAAGTAATACCTGTACACACACACACACACACACACACACACACACACACACGAGTTTCCAGAATGAGACTTTCACTCTGCAGCAGAGTGTGTGCTGATACGAAACTTCCTGGCAGATTAAAATTGCGTGCCGGACCGACACTCGAACTCGGGACCTATGCAGAAGTCCCGATTTCGAGTCTCAGTCCGGCACCCAGTTTTAATCTGCCAGGAAGTTTCACACACAGTGGATCAACGGTGATCACCCCGTGCTCACCTGGATTCCGGTGACGTCTCCGCCAGCATCCTGCTGAGTTGGACTATGTCTTCTGGCTGGGTTCGCACTGCGTCAGCCCAGCCCTGCGTCGCCATCACTCTGTGTGTGTGGCCCTTTATGTAGGAGACGGCCGTCTGCCGGAGGCCGGGGCAGCAGTGTCGCACCGCGAGAACAGCTGTGGCCGCCGCGTTGTCCACCGTCAGCCCAGCGGCCAGCTGCTGCTCACACTGGGCCTTCAGGCTCGCCACGCCGTACTTGTCGGCGGCGACGAGCAGGCGGGGGGCCAGGCTCGCCAGCTGCGGGGCGCGGAGGGTGTACAGGTACGTCAGCAGCTCCCTCAGCACCGGCCCGTCCACGTCTGCGACGTCGACGAGGCCGCCGCGCGACTCCGCCGTGTCGTGGCGGAACATTGCTGCGAAGACGGGGCTCCCGGCCACGAGGACCGCCCTGTGCACCACCAGCCGCGTCTCCCCCGCCGCCAGAGTCACGGTGGCGCCCTCCCCGTCATCCAGCAGGGCGCCCAGGTACACCGGTGTGCTGTGCTGAGCTTCGTTGCCGGCCGCCATCGTAGTCGATTCTGAAACACGGCGTTACGGGGCAGCTCTTTATCGTTACGCAGCACCGTCGACAAGTGTACCTGCGTCGGTCGACAGTTCGCGAAACCTGTCCGTGCGTGTCAATTACGACACCGAGATACCTGCCACTGGTGGACAGCTCATTTTTACGGATGAATCCAGGTTCTGTTTACAGCATCGTGATGGTCGCATCCGTGTTTGGCAACATCGCGGTGAACGCACATTGAAAGCGTGTATTCGTCATCGCTATACTGGCGTATCACCCGGCGTGACGGTTTGGGGTGCCATTGGTTACACGTCTTGGTCACCTCTTGTTCGCATTGATGTCACTTTGAACAGTGGACGTTACATTTCAGATGTGTTACGACCCGTGGCTCTACCCTCCATTCGATCCTTGCAGAACCCTACATTTCAGTAGGATAATGCACGACCGCATGTTGCAGGTCCTGTACGGGCCTTTCTGGATACAGAAAATGATAGACTGCTGCCCTGGCCAGTACATTCTCCAGATCACTCTCCAGTTGAAAACGTCTGGTCAATGGTGGCCGAACAACTGGCTCGTCACAATACGCCAGTCACTACTCTTGATGAACTGTGGTATCGTGTTGAAGCTGCATGGGCAGCTGTACCTGTACACGCCATCCGAGCTCTGTTTGACTCAATGCCCAGGCGTATCAAGGCCGTTATTACGGCCAGAGGTGGTTGTTGTGGGTACTGATCTCTCGGGATCTATGCACCCAAACTGCGTGAAAATATACTCACATGTCAGTTCTAGCATAATATATTTGTCCAATGAATATCCATTTATCATCTGCATTTCTTCTTGGCGTAGCACTTTTAATGGCCAGTAGTGTATTTGGTACTTTGTCCCAAGGTGTTTGACACAAAGATTCGATCAGGGATGTAAAATCTTTCGGTAAAAGAAATCGACTTATTACAGGGTATACAGCCTGCCTGTTAAGACAATTTTAGCGATGCTGGAAAGAGTAATTGGCAATCTGGTGTTATTATAGGTAATTACAAATTCTAAACGTTGCAAATAAAATGTCTTAAGGCAAAACGAAATAATTAACAAGTAGTTTGTTAACGTGGTCATCACCTGCAGCAAGCACAGAAATATTCATTTTGTAAATAACAAACGCCATTTTCGTTCTGTGATTTATTTTATTTGTCCATGACGCTTTTCGCCTACTCGCAATTGTAGGTTATGAAACAGATCATCATCTTTTTTTGCCTGAACAAGTGGCCACTTAATTATTCGAATGTTTGGCTGGCATTTGCGTTTCCTCTCACTTGGTCGCGGGCTGCAGATCGCACTATAAAATCGCAAGACATAAGCACATTTTCACGTTAGAAACTTTTTACTTCACAATTTTAATGTTCTTTGCGCTAATTGGTGTACAGCACAATTATTCTTGTGCCAACAGCTACGCATATTTTGGTAAAAACTGATCTAGAGTCGTCACTGTTGTGTGTTCAATTTGTCTCTTTTAAATTGGTTTGTATATCCACACGTTGCCAAAGAAACGGAGTCTAGCGGCGGCATTCAATTCATAAAACAGCGGCGCGGCGTATGTCGTCGCAGCCAATTGGCGCGCAGCGGCGCACGCCGCCGAGCCATTTCTCGTGATTTTCTCGAGAACTGCTCGAGAACTAGAGGCTCGAGATATTCTCGGTGCGCTCTAGTCGCCGCGCCTGGCCATCCCATCACTGGCTGGCAGGGGGCGACGTGTGTCGGGCTTCGTGACGTCAGCCGCAGCATACAAAGCACACGGCTGCTGCACCTCAGCTCACAACACCACCCAACTCGAGCGGTTCGTTTGTGCGTGGACCGCTGAAACTCAGTTGTCCTACTCGACATGTAAGTACTGTGGACTCAACACCTGGACCTTGAGACTCATTTGGGTTATACACACGCGTTTGTCCTCTGTATGACCAACAGAAATGCTTATAGTTTATCAGTTGACTAGTGTTTTGACACGCAATGTATGTTTCGGTTTTGGTGTAAATCATCCTTGCATACAGCTATGGGACACCAAAGGAAATAAAGTAAGTTTCTTGCAAACTTTAACATTTAAAATTTGCATTTGACTTGAAAATGCAACGAATACAAATCGGTGCCTCTAAACTATCAATCATTGCTTTTGCAGTTCTGGTTTTATCAGTTATCGACACGAACACAATCAAAGTGAAGACAAATGGATTACGAAAGCACGCTTTTCAGAGCACATACTTGTCTTCTCGGTAATTCGAAGTGTATAAACAAAAAGGAATTACAGTACTGGGGCCAGAAGCGTAATATTTTCTTGTCGTATTACTGTATCGAATACGCATTTAAGACCAGAAAAACGTTCAAAGTTGCGTTTCTTATGCTGTGTTGTTCACTAAAACAGTGTAACATTTACTGCACAAAATAAATATCGCGTGTACAAGACAGAAATGACGAACAAGAAGCAATTGTGAACACTCGTCTGCTAATGTTTCGTGGGATCCAAGATGGCGGCAGCCCCGCCCACTGACTTCGAACAATTTACAGCGTCAGTCTGTAGCGCCGTCCGTCTCCCCTCATTCCACCTCCATGATCCAGCCACTGTTCCAGAACCGGACGCGGCTCTGACGTCACGCGATCCCCCTCCTCCCAGCACTTTGACCCCCCCCCCCCCCCCCCCCCCCCCCCCAGGGCAAGAAAACCACGTCGCGAATCGCTGACCGCAATTCTTGACAGCCGCCTTGCACTTCGAGGGGAAGGATGTAATATTTACCTCTCCTTTTTCTTCCATATAAAAATTTCTGTCTAACATCACACACGAAGACGGAATAGGGCTGTCGTGTTCGATAACATCTTGGTATTAGAAGGTATCGTTAAAGGATTTGGATTTCCTTCCACAAGTACTTTTAACTCGAATTAAAACCTTGCAAACAACTATGCAGCTGAGTACCGTAATGGATCCCTAAGTAGCGGTGGGTCGGAGCGCCTGCTGCCCACTGCTGACAGCGCTCTGAATTCTGGGTCGGTTCCCTCGTGGCGCGGCCAGCGCTGCGGGTTTCCAGCCGTGCCGAGGGGGTCGAAACAGCTGCTCTGTCGCGGCTTTACCACAGGTCTCGTTCCTCAATGGCACGAACCTGTAATGGTTTCTGCGAAGTGGCAGTCAGCTCGGCTGGCTTAACAGAGAGGAAACACAGGAGTGGACGGCGTTTAATCTCACCTTCCTGAACAAGCTGTGTCGGATTTGAAACATTCGTCAAAAAGTCGCTCTTTTCTGTTCGATTTGCTGTAATGTAATGGCGCAAAATGTCATGCCGGCATACGAGAGCGTTACCTCTGGAAGTATCAGTTACTGCTGGCAAACTTCCGACTTTAGTTTTTGCAGCTGCCACCAACCACACCACACGGTGTTGGAGATGCGGTTGCCGCACAAAACGATTAACTGGGAGGACATGAGGGGAGGTTCTTTTACGCCTGGACCAGAGATTTCGCCAGACAAAAGCTGTACTTGGCACTGTAATGAAGTGTTTCAGCAAGTTATAAGCACTGCGCGATTTCATCACGCAAAGGCTGTGTATTACATGTTCTCCTGTGAAAGTATACTGATGTACACGTGTCGAGGTGTTCCCGGACAGAAACGCCAGTTACCAAATCGCCATTCCAGACCGCTGACCGGACATGTCGTCCGTTCTTGGCAGCGGCTACGTCAGGTGAGTTTCCCAGGAGTCCGTCGCACGCCACGTAGTGTAACGCTGAGCTGCCGACGGGCGGCGAGACCTGACTGCGGCGTGTACAGGGCGCACAGCCGCGGGGTCGAAACTGCTGTCCGACAGCGGGGCATTCGTTTCACATCCGTCTCAAGTTCTTGGCCGAACATTGCGTTGAGGAGATAGATAGGCAGCTGAACTGCGGGAAGTTTGTTATAGCTTTAGTTACTACGTGTCTAGTAGTATTTCCGCAGAAATTTTGGAACACGTGAGGCAATACTGACCTTACATTACGTCGTTCCTTTCTTGTTGCTCCCATAGCGACGGACTGATTCCATCGCAATCGCTAAGCGTGAAAGGAAGCTACCGTACAGACACAGGAATCTGTATTTATACTTGGCAGAACTAATTACATACTAACATAAGCGTCGGTATTGCTTTCGTTTCCCAAAAGTTATAAATATTTCGATTTCGGAAAAGAAGCTCTGTATTTGGCCAAGATGTCGAGGAAGAAGGTCCCTTACGTACTGGGTGAATCGAGTAAGATGTGGAGACGGCGGTTTGAAAGCGCACAGAAGAAGTACGGGGAAGGGCGTCCCTTACCTGAGGGATCGCTACCTGGCGAAGGGGCAGGCGTGGCAAATGTCCGGCGTTCGTCCAGACATCGCTGCATGAGCAACGAACTGAAGAATCCCGGGAGGGTGAGTACGTGCAGCAGGGGGGGGGGGGGGGGGGGCGGAGCGCAGGGACCAGCAGTGAGCAGCGCGCGCCAGCCCGTGCTCTCGCGGTCAGCGTAGCCGGGTTCGATTCCCGGCCGAGTGTCTCGGCTGGCGCCCGTCACCTCAGCTAATCTTCACCTCTGCCCCACTGCTGAGGCAGCTCTTCCTGGTGGCTGGGGGACTCTACTGGCAGCGTCGTGAACTCAGTGACGAGGGAGAGGGAGAGGGAGAGGGAGAGGAGAGGAGAGGAGAGGAGAGGCTGACTCACAGTCGACCAACCACTTTTATAACCGGAACGATAAACGATACAATTTGTGTTGTCAAACTATGCCAACATACGAACAATCACATCTTTCATATAAGCTGAAGGAAACATTCTTCCACCTGAAAACTTCATGTGGCCTACACATTTTTTATGGCCCGGTGTTTTCCGCACCAGTGTGAAACATCGCTCTCGAAGATATGAAG